>NW_027397065.1:91472728-91542897 GCF_003265705.2 Callorhinus ursinus
ATTCTGGAGAATGTTCCATGGGCACTAGAGAAGAATGTGTATTCCGTTGCTTTGGGATGGAATGTTCTGAATATGTCTGTGAAGACCATTTGGTCCAGTGTGTCATTTAAAGTCTTTATTTCCTTGTTGATCTTTTGCTTCAGTGATCTGTCCATTTAAGTCAGGGGGTGTTAAAAGTCCCCCACTATTACTGTATTGTTGTCAATGTGTTTCTTCACTTTTGTTATTAATTGCCTTATATAATTGGCTGCTCCTATGTTAGGGGCATAGATATTTACAATTGTTAGATCTTCTTGTTGAATAGACCCTTTAAGTAGGATATAGTATCCTTCTTCATCTCTTATTACAGTCTTTGGTTTAAAATCTAATTTGTCTGATATAAGGATTGCCACCCCAGCTTTCTTTTGGTGTCCATTAGCATAGTAAATGGTTTTCCACCCCCTCACTTTCAATCTGGGGGTGTCTTTGGGTCTAAAATGAGTCTCTTGCAGACAGCATATTGATGGGTCTTGTTTTTTAATTCAATCTGATAGCCTGTGTCTTTTGATTGGGGCATTTAGCCCATCTACATTCAGGGTAACTATTGAAAGGTATGAATTTAGTGCCATTGTATTGCCTGTAAGGTGACTGTTACTGTATATTGTCTGTGTTCCTTTCTGATCTATGCTGCTTTCAGGCTCTCTCTTTGCTTAGAGGACCCCTTTCAATATTTCTTGGAGGGCTGGTTTCGTATTTGCAAATTCCTTTAGTTTTTGTTTGTCCTGGAAGCTTTTTATCTCTCCTTCAATTTTCAGTGAGAGCCTAGGTGGATATAGTATTCTTGGCTGCATATTTTTCTCGTTTAGTGCTCTGAAGATCTCATGCCAGTCCTTTCTGGCCTGCCACGTCTCTGTGGATAGGTCTGTTGCCAATCTAATGTTTCTACCATTGTAGGTTACATATCTCTTCTCCCGAGCTGCTTTCAGGATTTTCTCTTTGTCTCTGAGACTCATAAGTTTTACTATTAGATGTCGGGGTGTTGACCTATTTTTATTGATTTTGAGAGGGGTTCTCTGGGCCTCCTGGATTTTGATGCCTGTTTCCTTCCCCACATTAGGGAAGTTCTCTGCTATAATTTGCTCCAATATACCTTCTGCCCCTCTCTCTCTTTCTTCTTCTTCTGGGATCCCGATTATTCTAATGTTGTTTCAGCTTATCATATCACTTATCTCTCGAATTCTGCCCTTGTGATCCTGTAGTTGTTTATCTCTCTTTTTCTCAGCCTCTTTATTTTCCATCATTTGGTCTTCTATATCACTGATTCTCTCTTCTGCCTCATTTATCCTGGCAGTTAGTGCCCCCATTTTTTATTGCACCTCATTAATAGCCTTTTTGATTTCGACTTGGTTAGATTTTAGTTCTTTTATTTCTCCAGAAAGGGTGTCTCTAATAACTTCCACACTTTTTTCAAGCCCAGCTAGTATCTTTAAAGTCATGATTCTGAACTCTAGGTCCAACATCGTACTAATGTCTGTTTTGAGTAGGTCCCTGGCTGACAGTACTACCTCTTGTTCTTTTTGCTGAGGTGATTTTTTTCATCTTGTCATTTTGTCCAGAGGAGAACAGATGAATGAGAGAACAAAATGCTAACAGGTTAACAACGTCCCCAGCAAATATCATAAAAGAGCTGAAACCAGGGGAAAAGAAAGGGAAAGAAAGAAAAAAGAAAGAGAAAAGAAAGAAAAAAAACAAAAGAAAAAGATAAAAACAAAAACAGATCAATTAAAAAAACCGAATATGATCAAATATGATCAGGCTAGTGCATAGATCAGTGCCACACACTAGATTTTGGGCATATTTTGGTCTGTTAGAAGATAGTGCCTCCTAAAATTTTAAAGGAAGAAAGACTTATATATGTACAAAATAACGGTTGATACAATGAAGGGATGGAAGATGACTGTAAAGATGAAAATTGTAAAAGATTTTATAAAAGGACTTGATAAGATAAGAAGTTGTTTGAAAAAAGAAAGAAGAAGATTTAAAAGGAAAACAAACAAAAAAAGAAAAGGAGAGAATGTGATCAGGCAGGAGACTAGAACAAAGCCATACACTAGTGATTTAGGGTATATTTTGATCTGTTAGAAGAAACTGTATCTCAAAATTTTAAAGAGAGAACAACTTATATATATATGCCAAAAATAAGGGTAACTACTATGAAGGGATAAAATATGACTCTAAAAATGAAAAATAAAAAATGTTTTTTTAAAAAAAGGGATTGATAAGATGTTGGTTGAAAAAGGGAAAAAGAAAAATTTTAAAAAAAAACAGTTAAAAAAATTAACTTTGAAAAACTAATGAATCATGGTAAAAAAAAAAAAAAAAAGCCATGAATTCTATGTGCAGTATTCCCCTAGCGCTGGAGTTCTCCCGTTCTCCTTGATCGATCAACTTGGTCTTGGCTTGCTGGCTGTTCGTGCTGATCTTCTGGGGGAGGGGCCTGTTGCCGTGGTTCCCAAATGTCTTTGCCGGAGGCGGAATTGCCCCGCACTTGTCGGTCCGGGCTAAGCAAGCTGCTCGGGTTTGCTCTCAGGAGCTTTTGTTCCCTGCAAGCTCTCCGTACAGCTTTGGAGGACCAGGGTGAAAATGGTGGCCTCCCAATCTCCACCCGGAGGAGCCGAGAACTCGGGCCCCGCTCCTCAGTGCGCCCCCAGAGAAAAGCAGTCACTCCCGTGTCCCCGGTCTCCGGCCGCACTCCGCGCTCACCCGGCCTGTGACCGAGCGTTTCTATCTCTGGCACCCGACCCCGTGTGGAGTCTCCAAACCCAGCAGATCCCTGCGGTGCGCTCCCGCACCGCTCCTCCCAGGGGAGGAAGGGGAGTCTCCCCGGATCTGCAGCCTGTTGGGTCCCTGCTGGAGGAGAAGTGGCCCGACTGGGCCGCGGATCACAGTTTATGTCCACCCCGAGCTGAGCGCCCACACTTTGGCTCCGTCTCTGCAGCCGGCTTCCCCGCTCCGATCCCTGGGAGCTCTGGCGCACTCAGGCACCCCCGGTCTTTCTGTGACCCCAAGGGTCCTGAGCCCACACTGTCCCGCGAGGGTTCCACCCCCCGCTTAGCCACTGGAGCGACGTCCCTCCGCGGAGCCGACTTCTAAAAGGTCCGATTTTGTGCTCCGCGGCTCTAGCACTTGCCAGAAGCGGCCGATGGAGGCCCCCTCCCCCGCCGTCTATCCTCCCGAATATCGCCTCGGATTCACTTCTCCGCACGTCCTACCTTCCAGTAAGTGGCCGCTTCTCTGTTCAGAGAGTTGTTGCTACTCTCTTCTTTGGTCTCCTGTTGAGTTCGTAGGTGTTCAGAATGGTTTGATCCCTATTCAGCTGAATTCCTGAGACCAGACGAAATCCAGGTCTCCTACTCCTCCGCCGTCTTGCCTGTAATCTCACAGCAGATGGGTTTGATGACATTAGTTAGATCAGCTAATAACACCTTTAGCTGACGAATGCACTCCCCCCACCTCTGCAACACACACACACACACACGCACATACACACACATACACACACATCACAGGCAATAAAATATGGAAACCTGACAGGGAATTTCAGAAGGCTTTCTATTCTAGATCTATTGGGTGTTTGAAAATCTATCCCAATGACATTAGAAAGCTTGGTGAAAACAAAAGTAAGAATAGCAATGAGATTCCACTATACACATAATGGAATGGCCAAAATACAGAACACTGAGAGCACCAAACACCAACGATGGAGCCACAAGAGCACTCATTCACTGCTCGTGGAAACGAGATACAGCACAACCACTCTGGAAGACAGTTTGGTAGTTTCTCACAAAACTCAACCTACTCTTACCATATGGTCCAGCCATCGTGCTCCTTGGTGTTTATCCAAAGGAGATGAAACCCACACGTGGATGTTTATAGCAGCTTTACCCATAATTGCCAAAACTTGGGACAACCAAGTTGTCTTCCAGTAGATGAACTGATATATTAACTGTGGTGCATCTCGACAATGGAATATTATTCAGTACTAAAAAGAAATGAGCTTTCAAGACACCAAAAGACATGGCAGAAACTTAAATGCACATTACTAAGTGAAAGAAATCAATCCCAAAGCCTCCACACTGTATGATTCCAACTCTATGACATTCTGGAAAATGCAAAACTATGGAGACAGCAAAAGGATGAGGGATTTCCCAGTAAAAGAGAAGGGATGAGTGGGTGGCGCACAGGGGATTTTTAGAGCAGTGAAGATACTCCATATGAGACTGTAATGGTGGATACGTGTCACTATCTTTGTCCAAACTCAGGGACCACACCACTCCAAGAATGAACCTAACGTAAACCGTATCCCTGTAGGTTCATCCATCATAACAAAAGCACCACTCTGCAGGGGGGTGACACAGTGGCGGAGACTGTTGTGGGGGTAGGGGCTCTATGCGAAATCCCTGTACCTTCCTTTCAATTCTGCTTAACCTAAAAAGTGACGTCTTTGAAAATGCAAAACAAGTGCTCATACTGAACAATTTGAGGGTGTCCTGGGGCTCTTCTGGGCTACTGTCAACGGCGGATACTTTCCACATCGGACATGATAGAAACGGGTACCCCAAGAAACCTGCTGGAGGGCTTTGGACTCCACCCAGGGAATAGGCCGCACTGCGGGGGCTATTCATATAAAAGGCCATTCCATACACAAAATTAACAGCACAGGCACCCAGGTGTCTATTGACTGTGTCAGAGCTGACTTTTCCAAGAACTGGCACACGGTGCAAATCCATGGACGGATCCACCATCCCAGCAGCACTGCATACCCGAATGTTCGCATCAGTTACCACAAGTTCCAGGTCAAACTCTCCAACCAAACACTGGCCTCTTGGGCTCCACCATTTTCAGGGAAGGCGGTAGCAATGGAGAGCATGGGATGCAGGCAGGAAGGCACCCGGGTGAGAGTTCTACCAATTTGGCATGGTCCCTGGACTAACCCATGTGGGACGAAAGTCACCATCAGGAACTGGCATGCATGCAAACCACGAGACAGCAGTTGCCAGGTCTTTCTTGGTCTTATTCGGTAAACTTCTTTGTGATCTTTGACCAGTTCCATAAACATCTTTAGCTTCAGATTGCTCGTTTTTAAAATAGCAATAATAATACGATCAATCCCAAAGGATCATAATAAGAAATGGACAGTGGTCGGTATACAAAATGCTTGTAGCAAAAGAGAGGCTTATGAACACTCTTGATCTTTCCTACCTTGATTTCTTTCCTCCTTCCCAAGATGATCCATGTTTTAAGGCAGGATCTGAGAAGCCCAGTGCTAAGGATCAAATACCACCAGTGAGGAAGAAAGTTTCATGACTTTTAATTTTTAAAAAACACTTGGCTTGCCCCACATCAAATATTCCAGCCTGTCGTCACAAGTGTGCTGATAAAGGAAGCTGGGGTATAGGCAGCCGTCCACAGAAGAACAAAAAAAGACAATTGTGGAGCAAAACCTCTTTGGTGATGGAACGACCACCTCGTTTCCCTTGATAAACGAGGCCTTTGAGCAGCTGTGTGGAGTCACGTTGGGCCCTCACACCTGTCATGCACCTGACTGTTACTCTCGAGGCTGCAAGTATCAGATCCCAGACCAGATACTGGGATGAGGTTTTCATGTCTAAATGGGCCAAAGCCCCCAACACTGTACACAGCTTAATAAAAACCAAAAAACAGCAGTTCTGTTTTCTTTTTCTTTTCAAAAAATTTTAAAGTTTTTGTGTAGACAATTTTAATCTTCTTGTCTCTATGTGAAGCCAAAAGGTTTTGTTTTCATTAGGCACAAATGGTCCATTTAAATAAGTCATTATAATTCTTATTGCATATCCCACATTCTTTAAAATTCTAAAGTTGGGGTAGAATAAATCAGGAGTAGAGTTCCAGGAAAAGTGGCCAAATTCCTGAATGAATCTCCCTTGAGAACGATCTCCTGCTTGTGCATGAAGCAAAGTTGCAGGAAAGCTCCAGTGCACACAAATATGTCCACGGTGTTGGAATTCTCTGTGACATTCTACCTACTCAGCTCCTGGCCTCTTTAAATAAACAGCAGAAAACCATGTCATGCAGTTTGGGGAGGGGATGAGACGTTGAATGGCTAACTGCTGACAGGTCAACAGCATTCATTCCGCAGACTTGAAATCCAGATCAGCACCTGGCCAGAGCTGTGGGATCCATTTCTCTCTCGAGGTTCACCAGGGTAGCCAAAATGTCGGTTGCCTTGAACAAGAAAGATTTGTTGTCTCTGTGTAACTGAACAGATGGGGAGCAAGGTTGGAGGTGAGAGAAATCGTCTTTCAAGGAGGGTGCCCTAGAGTGCCCTTCACCATCTATCGTGATATCAAGTACCCCTAGACCATGGAGACTCTTCCCAAATCCTGGGAAGATGATCCTCTGCCTCCATTTGCACATCTTCCGGGAGAGAAGGTCTTCTGAATATCCTGGGAGCAAAACACATAGGGGAGGGAGCCAAGGGAGCAGAGCGCAGGGCTCCCCATGGGAAGGAGGGAATGTCCTTCACATCCTTCCATCTGCAGGGCTGGACACCAGGACAGTCTGCCTCTGGGACCTGGGAGGTTACCTTCGGATCTACTACAGAACTCCACTTGTCCTGGACTGGAAAGGTTGTCTCCTGGGCGGAAGGCAGCCAAGCATAGTTTCAGATCTTGGAGGGCACTTCGGGAGCGGAGTATAGCTTTCTCTGACCTCAGGAAGTTCACACATAGGACACTCGGGGTGAGGAGTTTACCTGTGACTTCTTTTTAATACAGCCTTATTGAAATATAATTTATATATAATTCATCTATTTAAGATGTGCAGCTCGATAGTTTTGGGTACACTTACAGTTATGTGCAACCGTCATGCACTCAATATCAGAACCTCAAAAGAAACCCAAACTCTTGAGTTTGAACCCCCTTATCCCTTCGCGGCCCCAGCCCTAAGAAACCACTCATCTACTCTCAGTGTCTATAATTTTGCCTCTTCTGGACATTTTCTATAACTGGAGTCCTAAAATATGCTGCATTTTGTTTGGCTTCTATCACCGAGCCTCATGTTTTCGAGGTTCATCCATCCTGTATCCTGGGTCGGCATTTCACTCCTTTGGTGGCAGAGGAATCTTCCTTCGCGTGGATATTTGCTTATCCATTCGTATGTTGATGTGCATTTGACTTCTTTCCATCTTTCGGCTATTATGACGCGAGCCACGGTGAACATTTGTGTTCAAGCTCTTGTGTGGAGAACGTGTTTGTCTTGAGTATATCTAGGAGTGGAATTGCTGGGTCCTATGGTGAGTCCCTGCTTAACTTACTCTTTGGAGGAGCCACCAGGCTGCTTCCAAAGTGGCTGTGCCATTGTACATTCCCACCAACAGGTCATGACGGTTCCAATGTTTCTATATTCATGCCCACGTGCGTTTTTACCCAACTTCATGTTCTAGCCTTCCTGGTAGGTGGCCACTATCTCATTGTGGTTCTGATTTGCATTTCCCTGGTGGCTAATGATGTGGGACATTCTTTCATGTGTGTATTGCACATTCGTACATCTTCCTTGGGGAAGTGTGTATTCAGATCCTTTGTCCATTTTTTTTAAATTGAATTGTTTGCCTTTTATTTTTGAGTGTAAGAGTTCCTTATGTATTCCATGCACAAACCCCTTATCAGATATATAATTTGTGAATATTTTCTCTCATTCTATCCATTCTATTTTATATTTCTTCAAGGTATCCTTTGAAGCACAGAAGTTTTTAATTTTGAGGAAGTCCTACTTGTCTGTTTTGTACTTTGCCCATGCTTTTGGTGTCACACCCACAATCCACCACCAAATCCATGGTCACGAAAATTTACCCCTGTGTTTTCTTCTAAGAGTTTTATTGTTTTAGTTCATACATTTAACTCATTGATCCATCCCGAGTTAATTTTGTAAATGGTGTAAGGAACCAACTTCATCTTTTTAAATGTGGCCATCCAGTCATCCCAGCACCATTTGTTGTAAAAACTATTCTCTCCCCATTGAATGGTCTTGGCATCCTTGTCCAAAATCAATTGACCATAGACACAATTTAACAGTGATGGTCTGCAAATGGTTCATCCTCTGTCCACTAGTAGCTAAGAACAGAAGTTGAAAGTAAACATTTAGAAACTGTTACAGCATTGTGACAGATTAATTTTATGTCTATTGAACTTAGTAAGTTAAAAGTTTTTTCTTTCATTACTTAAATTGTTATCGTATTTAAAAAAAAAAACTGGTCTGCTCTGGACTGGGGGTAGGGCAATGCTGGTCCTTCCTGCCCAGATAGTGGAGAAGCTGTGGTCATCAGGACTGCTGGGCAGGTGAGGTAAAGACCCAGAGGGTCCTCTGTTGTGCAGGCAGCTGGTCGGGTTCTTGGGCAAATTCTCCTTTCGTGAGTGAAAAATCTACACTGACACAATCTGGCCAATAACAATCCACATCTGATCTCATCTGTATTAAATGCAAGGTCTTTATCATTTAACGTGCTAGTGAAAAATTAGTAAGAATGTACTGTTTTTTTTTTTCCTAAAATTAGCCAAGAAGTCAGAGTGTGTAGATTTGGGGATCAGACAGAGGCAAGGGATCTTCAAATGGAGCTGATAAGGTTGAGTGTTCAGGGTGATTTCAAATATTGCAACATACTTAAAAGATGTGCAAATTAAAATAAATCTCAAAGCTTGAGTTTATAGTTAACATTTTTTTTCAATTTTACAACTGTTTCTGCTGGTTAAAAAAACAATGATGAGAGCATATTATTTTGCAGGGACATGAAGACTGAAGCCCAAGTAGAACACAACAGGAAAGCCTCCTTATCGAATTCTAGAAACTGATTCCGCGGGGACTCGCATCGGGGGCTTGGGAGTGTGCACGGGGCACTCACTGTGAGGCCTTTCCTGGGTTATCTGGCTTTGAAAGGATCATGTTCAAACCCTGCAAAGATAAAAGGCGGCCTCCACAGTCTATGAGCCGGACCGTTAAACATTACCATATGACAAAGTCCTCTCCTGAGGTCGGACCTGCCAGGAGAGCCCAAGTCTGCACATCTGAAGAACCAGACCCTCTTCTGGGTCTGGTGGGAGAGCTTTTGAAAACTACTTGAAAATGCCTTCTGTGGGGGGAAAGTCTTAATGAAAAAGGAACCACCTACATAACAATGTTCAAAACCAAACTCTTATTTAAATGGGTTTTTAGAATTAAAAAATAAAAGGACGACTGGGGCTGAGAGTAGATCATGTAAAATAAAGTGCACTTCTGTTGGCGCCCACTCACTGCTTTTGATACATTTGTCAGATATTATCTCTTTAGTATTTTTAGGTTTATTTAATCAATTTAAAATAGTGATAGCTTTTTCTAATTAGAAGCACTACAGCGGTCTTGTACCCATCATCTTAAGTTTCTAAAAGGTCTCTCCTACTAGGTGTGGTCTACACGGGGAGAAATACCTGCATTTTATTTCTTTTTCTTTTTTTGGATTTTTTTCTCTGCCTTTCTATTATTTAATTTTAATCGTTTTCTCTTGACCTTTTTACTCGTTTTTAGACATGTGCTTAACACCAGGTATCGAATATAATTAATATAAGATACGTTGTTTAATCACATCATTTCTCACCAGCGTCTCATATAGCAGCACATGCAACTGATAAGTGATTTCCCACTGAGTGCAAAAGATCTATCTTTTGAAGTGTTTGTAAGGCTTTTAGAAACTGTTTTTATGTAAAAATGAAAACAAAGAAAATAGATTCTCCTGGAAACATCTGTACAGTTTGTCCGTGAGCTTTTCATGCTTTTATTTCCAAATGTGACTAACATGAGGCACGTTCTGAGGTTATGAAGTCTAGCCCCGCTCAGTTACGACCTCTCTCATGGCTCAGAGAAAACAGAATGATTCAAAGTGACACGTGACGGATGGTTTTAACATAGAAGCTCTGCTAATATTAGTATTTGCATGTAACTGGCTTCAGAGAGTAGCTGGGGGTAAGCTGCCAACACACAAGAGAAGCTCTGAAGTCATTGGGCGCTCAAGATTTTACGTGGAAGGATGCGTGATGCTTGTAGGAAGGCAGCGTGTTGGAGGGTTCCGTCGCGGAGTGGCCCTGCCCGGCAAGACCCAGCAAACTCCTACAGCGGAGAGGCAGGCAGACCTCGGTCACCTCAGTGGCAGGTGCTGTGCTGGATGACGAGGTCCCTACAAACACGTGTCTCGACTCAGCAGGGTCCCCCAGCAGGTGACGGGACTGCCCTGCACACGTGTGCTGGGGGATTCGGTTCCTTGTCACCTCTTGGGGGAAACCTGCCCCAGGAAGGATGCCGTTCACAGAACCCTAAAACCTCAACTTTGTAAACAACACGTCCTTGTAACCCTTGGGAATTAATAAAACCCTATTTCTGTTCATCTCCAGGAGCTTCCTGTTTGCTTGTTCTGACCTATGATCCAGAGAAGCAGCGTGCGTCACCCCACACGCCCAGGGGAACAATGAAGTCACAAAATAAAGGAAAATGATGTATGTTTTCAGTTTAACTATGTGTCAGGCAATAAAAAACAAGTTGCTAAAACGTGTGTTTAGCAGCCAAAAGGCCAAATGAACCCACTGAAATTACCTTTACTGCTTTTAAGAAACGGAACATGTAATGCTTTTTTAAAAGTATATTTGGAAGGTCCAGAAAGTTGTATTTTAATCGGTCAGTCGAAAAGTAAAATTTGGATAGCTCTTTAGAGAACAGAACTTACTCTGTTCCCTTTGAAAATTAGATTAATAAATGTATCCAATTTACCAAATTTGAGGCTAACATTCAAGATTGGAATAAATTCAATACACTGTACTTTCTAGCTCATGGCACTATGTTTTGGAAGCCCTTGTGTTTCTGTTAAGAATTTATGAGCAGCAATGAAAGAATGTAGAGTTGTACCCGGATCTCACAAGTTGATTTCACTATCTCTGTGAATATTTAAATGCCCCAAAGATACCTTCTGGGTTCCTTTACTTCTATGTACTTCATTTTGCAGAGGAGCAGGGAAGAAACTCACCCCAACACACGCTAAACGTTTTACATAATGATCCTTACAAGAGATTACTGAGATGTGGATTTTAATAATTTTAGTATGAAATGATATTAATCATTGCTCTGCCCATAAAAGTCACAATTCACCCTTTTCCTCCCCAGGCTCAGCATCAGGACTCCTGTCGCAATGACTTCTCGGGGCCCCTCCCCACTGCTTCTGCACCTGGCAGCCCCCTGGGGATGGGGAGTCTCTCCCCCAGCCTCCCCTGTCCTCGGCCACAGCTGGCTTCTGGCCTTGAGAACCCCCTTCTCCTTTGCCGGCCTCCAGACTCCTACCCACTGTGCACCCACATGGCAAACTTGAGCCCCACGAGTCTTACTGAGAGGGGCCCCACGCCGACTGAGGCTTGAGGAACCACCTCACAGTGAGAAGCATGGACTGGCATGCGCAGCACCTGCCCCAGCTGCTCAAAGCTTTCTTGCATGCTTACCTGCTGGGTTTGCCGGGTGATGCATAAGTGAGGTTGTCGGAGGGAAAGAATTATCAGCAAAATGGGACCGATGTTTGCTCATCAAGCCAGACCCTTTGTAGAACAAGCAAAAAAAGAAGGCAGCCTCAGTGGACAAGGAGATGCTAGGATGCTGAGGTCCCCGCTATCAAACAGAAGCCACCATCCCATCCCCGAGTCTGGGAACATAGTTCCGACATTTTGCAGGTAATTATCCCTATGCCATCTGCCACCTTTGGTGGTTTGTGCACAAAACTTAGCCCCAAGTATCCCCCACACATGCCTTTGACCCTAACGGTGCACCTAAATGCTGTCCCATGTGCAGGGACGGGGAGAGAAGAAGACAGGGCCGGTCATGTCCCGTGGCGTCCCCTGCACTCAGCGCCAATAGCAGGGACAACGGGCTGGCCCCGAGTCAGGCTCTTCGCAAGCGCTCTAGAAGAACATCTCATTTATTCAGAGTCCTGTGGGGCAGATACTGTCATCTGCATTTCATACATGAAAACACCGAGGTTTCAGAGGATGGGGTGCTCTGCCCGACGTAAGTGAGAAGCATCTTTGTGAGGGGCATCCATGGGATGTCCACTCCATTCTCTGGAGGGACTTCTGCCTTGGCCAGGATGGTTTTGGCCGAGATATTCTGTATCAGGTGGCCGTTGGGAGATCCTCGGTGTTCTAAGAAGGAACCTTCCACAGCAGAACAGGGGCTCGTCCAGAGCCAGGAACTGGAAAGGTGCCCTGCTCTCTGCAAATCCATTAGGAGACTGCTCAGTGACAGGTCTTGCTAACTGAGTTGCCTCTCAGAAATGTACGTAAGGTGCTTTGTGCTTCAAGGGAGGATTTGGTTTGGTTTTGACGTGTGTTTTTTTGTTTTTTGTTGTTTTTTGGGTTTTGTGTGTGTGTGTGTGTGTGTGTGTGTGTGTGTGTGTGTGTTTTGTTTTGTTTTGTTTTGTTTGTTTTGTTTTAGCCAGAGGAAAACTATAGGGTCACATATTGTGACTTAACAAAGCCTATGCACCTCGGATCCTTGGCACGTGGAAATGAGGCCACTGGAGTGATTTGGACCCCGGAGCCTCCTGCCTTCTGCATGTGAAAGGAGAGTGAGCAGGAGTGATGAACAGGAACTCGGGCCTGGGAGAGGGTTCCAGAACTCCCCCTGACCTGGACACGGGGCTTGCTGGGCCTGCCCATGGACCACGAGTCGCTGCAGTCATCACCTCTAAAATCTCTTTAGGGGCAAAACCTAAAAGGAATTTTGCAGTTGCATTAAGTTGCTCGAAATGACCAACAGGAGAAATCTCAGCTTCCCAAAATCTTTATTTAAAAATAAGTGGACACTTCCAGTCACTGAAAGCCCGATGTGAGCAGACTGCAGACTCGCGGCAGGCACCCAGGGAGCCGCACACCTCCGCGTGCCTCCTCCTAGAGCAGCCGAGGAAATGAGATCAGCTTGTATTCCGTCCCTTTCATTAAAAGTTCGCTTCAAACAGCATCTTGCGCGTGGTCACTTTACGGGCTGTCACGGATGCGACGCGGTATTAAGCCCGTCCTGGATGTTACCGAGTCAACACGTTAATTCATTTCATTTCTAAATGACATTTACTTATACATTGTAAAACCAGGGGAGAGAGCGTCTGTGTTGGCTTTATCTCCTCCGAAATTAAGATAGCGGTTTAAATTGAAAATGTAATTTAAATCCTTTCCAGCGCGGGAGCCTCGCCTGGGCCCCCTCAGCGGGGCTTCCCAGAGAGACTGGAATGGCCAAGATGCTGTAGACGCAGGTCCTCAGTCAAAAGAGAATTCGGAGCAGATAGAGACAAATCATCCCATGACAGAGGTTAAAAGAAACCTGTTACTATGACAACAGATGGGGTCAGATAACAAAATGAACAGCCACTTTTGATCTTCAAAAAATTCTCTTCCCTTTGCTCTCGCCTGTTATCTGGACCACTCCATCAAACACCTAGCAGATAACATAGCTGAAAACCCAATCGACCTTCAAGAAAACCCAGACAAGTTGGAAAGTGTATGGAAAGGTTACCATCACAGCCAAAGGGTTTCTGATGATATTTGCCTGTGTACACAGAAACACACACAGCCTCTGCTCACGAACGCAACAGGGTGGGGTTCAAAGGGACCCACACAAGTGCTTAACACATGTACATAACAATAATGTTTTTATAGCACCAAGAATTGAAAAAGGAAGAGGCATTCAGAGTTAAAAGATTGAGGTGTCAGGGCTCACCGTCATCTTATTTTGTATTAGTTATAGTATAGACACATTTCACATAAAATTGACAAGCCAATAAAATTCCATCCACAAGTGGCTGAAAAGTAAACGGGGAGGAAGCTCAAACTCATTCGGGGATACTCAGAGACAAGTTGACCAAAAAGCTCATGTAAATGGACAGGAAACGTCGAGCATCTTGCCCATGCTATTTGGCCGTAGGAAAACGGAGTGGGAGCCCGAGGGCAAGGTGCATTTCCTCCCCACACCTATGCATCCAGCTCTGCATGCAGCCCGAGCACTGGGAGCCTCCTGCTTCTCTTGCAGATGTTTTCAGAAAAGCAAAACGAACACATTCTGTATTTTAGCTTATGTGAGTTTCCATTTTTATTATGATGGTCAACAAACACGTTTGCCTTAAAGACCATGAGGTCGTTTGCCCAAATAGGAAGTAAGTTTTCCACATCGATGCACAATCTGCTCATTGCAGGTGGGTGCTCCTCTCTGCGGCTTGGGCCAGATTGCAGCAGAGATGTGGGGTAATTGGGGAATTCGCCCCATCCAGAGCCCGAGTCACGGGGGCCTTGGCAGGGAGACAGAAGAGGCGCCCCCGTGTGTCAACCGCCTGGAGCCTCTTGTGCGACTCCCCACAACATGGCGCCACTCTGAACGGAGCTCTTCAGGGCATGGCTCAGGCTGCAGAGGGTTTAGTCACATTTTATTCTAAGAAATTTAAAACAAATATCTCTCAATCATATCTCTCATTCATAAGATTTTGAAAAGTGTACACCTTTTTCCCATTGGCTTCCAAAATAAATTATTTCCAGAATGAAATAATTTCGGACGAAAAATGCATGAAGCTAAGGCAGCAAAGAGTGAATTCTGGCTTCGGTGATAATCATTTGCTCTGGTCCAGACCAAGCACACAGAAAACAATAACCTTACGTGGTTGATTTCTCTAAATACCAATAAATGTTTAGATTTAACAGAATATGGAAAATGGCCACATGCCCATTTTCAAGTGACCCCAAAATTCATAATTCTATACAATAATATTATTTTTATTATTATATAAAATTATATATTTATATATAAACATATATAAATATTATATAATTCTATAATTATGAGAAGATTATGACATTTTGATGTAAAGATGCTGAAAGAAAATAAAATTTCTCCTTTTAGCTTACATGGCACTTGGTATTTATGATTTCTGGGTCTAAGGACTAAATGTCTCCCAATTGCACTAAGGAAACTGTTAAAAATCTGAGTGTTAAATGAACATTTTCCAAATAATCTTCAGGATATATTAGAATAGCATTTAACTTACAGAAAATGTTTGGGGTCATTATGAAGTAATTTAATGGGATTCTTTCTGTGGAAACAACAAATTGCTGGGTGCTTCCGGGAGGCTGGATGGTGCTAGTCAGGGACAGACGTGCTCTTGTTCTGTGGCAGCCACACCCCTCACCCGGGAGAGCCACCTACATCCCACCACCGTCCAACGGGGAAGCTCTTATGTCTAATTTTAAATAGGAAAACCAAGGTTTGGAGACATGGTCATTCCCAGGAGCACTGGGTTATCAGGTTGGCAGTGAGCCCAGGTTGGGGACCATGCAAGCAGAGGTGACCTCTGTGCCCACAGGTTCTCTGGGTCTTCCTCCACTTCGCCAATGAAACAATACATCTCCGATTCTGCAATGATATTCTCACAGCATTGTGTTTTTGTTCACCACTTTTGTCTTCGTTGAGGGTGGATTTAAATGTGACTCCCAGGGTCCAGTCCCCTGACACTGCACCACACACACAGTGTGGGATATGCGCCCGTGGAAGGGACGTTCTTCGACACAGGCAAGGTGCACTTGTCACATGTGCACAGCTCATTCTGTATCTCATTCATGAGTACATCGCCCATCAGATTATCACATTATTTCCACTTTTCTGTGGGTTCCATCTTTCTAACTTTCAGAAGACCACATTTAACTTTTCTGTATTATTCCACTTTCTCCTTTGCAAAAATAACTGACCGTTGATACCACCTTGAGGTGCACCCCAGGAGCACAAATGTGCAAATTCGGCAAGCAAGAAGGTTGACAAGATTCTTGTTCATGCAATAATTCAGTGTAGCAAACAGGTACTTTTTAGTCACGACTGCATATAAGGCATTCTGGTAACCAAGAGCTCACCAAGACCCACTTGGCTAAGTGAACACCAAGTCACGGAATGAACCTGGTGTCTGTCCCAGTGCTGTAAAACCACCACCAAGCTGTAGGAGGATCTCCCACATGCCCTGGTCTGGGCTACTGGTTCTTCACAGGGCACACTGATCTTACTCCTTCTTCCAAACCAGCCGTCCCTGTCAAACCCCACAACCGGATAGGTTCTCCCACCAAATGCCTCCTCGTCCTTAGGGAGACCTGATCACCCCCAGAAAGAAGTGCTCCCTTCCTGGAGGGTCCTGTGCAGGCACAGCGATATTCATGTCTGAGCCGCTAAAGCTCCAGGCACAGTGCCCTTAAATCCTCAAAGTCGTAGGACCACAGGACATGGTTGTGGCGTCCAGTGATATAAGGAAAGGACCTCTCCCCCCGGAGTTGTCTGGCCTGTGTCAGCCCTCCCTTCCCAGCTGATGTCAGCAGCCTGCTGACCCTGGCTTGGGGGTGGGGGCGGGCAGCCCTCCATCAGCAGCCCGGTGACCCGGGCTCGGCGGTGGGGGGAAGGGGGACAGCCCTCCGTCAGCAGCCGGGTTACCCGGGCTCAGGCGGTGGGGTGGGGGCAGCCCGCTATGTTCCTGTTGCCTGAGATGCCCTTACTTCCTGGCTCCCATGTGAGCAGAGCACGGGCACACTTGGGCATCCCTGAGTGATGGACACCAGGCTCTCCAGTGACCGACTGGCCCTTTGAAGACTCGATGTCAGATACCCTGGGAGAAGCAGGCAACCAGAATCTTTCTTTGCAGGGCGACTCCATTTCCTCAAAGCTACTGCGAAAGAAAAGGCCAGCAAGCGAGAGATGATCACCCCTTGATTATAGGTAGGGGGGAATAGAAACCAGCTCTAGGGGCGTGGGTGCTAGACAGGGGGCCTGGTGGGTGTGAGATATCACATGACTCAGCAGCAGGAATGGGTAAAGTCATCCAAGCCCGCGATGGTCTGAGCACATTGTCAGCCAGAACTGGGCTGACCCCGTGTTAGGCTGATGCTCACCTGGGTCCACCCAGCACGGCCACTCACCGCCCCGTGCATGTCAGCAGGTGCAGCATCTAGCTAGGGGGCTGTGCTAAAACATAGTTTGAGGTGATGAATAAGACCATTCCACTCGAAAGGATTGATTTCAACTCCATCAAAGGGTTGGGACGAGAGGCCCGGCTCCCATTCAATCATGCTTGATGTCCCACAAACGCCGTCCGCACCAATCTCTTTCTTTCAAGACATACGTATGATGTTGTGCATTGGAAAGAAGAATATTTAGGATGATATTCCATTTACAGGATGACTAACTGGCTGTGGGAGCAGTCTAGGACTTTGCGATATCCTCAGACATCGTATGTAAAAAAGCCTTCCCATTACCAAAATACAAATCATAGGAAAACCTTCAATACTTTGGCATTTCAAGAAAGACCTCTCCTTTTAAAGAGTCATCAAAAAGCAACCTTTTCCTCTCAAGTTTCCAGAGACACCGTTAGACTCAACCTCCCAAGCCTTGGAAGGGTTATGGGCTCTACTTCATGAATATTAAACACAAACAAACAAACAAACAAAAAAACCTTAGAATGTACACAAATATAAAATTAAATGGGAAATACTTTTTAACAAAGGAAATGCAGGAACATTTTTTCCAGACAATAAATACAGGTATATTTTTCATTCGCTCTGGAATATTGTCTGAGAAATCTGTTTGCAATGTATACGGTATTTTGTAGGCAAATAGATATCTTTTTCTCCCTTTATTGGAATGGAATGTACTTGGCCATGAAAAATAAAAGATATTTGTATTGCAGATAATGCTCACGATGTGATCTTGTCGACCAGCAGATATTTTCCACATGGAGCATCGAGGAACGCTCAGTGAGTAGCTGGAAGCCCATGTGACCATGTTTCAGCCTTTGTCACTTGACCTTGAGCCGATCTCTTAGCGCTTCCTGAGCCTCATCGTTACCCTCTGTGAGATAAGCTCGGCATTGCCAGATGGCAGGTGGGAGTCAGAGAATTATCTTATAGAAAGCTTTGAGTGTTCTACCTGAAAATCTCTGAAGCACAAATGCAGAATAATAATGAGAAGGAGAAGAAAAGGAAGACATGTGTCATTCTCCTCTGTTTTTATTTATTTTTGGATGATCTTAGGAAAGTTAAATGCTATTAAACAGCTGGTTGACCCAACACTGGAGAAGTTCTTAAACATGTCCAAATAACAGCCTGTGCAATTGTTTAGAAAGGGAAAAAACTAAATGCATAAAATGAATTAGAGAAATCAAATGAAAATTTTTTATTATGCTTTATGTCCAACCTTATACTCCAAATTTTAATTTCAGGTTTTAATGTCCAAGATATTAGTGACCTTATGCGACAGATGTTTAATTCATTGTATCAAATCAATCACCAGCAAAGAAAAATCCTGCTAACACCCCCTCAGCAGCCGCGGGTGGATGGACGCTGTGCCCCCGGATGAAAGAGTTTCCACTCGCGGCTAAAACTGAGGAGGCAGAACTCCTCTGGAAAGCAAAGCTCATGAAGGGATTCTTTGAAGGGTTGGGTGTTATTTCATATTTATATATAAAAGGAAATTAAGGACTGTTTAAAGTCTGTTTGCATTAAGAGATTGGATTTGCTTTAATTATTTGGTTATTTGTTGTTCCTTTATAGCATTTATTAATGAAATGAAAATACAGCTTTTAATAGATTTCAATTCTTTTACAGGAGAGCTCGCTAAATTATTAAATGGCAACCTCCCCTCCAGGGTCGGCGCTCCTCGGCCGCGCGCCCCCAGCCTCCAGCCTAGCCCCAGCCTCCTTCCTCTGCGGGCTCGCAAGCTCGGGGGCCCTCCCTGGGACCTCCGCTTGGAGCGGCGCCTCTTGGGATCGCGTTCCACCAAATCTCACCTAAAATCTTTAGTCTTGACCTTGCTGAAGACTGAGGTGTCTTGACCTCAGTGGATAGCAGGCCTGCGTGGACCGCGCCGGTTGTGCCTGGCCCTTCCTATGGGGGCCAGCAGTGCGGGAATCTGAAAATGAACTCCGCCAGCACCGCACCTCTTTCTCCAGGCCCACATCGAAAGTGTACCAATTTCTGGACCTTAGGTGGCATTTCAAGTGTGGGGGAACATACTGGAGGCCTACGGACAATCACAGCGCAGGAAGTCAGATGCCCCACGCAGCAGAGCGCGGCTCCCCTTCCCGGGGGCCCGGGGTGTCAGGATGCAGGTTTGAGGAAACAGGACTCTGCGCTCCCCTGAAGCCAGCAAGATTCGGTGGCCATGGGGTGGACGTCGGGGAGGCGCCCGTCGATCATGGCCGCTGGGCGTCCTTGCGCCTGATCTTGAGCCCGTGGAGTTTCATTTCCAGGAGCTGAGTGACAGGCCCAGAAAGTCGGAGAGGAGGGTGAGAGGCACAAAACTGTTAATAAAGGCTACAGATCAAAGTCAGATCAGGCAGAAAGAGTGGGCATGGTGCTCTGGCTCCCAGAGCCGGCGGCCATTCCTTCGTCCGTCCCTTCTTCCCCGGGTGGGCGTGTCTCGCTCCTGTTCGTGGGACCCTCTGTCCAATGCCTGCTGAACCCAAACGGACCCCATGTATGCGGGTGCCCTAACGCGACATTCGATCGGCGGGGGAAGCGCACTTCTTGACACATGGCATTCTCTCAGGGGATGCGTCCCCACTTCCAGGGGTTCCATCGTCCCGTTTGGATGCACTGCGGAGCCTTTATAACCCCCAGGGGCTGACTCTCCCCCACAACAATGAGAGAAACAGCTAACGTTTATTGCATGTTCACCGTTCCAGGTATCGCTCACCGTCTTGCAGACTTTACCTCACTTAGTCCTTAAAGCAAAACTTATTGTTTTGAGGTTTTATTTATTTATGAGAGAGAGAGCACGCGCAAGGGTGGGGGTGGGGAGGAGCAGAGGGAGAGGGAGACCGTCTCCAACAGACTCTGCTCTGAGTGTGGAGCCCGACGTGGGGCTCCATCTCACAACCTTGAGATCACAAGCTGAGCCAAAACCAACAGTCCGATGCTTAGCCAAGCGAGCCACCCAGTCACCCCTCAAAGCAGAACTTAGAAGGCATCATGAGGCTTGCCTCGGCTTCAGTATGAGCACACTGGG
This sequence comes from Callorhinus ursinus, assembly GCF_003265705.2. Classification (NCBI taxonomy): domain Eukaryota; kingdom Metazoa; phylum Chordata; class Mammalia; order Carnivora; family Otariidae; genus Callorhinus; species Callorhinus ursinus. The sequence goes on from NW_027397065.1 coordinate 91,492,820, forward strand.
TGTAGGGAGGTTAATGTAACTGTAAGGTCAAAAATCGCCGGCCTATAAGGGACGGGGGCAGGATGTGGTCTCAGTAATCCGGTACCAAGGTCCCGCTCTGAACCGTGACTGCACCCAGCCCTCGGACTTGGCCCAGCTGGGCACTGTGATGCCATATGCCCCTGGCCAACTCCTCACCCTCCCTCGGGGCTCCCGGGCCAGCAGCCGGATGCTGACAATCGCAGCACGTGCCAGGAAGTGAGAGCATGAGCAGACAGCGGCGAGGGCAGAGGATGTGCCCTGGGGTGCCGCCCTCTGCAGTCCTCCCTGAGCGCTCTCCTCCTTCTGCTCACGTTTTCCTTCCCATCCTGTGCGTGTCTTTGTTTGCTCAACTTCCTACCTGGTTTTATTTTATTTCATTTCACTTTGCATTTATTATGCACACTAGGTACATTTATGTCATTCCATCCGTTTTATTTCTTGAATTCCTGCAATGTGAGTTCACTGTTACTGTGGCATCTAAACACTCCCTCGAAAGGTTGCGATCACCTCTTTCTGGTCAAGTTCGACAACTTTTCCTACATCGGACTCAGCACCCCTGGCTCTGCACCTCTGCCGATGTCGCTGAACCCTCTTTATTCAAACTGGAAAGCCCCCCCCCACTTCCGAGCGCCTGCCTGCTCTGCTGTCACGGGGCTTGGGCGTGTGCACCCCGCACACACACCTGCAGATGCCCCTCGGTGTTCCGCAGAGTCTGCAGAACATCCTGGCGCAGCCGCACCGCGAAGTCATCGTTCTGCATCAAAACCACTCAAGTTCTATTCTGTTTCCTTGTAGAAAATAAGCTCTTTGGAGGCGACTCTACAGGACTTGTAAATGTGGGTTTGTTGGAAGGGAGCGTGGATGTTGGGAGGGAGGGAGGGGTGTATGGGGGGTGCTGACGACTCCAGCTCTCACCTTTCCTTCCTCTAGGGTCTGCATGAAATCGTGGCTGCTCTCCCCTCTGCTGATCTGTCCCCAGCCACCACCCTGGGCCCCGATCCCCTGCCTCACCTCCCCACGACTTCTCCCTTAAGAAACACACTTCCCAGGCATTTACCATATATAAACATACATACCCAGGCTTCTGAAACAAGCTTGTGGGCTGGCATTTTATAATGGTCCTATAGTAACTCCACCTGCAGTCCAAGCACCCCAGTTCAGAGACCCTCCCTCAGTCCCCTTCCTTACACAAACATGGCGGCAATATCCGCTCACTCTTGAGAATGCGTGCGTTGCCCAGAGAACCTTCCAGCCTTTCTCTTCCCAGCCCACATCAGGCCACACTCCCATAGGGAGCACACCTGCAATGTTGGTTTGTGGTTTAGATTTTTAAACATGATTACAGTATAGATTTCTGAGGGCACTGGTTAAACCTAACAGGGTGACCATGTTTTCAGAGTAAAACCTGTTCACAGAACTTGATCAGTCTAAGTACACTCACAAAGACAGAGTGCAGAACATTGCAGTCCATAATATGTCTGAGAATATCTGCAATAAACATTGAGCAAAGTGTGGTCTTTCGCCCCTGCGTAAGGGCTTCACCCGAGGCTTCCTTGTCTGGTTCCCACCAGGACCCCTGCCACCTGGTCCTGGGGATGCATGCGGTGCCCCCAGCAGCCCCACAGAGCTCAGCCTTCTCTTTCATTCTGCTCAGAGCACAAAGGACTCTCTGGATTAGCTTATTTATGCACCAGGGAAACCGACAGGCAAATTTTCAAAAAGAATTGTATGTCATTAATTCTTATTGATGTTAAAACTTTCCTTTTTAGCAAAACAAAAACTGTTGGGTGAGCATCATACTCTATGTCAATAACAGGAAGGGAAATAAATGTTAAAACATACTAAATAATTGCCCGACGGTACTTGTACTAATGACCGTAAACTTCTACTATGCTAATTTTTCTCTACACTTTTAATTACCGATCAATAATACTTTGCAGTTGACATTTAAAAATGCTGAACCACATGTAGCAACACAGACTGAGAGAAAATCTACAATGTGGGACTGAGTTTGCCAAATCAATAAACTCTGCCATTTAACAAATAGTATCATGTAAACAGTCACCAAGATTAGCTAGCATGAAGGACTGGACCTGGAGGGTTTAATTACCGCTTAATAATACGGGGCTGCCTTTCCCGGATGAATCCCTCTGCTGGGAAAAGTGGGGCAGCCCTGCCCAGACCCACCTCCTCAGCCAGAGGAAAGTCTGCTTAGAAGACGCAGGGCTTGATGGTCTGGAGGGAAAGACACCTCCATGTATGGGCATTCTCCTGACTTAAAAGGAGTTCCTTCATAAAAATCAAAGGGTCTGCCCAATGTCTGTAATCGATTGAATCATAAAGGCATTAGATGGAGACATGTGATCTTAAAACCATCCTCTTGTGAGGGTATCAATAGTATGTCGATCATACATTTGGAATTTAGGGGATTGATGCAATGAAATACCCATCCACCTTGGAGACTAAAGAAAAGGAAGTCTTAGAACACCACGCAGACCTCAGGAAAATCAATTTTTGTGGAGCACTGCGGTAGAGCATAAGCAGTCTTTGTTTTCATTATTATTAGCAATAATAATAAATCTAGCCCTTAAGTATCTGGAGCATGTGATTGTCGAAATGCCCTTATCCGCACTGGAGGCAGAAGTGATTTGTCTCGACTGAGCCGGGCCGTCCCCGCGAGGCTGGGCGGTCGGTGGGCATGTTTGCAAAATGGCGGTCATCAGTGGACCTGTGGGTCATCTTCATCTCCGCAGCTTTCTACGCGACATTTGGCGAGTAAAAGCTGAACACAAAGTGAAAGATGTCAGCTCGTGTCGTGGCTGCTGAGTGGTCTGCTAGCTTCTGCAGTCACCTATTCTCGTCGGGAAACTTCCCGAAACTATGTAATGCTCCTGTTTACATAAGAGCACCCCATCTCATCCACCAAAAGCGGGTGCCTCAATCTTTAACGTGCATGATTCGAGTCCATGTTGCTGAAACAGAACCATGGAAGAGCATGCTCAGCAGCCAGGGCCACCACGGTGGTGGTGGGTCCCAGCTGGTCCTCTGCCTGGCCTTGGAGTCAAGCTGACTCACAGAGCCCAGGGGTCCCACTGGGGCTCCCAGACTTTCTTATTTTCCAAGGAACGTTTTCCTTCATGAAGACGCCAGGGGATGCCAGGCTGACCTCTGCACTTTGCTCCTCCTGCACCCAGACTGGGCTCAAAGCATGCTTCTGGTTCTCCCTGCATCATGAGGCCCCAGCTACAGGTGTGCCTGGCCCCTCACATCCACCTGACCAAATCCCACTTATCCTGCAGGGATTGATAGGATGATATAAACCAACAGTCGTTTCCAAGTCTTCTTTCCCTGGCCCCTAAACCAGCTCAGCGGCCTTCCTCCCCTCAGTCCTGTGGCTTCCCAGAGCAGTCAGGGGTGTCACAGAGGGAGGCCGGTGAGAGGAGGTAGAGGAGGCATCCAAACCATGTCCCTCACAGGCCCCCTGAGAGATTACCCTTCTCCACCTGCAGTCCTCACTGCAGCCCGGAGCACACGGGTTGACCAGATGGCCCTGCCCTTCGCCAGCTCATCTTCCTTCCCAGTTTAGTAATATATTGGCCCCTTCACGTGGGCGACAAATGTCAAGACCACTCCTGCTTTCCCTCTGCACTCGGGCCACAGTGCTCTCGCACTGTCTTTCTCACTGCCCTGCCTGGCTTCATCGTCCCATCCACCCCTGCTCACGACTTGCCCCTCTGTGATTCACCCCTGGGACAGCCTCATTTTCCCGATAAAATCAAAATGGACCCGTGTCACTTTCTGCCCAACAGATCCACAAATGAAGTGCACACGCTCTCCCATGGCATTCAAGGACCCAGTGTCCTGACCCCACCCTTGTCCCTCCTAGTGCCTTCTTCCAACCCGAGCACATCCCTGCCCACAGACCGCAGGGCTCAGCAGAAACCCAGCCTTGCTCAAGCTGCTCTGCTCATATTCCGTCTCCACGAGTGTTTCCTAGGCCTCTGGGTTATTTGTTTCTACCTCTATAGCAGTGCTGACTTTATGAAAATAAAGTCCAGCAACCTGCAAGTGGAAAATGTGTTTTCACAGCAGATTGATGATTGTTTGCATAAATCACTTGTCTCCCGGAGGGCGGGAAAGAAAAAAAGCAAGCACCCTGAGGGCAAAAGTATGATTTTAAATATCATCTTACTCACAGCACCTGGCTGTTTTGCTCTCTTGGAACAACGTTGAATATATGGTCCTAGGGTTTTCTAGGAGCCTCTGTTGGGCTTGGCATCCTGCCATAGGTGCTATGGCCCTGACCTCCTCTGGGTCACTCTGAACACCTGGGAGAGCTCGGGGATGTTACAAGCTCTCCTCTATCTGGAAACACTGATGAACTTAGCCAAGCCCACCCCTGTACTCCCAGGCAGCTTTCAGGTGCAGGGGGACTCCAGCCGGGGACAAGGCCAGGGGAGTCCCTCTGAAAGCCCACATTTGATTCCAGGTTGGAGAGTGAATCAACTCAATGTAGCAGGAGAGAGCTATGCTCCCAATATTGGGACAACAAGCCAGAGGCTGGGCTTGAGGGCAAGATGAAGGGCCAAGGGCTCAGAATCATGATGAGGTGGGGTCGAAAGGAAGGGAGAGGAGAGGGGGGCACTTTTCACCTTGCACACTCACCTGGTGGATAGGGCTCCCCATGCCGTGAACTAGGGTATGGGTAGGTTCAGACTGAGGAAAGGGCAGGCAGGTTCTCTTGGTCCTCTTTTCAGAGATTTTCCCATCACCATGACTAATTCTTGGAACTTGGAACAGGGTGATCAATGTTATTGGATTACTCTCCATGCACTAAAGTACACAGACAGCAACAATGGCATCCCTCACCCCTCCAGGCTTGCTGTCTGCTCTGGGGGAAGCAGATGGTAGCAGCACCTGCAGTGAGGCACATGGCAATGGAAGGTCAATGAGCACAACCCAATCTCCTGGCTTGGTCCTGGTTGCAGCAGAGCCTTATGACCCATTCAGGTGATGAACCTGGAGAATTCATCTGCTCAGGACTGCACCCCCTCCTCAGGAAAGTACAAAGTAAGAATTGTTCCTTATTCACCACTATGAGAGAAGTGATTTTGCAGAGGAGGGCAGTTCTAAGACAATCATAACTAAACCAGCCAGAGGCTTGATCGAGCCATACCTGATTTCCACACCAACCTCTGGAGTTATCTATTGTGAGAGTCAATAAGCTCCTCCTATTAAAGCAAAAATAAAATAAAATATAGGACTATACAGGGGCAAGGAGAGATCCAAAAGATTTTTCTTTAACTAAAAGTGAAGCACATTTCTACATACATGGCAGGGACTGATTAACTGAGGGAAGCGAGCACTGTGGCGTTGGAGAATTCTTGGTGGGGTGCAGGAAATTCCTAATAGAAATGCCATCGCCAGAGATGCTTCCACAGCATGTGGAAGTGAAAAAGTCAACTCCAGTCCTTGGAGCCTGGGACTTCCCAACAAGTGTTCCTCGGCACTGACTTGTCAGGGTCAAGGTTTTTGCAGAGGCCACAGGACCTCCCCAGACCAGAGTCTCTGTTCCCGTTCATGAGCTGGAAAGAACTGCAAGAAATAGCAACAGAAATGTCAAAAATCTTTCTAGGCATTTAGCTTTATAACTTCCAGAAATAGGTGTTAAGTGTTTGGTGAACACATCACTCTGGGTTAAATTTTCAAATTTAAAATGTGCCCACCTTTTTAAACCACCCTTGTTAGAAAATCCCTCAAGACCATGCTATCCTGACTTCACTGGCGAGCTTGCTCATTTTCCAGCGGGAAACTCGTTGCTGGGGTTACCGGGCAGAAATCACTGGGAACAAGCGAAAATTAGCACTTCTCTCCCCTGCTGCTCCCCAGGTTGTTCAAAATAGACTCAAACAAGGTGGAATGAGGCTCCCACTGGTGGACTACAACTTGACATGGAAGCAAGTTTCCAATGGCCAGGAAAGTTATCCTGAGCAAGAAGTGAAACCAGGAAGCTCCTACGTGGGGTGCGGGGCCCGGGGCACCTGTCCTGCCCTTGATGGGCTTGCACAGATTCTGTGAGCATCTTCTCTCAAAACAAACAGGACCTGCCCGTCACTGAAGCACTCCGTACATACCCAAGCACTAACGCTACTTTTCCAAGCAAAAGATATTGAAATTTTAAAAATAGAGAGGGACAACTCCGCGGTGTCAGTGAGACCTGAGGATGGCGCCAGGAGCTGGTGGCCCCAGGGCTCCAACGGCGACCCCTTCTGGTTTGCGTTAAATTTTCAATCAGGAAAAGTTTGGTTCATTGTCTTGTTTTCTTTCTCATGCCAATAAACACTATGAAATAAAATATAAAAATATTCCCTGATTTTTAAACAAAAAATAGCAAGACTCAGAACCCTCCTCGGGCCCGCTGTCTGAAGCGCAAATATGCCCATGAGTGTGGAGCTCGCCCGCACTGCACACACCCCCTGTGAGCAAGGCTCAGCCCTCGTGGACCATGGATCTGCAGGGCATGTGATTTGCCACCATGTTTGCTGAACCATCATAACCCAATTAGCTTTTTTGGACAACTGTTGGGAAGTAAGCTTGCAATCTAAGTAAAAATGTATCTAAATAATAAGCAAGGAAAATGCTATTTACGTATGTGAAGAGGTAGTTAGAGTCCTCAACTTGTACTACAGAGGGAGGAAGTCTGAGGCCACAGACCTACTCCCAGTTGCCCCCGAAAACACGTCTCCCGGGAGAAACCCGTCTTGTTAAGAGCAGACAGATTAGCGGTCTGGTTGAGCCCCAACAGCCAATCACTGCCAGGAACTAAATGCTCACGCTTCAGACCATGCCCTTATTTTCCTATGGCGTCAGAAAGGAATCCCACTTATGGGGTAGTCAGCCTTTACGGGAGTCCGGGGGGCAGAAGACAGTGGAGGGGACTGACAAGGGGTGGTGATCACACGTGCCGGCGGGAAGTCGGCCTTGCCCAGAGACCGCGGAGGTAAACGTGTGTGTGTGTGCGCATTAATGAGTGCATAGTGGTGTGTGCATGTGCGCGTGTGCTCAAGTGAGCGCCCACGTTCGTGCACGCTGGGGGGACGTGGAGTATGCGGCGTGTGCCTGGATGTGTGTGCATGTGAGGATGCCACCATTAAGTGTGGCAGAGGCTCAGAGGGACGGTTTCTGCCGTTAAGTCAGCGTGTACACTTTCTCACTGCTCAAATGTAACATATCCTCTACGTCGTGCTTGTTCGAGCCCAAAGGCTGCCCGGGGAAGGAATCCTGCACTGCAAGAAACGGCCTAGAGCCAATGTATCTCCTGGTCTCTCGGTGGTCTGTGTGCTTCACTGTCCCCTTGGACCCCCTCACCATGCACCTGGGTCACTGTCAGGGGCCACCTGTAGCTTTTCGAACCTACTTCGCCTGAGCTGGTGGTGGGAATTGACAAGCAACATCCTCCCAAGGCTGCCCCTAAGCAATCCTTGAGGGGTGGGGGCGTCCCACCTCCCTCCCCCTTACCCCAAAGTCCCACCCCTTCCTGGGGCATCACCCAGGATCCCCTCCGTGGGGTTTGCGGGACCCCATACCCAGCGTGGATCCTCCCTTTCCAGATCCTATGTCTGCTTCCCTGGCTGATCCTTCTGGAATCCCTCCTTGATGCAGGAGTCCTCATCACAGAGCTGACTCTGGGAGAACCCAACCTGACACAGCACAGAGTCTCTTTTCTTGCCTGCCATGCTTTCAAGACTCCGACGCTGAAACTTCCCCGGCAGGTGAGGTCGCTCCTGGCACGGGGCCCCCGCTCCAGGGCTTGCAGCCCGCTGAAGCACACGTCCATGGAACAGCCTCCACTGCGCACTCTGTCCACAGTCCTTGTCCTGCCGGTGCGTGTGCACGTCCAGCCTGCCCCCTGAAGGCTGCGGGGTGTACCCATCCTGCCTATAGTCTTCCCGGTGACACACCGGGCAAGCGCCCAGCGAGCACGGGAATGAGCGGCTGCCCGTCCTCTCAAGAGACGCCTCCCTCGCTGCTGCCTGCACTGCGGCGTGAACTCAGGTGACCAGGCTGTCGTGGAGAAGACCGGTGGCCGTCTACCCCACTGCGGTCAAGAGCGGCCATTTCCTGTTAGTGCATAACATTTCATATTTCAAAACCAAATGGTCCAGAAAAACACAGTTGGTAATACACCCCCTAAAACTTAAAATATCTTCTACATTCTGCAGGCCATGACTTGATCTACAAGAAAACAATATAAAATAAGTAAAAAAAAAAAAAAAGTCACTAAACATGTGAGATTAGTTTATGGGGTAAATATTGTAACTAATTTGGCTCCAAAATTAAATATGAAATCAGTTAAAACCAGCAAATCAAACGAAAATCTAATCAAATGTTCTCAGTAAGGTTGTTGAATTTTGAGAGGAATGACCCAAATCATCTTATTCCACCAGCGTGGAGGTGAAATGTGCGTAAGGATCTTCTGGAGCCCAGTTTTTATGTCATAGCTACAGCATGGTGTTGGGGAAATTGAGGAAATGCACAAAAGCATGTCCATCTGTGTCCCTTACGTCTCACAGCAGGGGGCTCGTGAGGGCGACAACGGCACAGAAAGCGGACAGCAGCGAGCCCGGCTGGCCACGCCGGCCTCTGGGGCCCTCCACACCCCCTTCCCCTTTGGTTTTCCCACCTGGAGCCCCGGCCCATCAGGGTCTGGTTCCCTTCCTCCAGGTACTGCTTGGCTTTATGTAAAAGCAGATCCAAACACGTTTTAGAAACCTTACAAGATGTTTCAGTGCGTTTTGCACTAAGAACTTTAGTCTGCAAATGTGAACCAGTCCGGGAAAGCACACCATCCCAACAGAAGCACCTGACCTTCCCGGGGAAGCCCTGTGCTCCGTCAGCCACGTCCGCCGCACAGATGACTTCTAACAAACACTGTGTAAACGGGAAAACATGTGGTCCCAGGGGACCCTCTGGGGAACTATTCGAAGGACGCCACAGAAGCCACGAGCCTGTGTCTGGGCCCCTCCGCAGCGGCTGCCCACCCACCCAGAGCCCAGGGACGGAGAGCGGGGCAGGGGGAGAGTTAAAATTTGGCACGAGCCGTGGCGCAGAAAGACGACCAACAATAATCTTCAAGGGTGTCTACTGGAATGTGTCTGGTAAGCCTCATTTTCAGATTTGCTTTTTTGTGGAACTTTGTTTTTCTAACTGCATTAATTTTCATTAGACTGTCTTAAATGTAGTGTCGGTACTTTTCAAAATAATAAGCATTTATTGACTTAGGTTACACGGAATTCCAAAAATAGTCCACAATGTATTTCGGAAAAAAAAATGATATTAAGAAAATTCTGAAGCAGCCACAAAATGAGCCCGCTGCGCCTCCGGATAAATGCGCCCGACCAGACGCACTTGCCCGGCGCACAGCGGGGCACCGTTTGCTGATGGATGAAGCTCAATCACGGCGCCACCCCTGAGATTGACCTTCGGAGGCCCGTTCACCGCCGGGCCCGGCTCCCACTGCACCCCACTCCTCGGATTAGCTGTGACAACATCCTGGGGGAAATTACACAACAGTCTAGATTTGGTTCTCATTTCTTCAGGAGTATTTGTACAAAAACCAGGGGTAAATTAAGCGCACAGAGTGATTTCCCAGGATCTTTGAAAAGCAATCCATCCCGAGGCTGGCATTCACGCGGCCGTGGCGCCTTTCGCTGCAAGTCTGGGACGCGTTCCCTCCATCGGCCAGCCTCATTCTTCTGCAGGCCCAAAATCTCAACATGTTTTAGAAAGTTAATTATTAAATACTCTCAACTGTTGCTGAGTTGTATAATAGCACGGGTAGAGCACAAGTACATTATGCTATCTTTCTCCCCATCTACCGCACATTTAACTACCTTTGATCTTATCTAATAGCAGATATAGAACTGAAATAATCACCATTTAAATATATTAGGTTGTTTGACATAGGTACTACACACAGGGAAAATCAATAATGATTATACAATCACCAGATACAATGTAAACGGCATACCGCAAAGTCTTTACGGGGTGAGATAACATCACAGAAATCCCCACGAGAGTCAATAGCCATTAGTTCTTAAGAGTGGCCACTTGAACTTGTGTGTGTGGGTGTGTGCATTGTAGCCAGCTACCCATGGCTGTAGGGTCTTTAAAATAGGTGAGGTTCAAAGAAAGAAAGAGAAGTCGGTCTTAAGAAACGTGTCTCAGTGGCAGCTAACTCCTGTAAACCCAAGTATTATCTGTTTCTATAAAGGCAAGGAATAGCTGCTTGCATTTTGCTCAGCTTTAAGAAAACGTCTACCAGCTAAGGAGGCTATTTATAATTATCATTAAATCAAGTGTCTGGGACCCTCGTGACAGCACCGAGAACTCGGCCTGCAAGTCTTGGCATTCAGCAGGACTCTTCACAGCTGAAATTTGGTCCTAACACCCAGCACGCCTCTCTCAGCTGGTGGGGGAGGAGAAAGTCATACGGACAAGTCTATTCTGTACTATTTTCTTCCAGGCTGTGGAATCCTGACATTTTCACAAACGAATTTTCACCACTGAGTCATTTGGGAAAGAAAACAGTTTTCACTCGGGGAAATATCTGCATGAGTTCCTGGAGCCCAGAGACCTATCTTTGGCATCTGAAAGTTGATACACGTCAAGGATTCTTGGCCAGCATAGAAGAATTAGGAAATGGATTCAGTAAAATGTAAGTGGTTATCAGCTTTCCAGATTGTTCTTGGGCAGAAGAGGAGCCACGATGATCAATCTGTTCTGAGTCCTCAAAGCCAGCCCGGAAAATGCAGGTGCTGATTCCATTGACATATTGGTCCCTCTTCGCTGTCCAGACGCCATTCCAATAGGCCCACCTTCGAGGGCATTAATCAAGAAGGAGGCCAATGTGTTCTCCCTCTGCTGAGAGTCATGGAGGGAGACATTTTGAAAAAAAGTCAGTGTTATTCCTCTATTTACATCCTCCAGTACGACAGAGTTGGCACGCCTAAGCCCTAAGCAAATACTGCAGGATGAAGAAAAAGTCCAACAAAAAATAGAATGCCGTCATTCCTGTCGTCTTAGAAAATTAAAAGCTCCTGGAAGGAATACAGGAGTTGCTTTATAACCCTTATCCTCTACCCTCACCAACCTAGCTGTCAAATTTACTGTTTAAGCTTTTCTTTGTAATCACGCGATTATGCACTTGGTCACCTTCCCCACCCCCATCATTCCATCTAATGGTTTTAAAGGGAGAGGAAATTACTTGTCTTCCCAGCCAGCACTTGACACTTTTATGGGTCGTTTGTAATGAAGCTATTCTTCGGCTTTAATGGAGACCTTGATCCCGACCAGTGTGAATAATTGTCAAAAGGTGATTAATTAAATATTCACCACTCCCCTATAAAATTGATCAACATATTACATTACGGTGCTCCAAAAGTTATTTTATTTCTTCATTCCACTTCAAATTCTATGCATTTAAACAAGCTTTAAACCGGAGCCATATAATTTACTACACATTAATTATACATACACACTGACTAAAGTAAGAAGTGTTTTACACCTTTTTTAACTCTGTAAAACGCGTCACTATCACTTACAACACTGAGAAGTCCTGTCTGGGAAATGAAATGCCTCACATGTGCTTCCTGCGTGTATATAGCACAGTTACCTTGGTTAGCGGGCTTCAGGTTGTACAAACACGTAGCTTTATGTGAACTAAGTTTCCAAGGCAAAAAAATAATAATAATAATATTACCAAATTCAATCGATATATATAATTTTGGCTTTTAAAATATCCTCCCAGGACAAGGGACAGCAGGGAACTTTGCCCATCCATCTCTTAAAACACGAGGGCCAGCCGCTGAGGTGGGGACGGGGCCCAGGGGCCCAGGGTCACCCACCAGGAACTTTTCTGGAAAACAAAAAAAAAAAAGCCTGGGCTTCCTTCCTCACCACACCTGCCCCGGCCTTGGTTTACTCTGGGTTTCGACGGTCTGCATAAATGTATGCAGAATCTTCCTGGAACACCCACCCTTCCTGCTTGCGCCCCGTCCCCACATCCAGTGTCCGAGCTGTCCTCAGCTCCAAGTGCGAGGCGAGCAGAGATCGCAAAAAGGACAAAATTCCCAATTTCAAATGTAAACTCTGCCTCAAAGACACCCACGAGGCTCAGCAATCAAACCAGATTTTATTGTTAACAAGGAATACATGCGACGTGGCGAATTACGTCTAAAAATCTGTGAAAATAAAGGGGAAAATGACAAAAATTGAAGTAAAGCAGTCCAGTTTTTTTTTTTTTTTCCTATTTTCTAGAGACTGTTTCTGCGCTTGACCAGGGAGTGGTCAATGAGGAACGGAGTGATGGCACATTAAAGGAGCATAGGAAAGGCAACACATCCTAGACTACGTGGGTCTCTGCCACTGTCTCGCAGACACGCCCGCCGCTCTGAAGCCTGCCGAGTAGCGGCGGTTTAGCCCACCCCTCGGATCCTTGCTGCAGATGAAGCACCCAGGACTAAGCCCCGAGCACCGTGGGACCTCCGATCCAAGTGTGCACTGAGCCCACGCCCCAGCGTCCTAGAAGGCCCGGGAGGTGCCTCTCAATGCAGATGACTGATTTCATTGAAGTAGTCAATCAGCCACTTTTTTTTTCCAGGCAGTTAAAATGTCATTGAGTGAGCAGAGCTGATAAAAAAAAATGATGAGCAAAAAAAAAATAATATTTCAATTTGAACAAACTTGCTATTTGTACACTTGATCACATGGGTCTGCTGTAGTCAAGATGACTCTGGCAGCAACTACAGGAATGAGTCCCACAAAGGGACTGGGTTTAATCATCCAATCCCAGACTGTATTGATTTGGGGACTACTTGCAATGACTATATAAATAAGCCATTTCTTTGCAACTGTATCCACAGCCGGTCATGAACCCAAAACCTTCACAACCTGGTCCAAAGTGAATTATGCCCCGCAGAAATAAATTAATAAAACTAACACAGCCAGGCTCCTCCGCCAACTTATTTTCACGTTTCAAGAGCTTAAAAATATAAAATCAATAATCATTTAGTCATAAGGGTAAATGAAGCGACATAACATCAAAGTATACCCTTTAGCTATTCAAGTCATCCTAGGTAATTTATCTCATCAAAAGGCAGTGGTCATAATCCTTTCCACTCCGAGACAAGGCACCACAATCCTAGAGTAAACACGTTGGGAGAAAATATTAAAAATCAATATCTGTTTCCTTCTATCAGACCAGATGGCATCCATCATAAATCCGTCCCTGTAAAGAGTCCTTGGAGCTGGGTGCCCAGAGTGGGGAAGACAACTGAATTAACAACATAAAATGAAGGTCTGCTCAATGGGGAACGACAGCTGAATTTCTTTAAAATTTCAGTATTTTACAATTGCAAAAAAAGTTGCTGAAATTATAATTACGAGGAAAAAAATCTATCTTAGCCATAGGGCGCAGAGAGGAAGCGATTACCGGTACTGTAAAATAAAAATGCGAACGGCAGCTTTCAATAGTCCCTGCTAGTGATCCCATTTACTTGATTTATTTATTTGATCATTCATTCACTCATTCATCCATCCATTCCTTCGTGCAGCCTCGTGACTCCTAACCATGAAATTCAGGCACCAGCCCCTCCAGTTAGCACAGTGTCACACGGTGGTCCCACGGCACCTGCTCCCCTGAGACACTTACTAAAAAGTTTTGACAAGCTCTTTTCTGACCACAAGTGCCCAAGTAGAAGGAGCTGTGCTGCTAAGCCCCCGAGAGGCCTGTTCCCTACGAGAGGAGAGAGCCCGCGCCTAGGCGCCCTGGCCATGGGCTCTGCTGGTGACACATTTGTACCCTGGACAACCTGACACATGAACCGGAGCCGGAAGCCGCACCCACGCCATGCCAAACCGTGAGGCTGCTGAGCCCTGACAGGGAACGCGAGGGAGAAAGTGCCGGAGAACCCCTTCCAAAGAGTGGGCAGCTCCCCACTGGCAGGGTCTCCTTGCTTTCAAGCCTAGCCTGAATTTTATTATTTCTGGGAAGTGGGATGTATTTGCTATTCTTGGATCTTAGCCTCACCTCTGTCAAAGACATCAAGGCGCGCACGCACACACACACACACACACACACACACACAGTAATTAATCACTCGAAAAACGCAAAATTCCTCCAAAACAATGACTTCTTGAAGAGCCGACTCAAGTCTTCAGAGCTTGCTTACAGCCACCTTCATCTTGATAAACCATTTAGATCTCACATTGTCCCTGACAGATGAACTGTGCTCCCCCCCATTCACATGTTGAAACCCTACCCCCCATCTCTTCAGAAGCAGCTGCATGAAGATGGGGCCCTTACAAAAAGGTAGCTAAGCTTAATGAGGTCAAAGGGTGGGCCCTACTCCAGTAGGACTCCTGTCCCAGGAAGAGGAAGGGACTCCAGGAGAGCCACCTGCAAGCCGGGGAGTCAGCTCTCACCAGAAACCATTCCTGCCGGCACCTGGATCTTAAACTTCCAGCCTCCAAACTGTGGGAAAATAGAAGTCTGTTGTTTACCCGGCCCCAGCAGACTGATCGGACTGATACATCATCCTCAAGTCACCTGTACTTGGAACTCCAGATAATGGCTTCCTCAGAGTTTCCTCGGTGCAATGGTTGGATACGCAGGTGGCATCATAACAAGGTTCCTCATATACTGGAATTAACAACCGCTGAAGAGGCCCCCAAAGAAATCTCTTTTGAAGTAAATCCTACTTGTGTCAGTTTAGGGAGCAATCCTTATATTTCATTCCAGAATAAGAAAGTTTTCTCTTCCTTAGTTCCAATCACTGAAATGTCCCCAAGACCCAGTTATCTCATCTTTAAATATGCACCCCCAGATTAAACACCTCATTTGGGTATTGTCTGACAAGCACACTCAGCCTCCTATTCACATCTAGATACTAGGTATTTATGAATAAGAACTAAGATAACATCAGGTTGTGATAGAAACCTCATCACTGCTGATTTATTGGGAATTTATATTTAATCAAAAGCCCTAAATCATTTTCACATATATTCTTATGTAGAGATTCATGATTCATCATCTATTTGACATTTTGAAGTTGCTTTCATTTTATTTCAGACTAGGTACATGCCCTCGGATTTTTTCCTTGCAAATGTGAGCTGAGGTTCCACTCCTTGCTCTAGCCTAAGGAAAGCTCCATGCAGATCTTGACTCTCAGATGGAGAACTTACTACTATTCCCAGAGGGAATGTCATGTCACAGACTGTGGCATGACAGAGCATACAGAACTTCCAGTGCCATATTACCCAATTGGCACAGAGTAGAGATCTCCACAAAAGCATGCATGTCCCTAGGAACACACACCCAGAAGAGCAGAGACTTTGCCCACCCACCTGTTGGGTATTTCCAAGGCCCCTCCACCCCTGCAGCTGCACCAACTAAGCACTCAGAAGAACTGGCCAAGCAAAGGAGAAACCACTGCCTTGCATGACATCAGAAAATAACAGAGGGAATTCTTTATTATTCCAAGAACGATCCAAACTTGAGCCAAATTACAGATCATATCAAAAGTCTAAAACAATGTTCTCATGTTAGAAAAGTTTACTGTGAGGATAATGTTTCAGCTCATTTGGTGTCTTGCATTCTCTCTTGGAAAATCTCTTTCAAACTGGGCACTTATTTTTACTAAGTACTGGAAGTAGAATAATATTTGTAAAATTATTCCATTCCTTGAGTATAACTTTTCTTTCTTAGAAATGACTAACTGAGCTCTTGTTATCTGCGTGGTTCAGAACCCAGAGTATAAACATTTGGAATGTGAAGAATTTGAATATCAATCCTCAGAAATATCACATTTACTTTCACATAATACTATATATCAAATCATCAAATGGATTACAAATGAGACTCACTCACAGAAAGTCACCTAAAAGCCCACTAAATGCCATCCCAGACCTTGGTAAGTGAAGACAACTTCACTTACCAAGATGGCTGTGAAGGTGGACCATACATCAAGACCGCTGCCAAGTGTTATCAGGGGGGTTGGGACCATCAATCACGTGAGCCTTCCAGGGGACCCTCCCAAGCCAGTGATGCTCCATATCTTTCTTTTAGGAAACATTTAATCATTGACACACTTCTCAATGGGTATTAAGAAAGTGAACTCTTCAAATCTCTATAGTTGCTAAGAGACTGATATTTAATGTTTGAAAATTTTCCTCTATATCAGATATATTATTTTCTTTCCTGGCAGACAGGATCTTGAGATCTGCCAAGAGGCTTTAAAAAAATGACTTTTATAAAGAGAAATCGCACAATTTCTTAAATATTAGTCTTTCTTTTTTTAGAAATGATTCTCTGCAAGCCTAATTTATTAATGAGTTTTCAACACAGCATATAAACCATACTCAGTCTGGATAATGGCAATTACTTATTTGTATGCAGTAACTGAATATTTGACAAGGAAAATATGTATGCCCTAGATAACATTTTCCCATTTATGCTTTCTTTTCTTTTCTTGCTTAGGTTAAACTAAACTATTTCCTAAATCAGATTTGAAAACCTACATTAAATGGGCAAATTAAAAGAATAACATCCATTTCTATAACAAACTGAGGTCAGAAGGAATATTATAAATAAACCTATATGCTCTTTAAAAAAAAAGGTTCAGTGGTCAAATACAGACCCCCAGCTTCATCCTCTTCATCATCATCATCACGTGGTATATCTGGTGGAGTTGAAGGAGCCATGTCTTATACTCAAGCATTTCCACTTAATTTTAAACTATAGAGAAATTTATGCACATGGGTTCTTATAAAGAAAGTTAATTTTAGCATTATTTATGGTAGTGTTATAGCTTCCTTTCCTTAGGCAATCTAGTATGTATTTTGTACTAAATATGTACATACTATTACATAAAAGCACATGCAGGTTTTTTGTTTGGTTGGTTTGGGTCATTGATTTATATGGTACTCAATTTTATGTGTTGTGCCTTCTCATGCTATACCTTATAAAAATTCAGCCAAGAGCCAAATGGAACTTCTAGAGGTAAAAAGTCAATATCTAAAAAGAAAAATCACTGATGGACTTAGCAGATTAAGCACCACAGAAAAGTATAATTTGGAGGTCAGAGGGAGCAGATATATCCAAGCACAGAGGAAAAAAAGGAAGACTGTCCTGAAATAAAATGTATGAAATCATCACGTTAACTATTCTGTGTCAACTAGTTAAGTATATAATCAAACAGACATATGTGAGACAGAATATGTGGAAAGCAACAACACTTGGCAATAATTTTGAAATGAAAAAAAAAAATATATATATATGCTTTTTGACTCAGAAATCCCACACCTAGAACCCTATCACAGAGAAAAAAAATTAAATAAGACCATATGCACAAGGAAGTTTTTCGTATGACCATTGCAAATAGCAAACACCTATAAATAATATAGATGTGTTTTATTGGGGAAATGGATGAATAAATTATAGTAATTTACTTTCATGCCATGGAATACAAGGCCCCCATCCAAAAGAGAGAGAGAGAGAGTGATATACACCACAGAAGAAAAGATTAGGGAACTTAAAGATACAGCAATATAATGTATTCAAAAATAAGCACACAGAGGAGGAAAAAAGACAAAACAACAACAAAATCTAGAGCCTCTGTGACCTATGGAAAAATATTAAACAATCTAATATAAATATATTTATAGTTTCTGAGAAAGGGAAAGGATAAGGAATATATTTGAATAAATAACATTGAATATTTTTACAAATTAATGAAAAAATTTACCAAAGCCCAGTCACGATACATACAAAGAAAACCATGCAAGGCAGCTGGGGTTAAGGAGGTGGGAGCACAGGGGCGCCTGGGTGGCTCAGTCGTTAAGCGTCTGCCTTCGGCTCAGGTCATGGTCCCAGGGTCCTGGGATCGAGCCCCGCATCGGGCTCCCTGCTCCGCGGGAAGCCTGCCTCTCCCTCTCCCACTCTCCCTGCTTGTGTTCCCTCTCTCGCTGTGTCTCTCTCTCAAATAAATAAAGTCTTTAAAAAAAAAAAAAAGGAGGTGGGAGCACATGATTCAGGGAACACAGATAACAATGACTACAGACTTCTTAGGATCGGTGAAAGCCAAAGTACAATGAAAAAAATCTATAAAGTGTGGAAAGGAACATAAAAGTCAACTTATAATTCTGTGTCCAGAGAAATATTTTTCAAAAATAAGGCAAAATAAAGATTTTTTTCCAGGCCAATAAAAGAGAAAGATTTTATCACCAGAAGACATTTACTATAAGTAATGTTAATTTAAAAACCTGTTTATGTTGAAGTTAAATAATGCTGGATAAGAACTTGGGTCTACAGAAAGGAATACAGAGCTCCAGAACTAATAAATATTAAAGTTATTTTTCTCAATTTTGAATTTTTAAATGTTAATTGACCATTTAAAGCAAAGATGTAATAACATATTAGGAGGTTTACATCATATGTATAAATAAAATGTATGACTTGGGGAATTGTCTTATAAGGGTCTTGTATTATATACACGGATATATAATATTTAAAGGTAGATTCTATTGAATTAAAGTTACATATTGTAAATGCAAGAGACTACTAAAAATTATAATTAAAAAGAGGTATAATTAATAAGCCAATAATGGAAATAAAGTGGAATAAGGGCAAAATATCAATCTAAAAAAGACAGGGAAAGATAAAGATAAAGAACAGAAGAAGTAGCAACATGGCAGACTTAAGCAAAACCATAACAAGTGATTATTCAATATAAAAAAGATCTAAGGCTAGACCAGCTAAAAGGCAGAGATTGTTAGACATGATAAAATGAAAAGACCCAACTATGTGCTGCCATTAAAAAAATAAACTTCAAATATTTAAAAAAGAGAGCTTTGCTATAGTAAAAGGATGAAAAATATACCATGAAAACACTAATCTTAAAAAATCTGAAGCAACTAACTTAGTATCAGACAACATAGACTTCAGGACTAGGAATATTAGTATGTCTATATAAAGATATGTCATAATGATAAAGTAGTTAATCAAGAAAATAAAAAATCCCAAATTTGTATGCACCTAATAATAATGTGTTGAAAACATGAGGCAAAAACTGATGAGTAAAGAAGGAATAGACATGAGTGATTGGTGACATTAACACTCCTCTTTCAGCAATTAATAAAACAAGTAGAAAGAAATCAATAAGGACATAGAAAACCTAAATAACACCATCAACCAAATTTAATCAATTGATCTATATAGAATACTCTGCCTTACAATAGCAGAATGCAGTTCCTCAAGTGAATCTGGAATCTTCCCCAATACAGATCAAATAATTGACCATGACATAAGTTTCAATAAACTTAAGAGGGTTGAAATTATACAGAATATATTCTGTGATGTAGTAGTATTACATTAGAAAGAAACAATAAGAATCCATTTATGAGGGACACCTAGGTGGCTCAGTCAGTGAAGCCTCTGCCTTCGGCTAAGGTCATGATCTCTGGGTCCTGAGATCGAGCCCCACATCGGGTTCCCTGCTCCGTGGTGAGACTTCTTCTCCCTCTCCCTCTGCCTTCTGCTCCCCCTGCTTGTGCTCTCTCTCACTGTCTCTCTCTCCTTGTCAAATAAATAAATAAAATCTTTAAAAAAAGAATACATTTATGATATTCCCAAGTATTTGGAAATTAAGCAAAATGTTTAAATAACCCAATAAGTCAAAGAAAAGGGTAAAAACAAAGAGAAATTAGAAAATAGTTTAAATAAAAATGAAAACAAAGCATATAAAATTTTGCAGGCTTCAGCAAAAGCAGTGCTTAGAAGATGATTTGTAGCCTAATGCTAAATATGCTTATGTTAGAAAGGAACAAAAGTTGAAAATCAGTGGTCTAGGCCTCCACCTTTAGAAGCCCCCCCAAAAAAAGGAATATCAAAGTAAATAAGAGGAGGAAAATAATAAAGATCAGATCTGAAATCAATGAATTAAAAAATAAAGACTTACAATAGGAAAAAGTCAATGAAACCAAAAGCTCATTCTTCGAAAAAAATCAATAAAATTCATGAATCTCTAGTTGACTTAAAAAGAAAAAATGAGAAGATATAAATTATTAGTATCGAGAATCAAAGAAGGCACATCACTACAGATCCCACAGATACTAAAGAGATAAATAAGGAAACACTGTAGGGAGTTTTATACCAATGCATTCAACCACTCAGATGAAATGGAGACATTTCTTGAAAGATACAAAACATAAGAAAGAATAAAAAGTCTGAATAGTTCTATATTTATCTTAATATTAAATTTATCATGAAAAACTTACCTACAAAGAAATTTCAGTGATCAATTCTACCAACATTTTCAGAAATAATAATAATAGTAATACACAAAATGTTTCAGAAAATAGAGGAGGAGGGAAATACTTCCAATCTCATTTTGTGAGGCAGGACTACTTTGATACCAAGACACCAAAAACATAAGAAAAGAGAACTATCAAAATCCATCGTGAAAAAAAAGGATGAAAATTCCTTTGCAAAATACCAGCAAATTAAAACTAGCAATAAAAAGAAAATATTATGATCTCAAAAATTAAAGATTAACTTAACATTCAAAAATCAATTAACATAATTCATCTTATTAACAAGAAGAGAAGAAGAAGAAGAAGAAGGAGAAGGGGAAGGGGACATGATTACTTTATTAGGGAAAAAAGCGTTTGACAAAATTCAACACCTATTCATGATTAAAACCTCAGCAAACTGAAAGCATTGGTGAAAGAAATTGAAGATGACACAAACAAATGGAAAGATATCCCAAGTTCATTGATTGGAAGAATTGTTAAAATGTCCATACTGCACAAAGCAATCTACAGATTTAATGCAATCCCTGTCAAAACACCAACAGTATTTTTCACAGAACTAAAACAAATAATCTTAAAATCTGTACCAAACCACGAAAAACCTCAACTAGGCAGAGCAACCTTGAGGAACGAGAACAAAGCTGGCAGTATCACAATCGAGGTTCAAGAGATACTACGAGACTGTAGTAAAACATTAGGGTACTGGCACAGAAACTGACACATCTATCAGTGGAACAGAACAGAGACCCAAGAAATAAACCCATACTTACATGGTCAATTAATCTACGACAAAGGAGGCAAGAATATCCAATGGGAAAATACAGTCTCTTGAACGAATGGTGTTGGGAAAACTGGACAGTAGTACGCAAAAGAATGAAACTGGACCAGTTTCTTACACCATACACAAAATAAACTCAAAATGGATTAAAGACCTAAATGTGAGACCCGAAACCATAAAACTCCTGAAAGAAAACATAAGCAGTAATTTCTCTGGCATCAGCCATAGAAATATTTTTCTAAATATGTCTCCTGAGGCAAGGGAAAAAAAGCAAAATTAAACTATTGGAATTACACCAAAATAAAAAGCTTTTGAACAGTGAAGGAAGCTGTCAACAAAACAAAAAGGCAGCCTACTGAATGGGAGAAGATACTTGCAAATTTTATATCCAATAGGAATTCAATGTCCAAAATGTATAACGAACTTATACAACTGAACACCAAAAAACAAATAATCCAATTAAAAATGGGCAGAAGACCTGAATAAACATTTTTCCAAAGAAGACATACAGATGACCAACAGACACATGGAAAGATGCTCAAAAATCACTCATCATTAGGGAAATACAAATCAAAACTGCAGAGTGAGCTATCACTTTACACCTGTCAGAGTGGGTAAAAAATCAAAACAGAAGAAATAACAAGAGTTGGTGAGGATGTGGAGAAAAAGAGACACTTACGCTCTGTTGGAGGGAATGTAAATTGGTGCGGCCACTGTGAGGAGTAGTATGGGGGTTTCTCAGAAAGTTAAAAATTCAATTACCCTAAGATCCGGTAATTCTACTTCCAGGTATTTACCCAAAGAACATAAAAATACTAATCCAAAGGGATACATGCACCCCTAGATTTATTGCAGCATTATTCACAGTAGCCAAGATACGGAAGCAGTCCGAGGTCCACTGACTGACTGAACGGAGAAAGAAGTGGTGTGTATATATACACACAGTGGACTATTATGCAGCCATCAAAAGGAATGAGATCTTGCCATTTGCAACATTGTGGATGGAACTGGAGAGTGTTATGCTGAGTGAAATAAGTCAATCAGAGAAAGACAAATAAGGTATGATCTCACTCAAGTGTGGAATTTAAGAAACAAAACAAATGAACAAACAAAGAGAAAGAGATAAGCAAAGAACAACAACGAAGACCCTTAAGTACAGAGAACGGACCAGTGGTTGCCGGAGGGGAGGCGGGGGTGGTGCGTGAAACAGTTAAAAGAGATTAACAGTACACTACCCTGATGAGCACTGAAGGGGGAAAAAACAACAAGCCCTCAGCAAACTAAGGGAGCAGAGAACATCCTTAAACCAAGACCATCTGCGGGGAACCTACAGTTAGCATTGTATTTAGTCGTGAAAGACTGAATGCTTCGCTCCGGGATCAACAGCAGAGCAAGGGTGTCTGTTCCCCCCACGTTTACTCGACACTGTGCCAGAGGCTCTATCTAGTGCCATAAGGCAAGAAAAAGAAGCTAACACCATACAGATTCCCAAAGAAGAAATAAAACTGTCCTTATTTGTAGACTTGTGGGTAACATATTTTGTGAATAATGTAATTTTTATGTAGTAAATCCTAAATCCTTAGGAGTCATCAAAAGTTTCTAGAACTAAGAAATGGGTTTGGCAAAGTCATACAATGAAAAGTCAAGGTACAATAATTAGTTATATTTATGCTAGCAACAAGCAATGGGAAAATGAATCCATTATTAATAATTAAACACATTATGTGGAAACAAACATATCACAATATGTACAGTACTTATATCCTCAGAACTACAGAATATTGCTGAGGAGAATTAAATAAACCTAAATAAATGGCAAAATATATTGTGTTGATCAGAACACTCGATTGGTTATCATATCCATCATCCTTTAATTCATCAATAAATTCATTGCAAAACAAATGAAAATCCCAACAGGCTTTTCAGTAGAAAATGATTCTAAACTTACACAAACTGAGACAGTTTTAAAAATAGAGCGGAGATGGAGGACTTACCCAGTCTGGTTTCAAAGTTTGCTGCAGGAATGATGTCCATGAGGTGTGGACATTGAACCAGACAAACAGACGGATGGCACGGAATGAATCACCCGGAGACAGATCACACTTCAGCGAGAGACTGCTTTTTCCTCAGAAAGGGGAAAGCACTAATGGTACTAGGGCAGACATCAAACACAGATTTTAACTTGAAATTAATCACAGGCCTAAATAGAAAACTGTAAAAGTTCTTAAAGAAATAATGGAAAATCTTTGTGACGTTGGCACAGGCAAAGATCACTTAGGATGCAAAACATATAAACCTCATAAAAAGAGAAACTGACAAATTGAACTTCACCAAATTAAAGATTTTGTTCTCAGGAGGATATCAAAGACATGCAACGGCCTGCCATGGAAGAGAGAAAATACTCACAACGTGTGTGTCAGACCAAAGGCTGACACCCAAAATACAACTCAATTATAACAACACACAAATAGCCATGGGGCGCCTGGGTGGCTCAGTCGGTTGAGCATCTGACCCTTGATTTCGGCTCAGGTCCTGATCTCAGGGTCGTGAGATCGATCGATCGAGCCCTGCGTTGGGCTCTGTGCTCAGCAAGGTGGGGAGTCTGTTTGAGATTCTCTTTCCCGCTCCCTCTGTCCCTTCCCCCCTCTCCCCACTTGCTCTTGCTCTCTCTCTCTCTCTCTCTCTCTCAAATAAATAATCTTAAAAAAAACATAAAGCCAAATGTTTAAAAATGTTGACAAATGTTTCAGCATGCCATTTATAAGCCAAAAATTTGTGAATGATCGATTAACACATGGGAAAATGTTTCTTTAAGTTATCAAAGAAATGCACATTAAAATCCCAAGAAGTTAACAGTGCAAACCCACTAGAATGGTGAAAATTCTAAACCCTGAAAATTGCAGGAGCTGGTATGGATGCTGAGCAACTGTTATAATCACTGGCTGAACTGTAAAACGAGGAGCCCCTTGGGAGAGCAGTTTGGAAGATTCTTAAAAGAGTTGAGCATACGCTTACTTTATGGCCCAGCACACAAACTCCTGAGTGTTTACACAAGAGAAATGAAAGCATATTCCACACAAAGACCAGCTCATGAGTGTTCCCAGCAGTTTTATTCTCTACAGCCACTAAATGAGAACATTTAAAATTATGCCCTAATAATATGCCTACAAATACAATTACAGGGAAGTTGAGAAGTAACTAAGAAAGCCTGATCGATTCAGCAAAATGAAGTTTATAAAGAAAAATGGTAAAATATTATATCAAGGGACACAGAAACAAACAAAAATATACTGCAAAGAAAAGCTAAGTAGATAGATCAGTAACGTGATAAATGTGAGTGAGCTCCATTCATGTCATAAACGAGACGATCAGACCTCGACACACGACATTCTCCCCTAGAGCCTCCCGAGGAGCCCACCCTGCCGACACATGGGTCTCAGACCCTGGCCCTCAGAGCTGAGAGAGAATGCATTTCTACGATCTTACAAACTGGGTAAGAAATAATCCTAACACAGCGGGGGCTGGGTGGCTCAGTTGGTTAAGCGACTGCCTTCGGCTCGGGTCGTGATCCCGGGGTCCCGGGATCGAGTCCTGCATCGGGCTCCCCGCTCAGCGGGGCGTTTGCTTCTCCCTCTGACCCTCCCCCCCTCATGTGCTGTCTCTCTCTCTCTCTCTCATTCTCGCTCTCTCAAATAAATAAATAATCTTTAAAAAATAATCCTATTACAAATCAGTTTTAGAGACACATCGAACATGAAGTGGGAAAGAAGGGAATGATGGGGAAATGATGATCACAGGCTAACAAAGAGCAAGCAATGGAGTGACGTGGGTGTGAAATTGGTGAAAACTCAGAGTGAAAGCGCAGTGGAGAAGTTAGATATTCACAAACTAAAAGGAAGACTGCACTAAGAAGATATGCCCATCTGAAACTTTTTGTACCCCAAAACAGAGCTTAAAAACACACAAAGCAAATAAATACGAGTAGAAAAATCTCAACCATAGGAAGAGACATTAACTTAAATCTCAGAAACTAACAAATGAAATGGAAAAAAATAAAAAGAGTAGAAAAGTTGGATACTGTATTTAATAAGCTTGGTCTAATTTGCCTTTTGCTATTGAAATTGAACAATTAGAGGATACACTATATTCTTTTAAAATAGTCATGAAACTACCACGAAGATTGAGCATTTATTATTGTGCAGTGAGATCTCAACATATTTTAAATCAATCGATCAATCAATCTTTGAGTATATTATCTCTCTCTCTCTTTTTTTTTTTTTAAGTAGGCTCCATGCTCAGCTGAGCTCATGACCCTGAGATCAAGACCTGAGAGCTGAGATCAAGAGTCTAATACTTAATCGACTAAGCCACCCAAGCGCCCCAAGTACCTTATCTCTTAATATAAAAGTGATGCTTTGAAGGGCGCCTGGGTGGCTCAGTCAGTGAAGCACCCAACTCCTGGTTTTGGCTCAGGTCATGATCTCAGTGTTGTGGGATCAAGCCCGACGTCAGGCTCTGCACTGCGCCTGGAGCCTGCTTAAGATTCTCTCTCTCTCCCTCTCTCTCTGCCCCTCCCCCTGCTCACTCTCACTCTCTCTCTAAAAAACTTTTTTTTTATTTTAAAAGTGGTGCTTTGAAAAGAAATCCTATTCAAACTATATATAAATATGAATAGGAAAAATTAATGTGCAAGCACAAATAACCAAAATTCAAGGTGGAAGGTCATTAAAATTTTATGCAAAGACATTTTAAACCTGATACATAATGAAATGATCTTGGGGATATAAATAGCCAACGCTGTCTCAGGAATAAGAAAAGCTAAGGCCGTGGAATACTATGCAGTCAGTAAAAAGCAAGGACTTGGGTGACACGGAAACTTATTCAATATACCGTTAGCACAAAAAGAAAGCTTCAGACCACAGATGGTGTGTGCTGTCCAATCTGTTATGTCATCCATTGTGAGGACAGTGATTCTGTCACCCTTGTCATTCAGAAAGTGGAGCGACTCAGTGTCTCGTGAGGTGGGGTGGAGGGCTGTCTTCCAAGCTCTTGAGCGGACTGCTGGCTTGTGTGACCGTGCGCCTCACGTGTCTGCAGGTGCGTGTACGTGCAGAGAAGTGCTGGGAGAAAGTGCTGGGGGATACGCACTGACTTGGAGCAGGAGAAATGAGATTGGGGTTGTGGTCTGTAGTGGGTTGAATGGTGAACCCCACAAGATATGCCTGCAGCCGAATCCCAGAACCTGTGAACCTGTGAACCTGTGCATGGGATTTTGTTTGGAAAAACATTGTCTGCAGATGTAAGCTACGGACCTTGGGATAAAGCACTCCGGGAGGCTCTGCGTGCCCTAAGTCCAAGGACAGCTCTCCGTAGGACAGACAGAAGACGCGGGAGTGTGCGCAGGAAGGTCATGGGAACGGGGAGGCAGAGATCAGAGCGGGTGGCCCCAAGCCCAGGAATGCCCAGGATCCCAAGCACCCGCCAGAGAGCAGGAGAGGGAGGGATGAAACCATTCTCCCCCAGAGCCTCCCGAGGAGCCCACCCTGCCGACACATGGGTCTCAGACCCTGGCCCTCAGAGCTGAGAGAGAATGCACTTCTACGGTGTCCTGCTGCCCAGTCTGTGGTCCTTCTAGCGGCCACAGGCATTTCGACTTTGTCAATAACATTAAAATTGTTAATACAGACAATGTATTCGTGTCTGTTGTGTGTTGATAAAATATCAAGCTCCACTTGTTTCTGTTTGGACTTGGTTCATGTGTGAAGGTGGAAAACCAAAGCACGGGTTGCTGGAGGGCCGTGGCTTGGCAGGGTCTCCGTGGGCTCCAGTCCGTGGACACAGCGCATCCTCAGCTCCGGCCAGGACAAGGTGGACAAGGGACAGCCTCCTTCCATCCCACTGGCCAGCACCCAGTCGCATGATCGGACCTCGACACACGACATTCCGAGAACTATAGGCTGTATTCCCCCTGACAACATCCTCGGCGGCCACACAGGGTTCTACCGTTAGAGCACCGTATTTCTGGGGTGGCCGCGCTCCGTGGTGCGGTAGGGTCCTAAACTTTGAGTGTCTGTCATTACGACAACTGAACATCACCTCCTGTGGACATCGCTGCTCTGTAAGAGGGGTGCTAGTGAGGGACAGACCGAAGCCTCTGCCGCATCGCCCCCAACGGCCCGTCCCTGCGTCAATCCAACAGTGCACAGCTTCTGAAGGAGGGCCCCGGGGCCACCTGCTAAGTCACAGAAGCAGTTATTTGGCTTTATTTCCAGATGTTTTAATTACTTATGATTTCCAGGGTTTTATGACTAGCACACACATAATCTAGCCAATTATAGCGGCCCTCTTCACATTTCCTTTCGTTTCTCTCTGCTTCCCTCTTTTCTAGCGTCTACCCAACATTCTGCTGCGAGGCTGCATGATAGGGAGCCTATTGCACCGAGGACCTAGTTTCTACTTCCTCTTTCTTTAATTATGAAATGCGGCATACTTGTGGTGAAAAGTAATATGAAAATTGCTAAGTACACAAGCCCATTATAGACCCCTTATTCTATTCCTCAGAAGTTAAACTCCTTAACCATACAGTGCGAATCCTGACAAACACTTCAGTGTGCATGGGGCGGTGTGGGCAAGATCTCAGAGCTGCCCGAGAGACGGCCATGGGAGTGGGGGGCGCTGCTGGGGAGACCTCTGTGTGGGGGCGGGCTGCCAGGGAGGGGATTTATATTATTGTTGCCTCAGTATTTGTTGCTTGGGGGATTATACAATAACTTTGCAACCTAAAACTTGCATCTTTTTATAGATTTTATGTACCTTAAACATATGTATTTTTTGTGGAAAACATGTGACTACGCATACATACCTATTTAGGAATTTCTAACACCACCTATATTTGGTCACATAACATGTATCAGGTAACAGCTGGTGCAAGAATTCCCCTTAGAGAGAGAACAATCTTGGTCGGTGCAAACCCTTCTTAGGAACCTGAGGACTGGCATTGTGGCCCTTGGCGGACGCACACTCATAAAAATGGTGGCCCTGCTGCTCTTCGTGAGAAAGAGTGGGCGTTGTGTTTTCTCCCAGTGGGAACGTGCAGAGCAGAAAAGCAGGCCTGGGAGAGATGAACCGCCGGGAAGAGGGAGGTGACCATCCAGGGGAAACAGCCCAACATCAAATCTAAGCTGCCTTTATCTTGAAGCAAACCTGCCCCCACCACCCTTCCCATCTCTTCCCTTGTTCAGTAAAGGTGCAGGGGTGGGGGGTGGGGGACTCCACGGAGGAAGAAGTGGGTCCGGCCTGCAGAGGTGCAGCAGAGCTAGCTGGCTGGGCAGACGGCCGGTGCCGGCCGGAGCATCCTGGGAGAGCAGGTGTGGAGAGCTGTCTGGCCTCAGATCTGTGTGAGCACAGGACTGCCCCGCAGGCTGCAGGCCTGGAGCCTGCCTCTGCCGACAGGCCTGGCCCTGGAATGGCTGAGGTTCCAGAGTCGGCTGTGGAAACAGGTCGAACCAGTTGTGCTCAGGAGGACCTCTCACCTGCGTTGAGGTGTGTGGGACCTGAGGGCACATTCCAGCTGGTGGTGGAGTGCAGGGCTGGGGCTGGGGTCAAGGGAAGTCAACAGGTTTGGGCCCCTGGGCCAGCACACACCAGGCTGAAGGCAACCCCACCCCCAAACAAAGCAAGCTCCTAATTTAGAGGATGCCATCAGTGTGGCAATCTTGAAAGGAGTGAACCCCACTGCTAGCAGGACTGCATCAGGGTCAGGGCCGGGAAGAGGGACTGACAGGAAGCAGGTACTCAGCCCGAGGCACAGGGAGGGCGGTGGCAAATTCTAGCTTGGGAAGCCATAGGGCAGCCCCGGGACCCGGAAACCCGGGGCAAAAGAACAGGGTCCCCAGAGACCCAAGGAAATGAGAGGCCAGAGACCAGCATGGCGGACCTGCCCAGTCCCCAGTGGCCCTGTCCTCTGAGTGGATCAGCTTTGTTCTCATTGCGAACAGTCTCGTCCCCTGAGCTTCCACCCTTGTCTACCTGCCTCGGGAGAGCAGTTCTCGCCCCCACTTCCACCCTTGTCTACCTGCCTCGGGAGAGCAGTTCTCTCCCCCACTTCCACCCTTGTCTACCTGCCTCGGGAGAGCAGTTCTCTCCCCCACTTCCACCCTTGTCTACCTGCCTCGGGAGAGCAGTTCTCGCCCCCACTTTTGCAGAGCAGGCAATAAAGTTTCTCTTCTAAGGTGGTGTATTGATTCTGAATTCCTCCTAAAACCTGTATCTTCTGCTTATATAATTGGTTGAATAGTGCCCTCCCCCACCACACACACACACACACACACACACACACACACACACACAAAGATAGCGTCCACCCAAAACCCCAGGAATGTGGCCTTGTTTAGAAATAGGGTCTTTGCAAACCTGCTTAAGGTATGGATCTGCTTGGATTAGGGTGGGCCTAAATCGAAGGGCGGGGTCCTTTTAGGAAAAGGAGACTTGGGGAAAGGTAGAGACTGGAGCAGGGTGACCACAGGGTGGGACGTCCCGGGCACCAGACGCTGAAGGATGCGGGAACCACACCCTGCAGACAGCCTGAGTGCAAACTTCTGGCCCTAGAGTTCTGACACAATAAACTCCTGTTGTTCTGAGCCACCCTGTTTGTGGTCCTTTTTTACATCAGCCACATGAGACCAATGTAACACGGGCCCACGTGCTGCCCCTTTAGGACTTCGGAAGTCTGTGGCCACATTCCCCAGATACACTGTCTGACTTCCCCATGCCTTCTGATGTTCACTCTCCCTTCATTCTGGTTTCTGCTTAGATGTCACCTCCCCAACGTGACCTTCTCTCATGGGCGCTGATAAAATTGCCCTCTGATTGCTTGCCCTATTTCCCTGTTCCTCTTAGCACTGCTCGCTCCCGGAGAAAACACCCTGTGTCCAGCTGACCAGCTCAGACACGCGTCTTCATCACACCAGACACCTCCCAGGGCCTGGGTCCAGCCTGGCCACCACTAACCATACAGAGAAGCCTCAGCTGTGTGCTCTTGGATTCAGGGACCCCGCCACAAATGTGTCTCTTTGTGCCAGCCAATACCAGCAGAGGATCCTTAAAATAGAGGCTCAGGTCCGCATTCTACCCATAGAGTATAAGCCTGCAAGTCTAAATTGGTTAAGATCAGCCCCCTGAGATACATGCCCATGAATCTGTTCTTCCTCCCAACAGCGAAGGTTCTTGAGGTATGGGTAAGAAACCGTGCTTCGTTCACAGTTGATTAAGAAAAACACATCGGAAATGATGCAGGTGACACAGAGGTTCATTGGAGAGGACACTGTAATACTTCTAAAAAATAAAAAAAATTAAAGCATATGCTCTAAGCCCTAGAAAGATGAACATGTCCTTCAGCAAACATGAGAGACAGAGAAGGGAAGTGAGAGAAACATCAGTGCTGGGGCTGGGCGGGGGAAGGCAAGCATTCACTTGAAGGCACAGAAACGCACCCATGGACAGTTGGGGACACGACGTGAGCCGGCATAAAGTGGCTAAAGTCACTCTGGATGCTGGCAATAGATTGCAAATCCTGTTTTGAAATCTCAGCGCTGTCTGTGCTGCATCATTTTATCCCTGGTGTAACCCACGAAGGCTGGCGTGCGGGTGTCTCCCCATCTTCTAGTGGGTGAGGAAGAGACTGCTTGATGACCTCTCTTCCACAGCATGAAGTTCTTTCACGCAAAGTAAGGATGCAATGGAAATGTGGATAAATAACCGAAATATTCCAGTGTCAACACTCATTCTCACTTCTGTGAACATAAATTCCAAAAGGAACCAGGATTAGGTCTCACTGAGCCCCTTCCTACCCAGTGTGCCCAAAATTCCTGCAAGGCTCTCAGCATGTGCATCAGCCAGGGAAAGCAGAGGCGCCCGGAGAGCGCGTTGGCGCGGATTGCTGGCCATCGCCTCCCCACCCTCAAGGAGTCTGCCAATAATCCCTGCTATCCGAAAGCCCTAACCTGTATTTTGAGCACCTCTCCGGAGACAAATCAGCTGGGAGGTATAAATGGCCTATCACATTCTCCCTGGATTTGATTAGGAGGTTGAGTGTAGTGATCTGCTAACCAGTGAATTCCATCCTCACCCACGTGAGAATAAGCCAGCCTCCTCTTTTACTTGTTAAATCGCTGTGGCAGGTGCCGTGGCTCTTACTTTGCAGGGGGGCTTGTCATAACGAAGTGCCGGGACTGGTGGCTTGAACAGCAGAAATGCATCGTCTCGTGGTTCTGGAGGCCAAAGTCCAAACGGGTGTCCGCATGGTTGGTTCCTTCTGAGGCCTCTCTCTTTGGCATGTAGTGCGGTCTCCTCCGTGTGCTTCTGTGCATGTCTGTGTCCTGGTCTCCCATAAGGATGCGGTCACATGGGCTTAGGGCCATCCCTCATGGCCTCATGGAGGTGGGTCACCTCTTTAAAGGCTTGTGTCTGAAGACAGTCACATGGAGAGGTACTAGGGTCAGGGCTTTAACAGATGAATTTGGGGAGATAGAGTCACCCCAAAACAATTCTCAAAATCTATTTGATGAACACCTGAATTAACAGAAAAATGAAGCCAAGTGAAAAATGTTGTCAGATTCTCTCAAAGCTTCAATCCAGAGGACTGAAGATACCGGTAGGTACACTGTTCTGGTCAGGTGGTGAGGACAACGCAGGAGATGGAGATGGGGAGCCTGGACACCCCAGGGATTTGCAGGGCATCCCAGGGCTGGTCGTGGCTAGCAAAATCCCCTGTGCAGCGTGGACGCTGTTCAGGGATGCCGGGCAAGCACCCACACCTGCCCACGGCCACGCGCTCTCACTGTCCCTTTCCCAGAAGTTAACAAAGAGATGTCACTTAACCGTGTTCGGTTTCCTCTGTGTTTATTGTCACCGAGCCCCTGCTGCCCAACCATCCTGCCAGGCTGCAAGTTCTTACTTGCCCCAGAGACAGAGTGCGGTCTCTGCCACTGCAGTCCCAAGCTGGAGTTCTAGTGATTGTTCAGCGTGAGGCAGAAAGACGTCTCTGCGCCACACCCAACTGCAGCTAGTTACCTATTTTCCCTCGTAGACTACGGCTGAATTTACTCTAAACAAAGATCTGCCGCCATCATCCCCATTAGAGCCCAGGAATGCCCTAGGTCAGCATCGCAAAATGGGTTTCCATGCCTCTGTCAACCAAAAAAGAAATGAAAAATATGGAAAGAAGTGTTAAACCCAAATTAGAGCTAAAGGGAAACTAGGAGAGCCAGCATATCGAAAGCGCTCCACGTGGCTCTTGGCCAATGCCTATCAGGTGTGTGGAAGGTGCCCTGCTCGCCCCCAGCATCGTTTCCTTCTGAACACCAGCCTTCCAAGGACGGTATCGTAGCCCTATTTTACAGATGAGAAGCTGAAGGTCACAGAGACCAGGTAAGCGGCCCAAGGTCAGTGTAACGGTGCTAGGAAACAAGTTGTCCCAAACTTAGTGGCTTAAATCAAAAATACTGTTACTGTCCATGATTTGGTGAGTTGGCTGCCCTCGAAGCCCCCACAGGGGTTTCCATGTGCTGCATCCAGTCGGGAGCTCACGACACGTCCAGGATGTGTGGCCTCTGTCCATCGAGGGGTCTAGCCTGAGCCTCCTTATAACATGGCAGCTGGGGGCCCAGGAGGTGAAGCCCCCAGTCCCCTTCTGGAGCTGGAAGTCACTATAAGTTGCTTCCATTGCATTCTGTTGATGAAAAACCATCACAGCAGCCCAAATCCAAGGAGAGGGGCTGGCCTCTCCCTTCTGGTGTGAGGAGCGTGGGACACACAGAACAAACAATGAAAATTGTTGCTTCCTGGGGCGCCTGGGCGGCGCAGTTGGTGAAGCGTCTGCCTTCAGCTCAGGTCACGATCCCAGATTCCCGGGATCGAGCCCCACGTCGGGCTCCCTGCTCAGCGAGGAGCCTGCTTCTCCCTCTGCCCTTCCCCTGCCTGTGCTCTCTCTCTCTCTCAAATAAATTAATAAAGTCTTTAAAAAAAATCATTGTCTCCTGATGGTGGGAAATGGGGAAGAGGGAAGAGGGGGCTGTTGTAGAAATATTTGAGTATTCAAAATATGAGGATGTATAACTCTGATAAGAATAAAAACAGAAGTAGAAAACGAGACAGACTAGATAAGAGCCACAGATTTGGGGAGAGGTAACAAGAGAACACAGGGGGGGAGTGTGTTTCAAACAAGTGATCTGTAGAAGACATGAACTCGATGCTCGGGAAAATTTGCTGTCCATTTGATATATGTGACCTCACACCATTAAAAAGCAATTCCAAATGAATAGAAAATGCTATTGTGCAAGTTCTATTGTTGTAAGAAGAAACACATATTCTGTGTTCTAGTTTCTTTAAAAAATATCTTTAATCAACCACAAGGTCACAACTTATAAAACACTAACAGATTATACTATTCAAAATCAAGGACTTATTTAAGTTAAAAAATACTTTAAATTGACTTGAAAGACCAAAAAGTTAGGAAAATAATCTCAATTTACAAGGCTTAATATCATAAATTATAAAAATCACATATTAATAATGGAAAGATCAACCATCAAATAGACAAAAAAGCAAAGCAACTGAGAAGACAATTCACAGAAGTGGAGAGATAACTGTCCAGGAAACGCGCGATGATGATGCCCAGCCTCAAACGTAACACAAGACGAAGGAGAGTTTGCACACAAGTAAAACATCATTTATCTCCGATCAGACAGACAAAGACAGAAATGATGGAGAGCTTATGGGCCTGACGAGGGTTTTGTAAACAGGCAGACTGACGTAAATATATACTCTTTAGGAGTATTTTGAATATTACTTTATAATTTTTGTAAAATATGAGATGTATATGGTTATTAATTGAGACACTCTACATGATAAAAAGGTAAGGGTAAGCGTAAAATTTGGTGGTTTTTGTAAACATGTACGTCCGTGTAATCATGACACCCATCAGCATATAAAGTCAAGTCCCCATGTGTCCTGAGCCGGTCCCCCCCTACCCTCTGTCCCAGGTAACTTCCCCTGCTACTGGTTAATATTAGCCAGTTATGTTCTAGAATGCCATATAAATGCAGTTACATACTCTATCCTCTTTTGTATCTCTCTCTTGTTTCAGCATAATGTGTTTGAGATTCATCCATGTTGTGTGTGGTAGTTCATGCCTTTTTATTGGGGCACAGTTTACATTCAGTAAATAGACCACAATTTAACTCCTCCATCTATCGATAACTACTTGGGTTGTTTCCAGTTTGGGGCTAATATAAACAATACCACAACCAACATTTGGGTCAAAAATTTGCAGGGCATGTGTTCTCTTGGGTGAATACCCAAGAGCAGAATTTCTTAGACAAGCAGTAAGCACTTGTTTAACTTTATATGAACCACCAGCAGTTTTCCAAAGCGCTCCTGCAATTTTACCCTTCCCCAGGGGTAGTTAAGAACTCGGTTGTTCCTCATCACGGCTAACACTTGATATTATCAGTCTTTTTAACTTCAGCCTGATTCTAATGCTTTAAGTTCGTATTTCTCTTACAACAAACGATGTTGACCATTCTTGAAAGACTTATTGGCCATTTATCTATCTTCTTTTGGCAAGTGTCCATTCAAGGCTTTTACCCATTTTTTATCAGCTTCTTTGTCTTCTTATCAAAATGTGTGATGTGTTTATACACACACACACACACACACACACACACACACACACCATTTTGTCAAATTATACACTATAAACAATATATCCTATATCACAAATGATACGCTATGTACAACATAATCTACATCACAGTCACACACTGCGGCTTGCCCTTTCATTGTATTGTCTCTGTCCCCTACAGACAATTTGAAGTCCAATTAATCCCTTTTTTCTCTTATGGATATTCTGGTGTGTGTCCTATCGAAGGAATAGTTGCATACCCCAAATTGTAAAGATTTACTCATATGTTTTTTCCAGATGGTTTAACTTTTGCATTTAGATTTATGATCCATTTTAAAATAGCTTGGTATATCATGGGAGGTAGAAGACAGTTATTTTTTCTCATGTGTATGTGGAGTTGTCCTTGTACCAGGGCATTTGTGTGAAGACTATGTGATCACATATAGGGAGCTCTATATTGGGACTCCCTCTTCTGTTCTGTGGCTCTGCAGGTCTGTCTTTACACCAGTGTTCAACTGTCCTGATGACTGTAATTTTATAGTGAGGCTTGAAGTCAAGTAGCATAAGCTTTCCAGGTTAGTTCTTCTTCAGAATTGTTAAACTAATCTTGTTCTATGTAATTCCATGTAAACTCTAGAATCAATCTATCAGTTTCTACAAAAAAAAAAAAATCTTACTGATATTTTGATTGGTGTTGTATTGAATCCACATATCAATTTTGGGAGAATGAACATCTTAACAACATGGAGTTTGCAGTCCAGGACTAGGCTATTCTTCTCATTTTATTTACATCTCCCTCACTTAACTCTCAGCACTATTTTGTAGTGTTTTGTGTAGAATTTTTGTGTAATACATTTGATTTAATTGATTTCTATTTGTTTAAATTTAAATTCTTATTTTTTTTTAAATTGTCAAAAAATAAATTTCCTGGGGTGTCAGGTGGCACAGTCAGTTGAGTGTCTGCTTCTTGATTTTGGTTCAGGTCATGATCTCAGGGTCATGAGATCAAGTCCCACGTTGGGTGCCACACTCAGTGGGGAGTCTGTTACTCTCCCTCTTGCTCTGCCCCTCCACAATCCCCCTCTAAAATAAATAAATAAATCTTTAAAAAATAAATGTCCTATAATTTCTTGCCACATTGTAGAAATATAATTGATTGTTTTATTAAAATGTCTAAACCACCTAAAGCAATCCACAGATTTAATGCAATCCCTATCAAAACACCAACAGTTTTTTTTTTTATAGAACTACAACAAACCTAAAATTTTTATGGAACTACAAAAGACCTGAAAAATCCAACGGAAGTGAAAAGAAAAATAAAACTGAAAACATCACAATTCCAGATTTCAAGTTATATTACAAAGCTGTAGTAATTAAAACAGTATGGTACTGGCATAAAAATAGACCTATAAGATCAATGGAATTGAACAGAAAACCCAGAAATGTACCCACAACTATATGGTCAATTAATCTTCGACAAAGCAGGAAAGAATATCTGATGGCGAAAAGACAGTCTCTTCAACGAATTGTGTTGGGAAAACTGAACAGCAGCGTGCAAAAGAATGAAACCAGACCACTTTCTTACACCATACACAAAAATAAACTCAAAATAGATTAAAAATCTAAATGTGAGGCCCAAACCATAAAAATCCTAAAAGAGAAACACAGGCAGTAATTTCTTTGACACTGGCTGTAGCAACTTTTTTCTAGATATGTCTCCTGAGACAAGGGAAACAAAAGTAAAAATAAACTATTTGGACTACAGCATAATAAAAACTTCTGCACACAGCCAAGGAAACAATCAACACAACTAAAAGGCGACCTACTGAATGGGAGAAGATATTTTAAAGTGATATATACCCCATATAGGGTTAGTATCCAAAATATAGGAAGAATTGGTACAACTCAATACCCCCAAAACAAATAATACAATTAAAAAAATAGACAGATGACATGAACAGACATTTCTCCAAAGAAGACCTCCAAATGACCAACAGACACATGGAAAGATGCTCCACATCACTCACCATCAGAAAAATGCAAATCAAAACCACAATGAGATATCACCTCACACCTGTCGGAGTGGTTGAAATAAAAAACACAATGGGATGCCTGGCTGGCTCAGTTGGTAGAGCATGTGACTCTTGACCTTGGGGTTGTAAGTTCGAGCCCCACCGTTGGGTGTAGAGATTATTTAACAATAAAACCTTTAAAAAACCCGCAAGAAACAGCAAGTATTGGCAAGGATGCCGAGAAAAGGGAGCCCCCGTGCACTGTTGGTGGGAATGCAAACTGGTGCAGCCACTGTGGAAAACAGCATGGAAGTTCCTCAAAAAAATTAAAAATAGAACTGCCCTGTGACCCAGGAATCATACTACTCGGTATTTACCCCCCAAAATACAAAATCACTAGTTCGAAGGGATGCCTGCTCTCTTATGTTTATAGCAGAATTATTTACAATAGTCAAGATACGGAAGCTGCCCAGGTGCCTGCCGATGGAGGAGTAAAGAAGATGTGGTCCTACACCTCCAATGGAATGCTATTCAGCCATAAAAATAATGAAATCTTACCGCTTGCAATGACATAGATGGAGCTAGAGAGTACAATGCCAAGTGAAATAAGTTAGTCAGAGAAAGACAAATACCAGATGATCTCATTCATGTGTGGAATTTAAGAAGTAAAACAAATGAGCAAAGAGAGAGAGAAACCAAGAACCAGACTTTCAGCTACAGAGAACACAGTGATGGTCATCGGAGAGGAGGCGAGGAGGCGGGGGGGGTGGTGGAGTAGATGATGGGGATTAAAAAGCGCACTTATCATGATGGAAAAAAGAAATAAATAAATGGAAAAAAGAAATATAATTGTTTTAAGAGGGATATTGTATCCTGTGGCCTTGTTAAATTCACACATTGATTCTAATAGATAATTTGTTTCTCGAAATCATGCTGCCAAAGAAACCTTTCCAAATTCTGTCTTGTGTCTTTGTTTGCTTGTTTGTTTACTTACTTATTGTCTTATTACACTGGCTGAGACCTCCAGTATAATGCTGAGCCCAAGTGAAAACCCTTATCTTTCCCATCCTGAAAAGCATTCACTCTTTCATAATTAACGATGATGTCAGCTGTGGTGTGTGTTGATGTCCTTTGTCAGGTTGAGAGATTTCATTCTGCCCACAGTTTCCTGAGCGTTCTTAATAAGGGAGTTGTAAATTTTGCCACCATTTTTTTCTGCCCATCTACTGATATGACTTTTCTCCTTTATTCTGTTAATATAATGAATTACATTGATTTTCCGAAGTTGAGTCAATCCTAAATTCCCGGGATGAGCCACACATGTGCATGGAGCGTTACCCTTTGATGTGTTGTGGAACTTGATTCCCTGATATCCTGGAGGACTCTCATTTCTCTGTTCACGAGACATATTGGCACTGTGATGAACGGACGTCAAACAGACAAAGACAGCGTCCAAGGGACCGCAGTCAGAACACATTTCATAGCCACCAGAGTGGCTAAGTGGAAATCAGTGACCATGCCAAGTGTTGGCAGGAGTGTGAGGTTGCCAGCATCCTCCACATTGTTGAGAGATGTAAATGGGACAGTCATTTTCTATCCCTGGAAAAACTCCTCATTCACCCCGTGACCCAGTCACCCCACTTCTTAGACTCTATCCTGATTCTGTGCCTTCACAGATACGGGACTGCCTTTGTGGAAGGCTGCACACTGCAGCACTGTTTTGAAAAGCAAAAGCTTCTAAGAACACAAATGTCTTTTCTGGGGGTCCGGTCGAAGAACCACAGTGCTTTCCCAAAATGAATGCTATGTAGATATTTTTGAAAAAATGAGGAAAATCTCTATAAATAATTTGTAGTGGGGGGGATTTCCTTGATTTACTGTTCAGAAAACTAGCAGGGTATAGAAGAGATATACAAGAGGTTATCTTGTCTCTGAGAAAGAAAGGGAAAGGATTTACTTATTCTCCTGAATGCAGGCGTATCTTTGCTTACGTTAGCAAAAAAAATCATGGAAGACCTGTGAGAAGCTAATGAGGATGGACAAATGGAGGGTGGGACAAATAAAGGGAAAGGAAAGAATCAAGACTTTGCTGAGTATACTGTTCATGACTTTTAAACCATGGAAGTTACTTTGCAAAAAATAGAATCCAGTCTAAAATGGGAAAAGCTCTAAAATTAACATAGAGAGAAATACATAAATCTGTGTATGAAATTGACAGGATAATATATTTTCAAGCAATTTTGAACACAGTGCTTTGTGCATCCTGAATGTGATATCTTCCAGATACAAAAAGATTTGCAAAGAAAAAAACTGTACTCAGTGAATTTATTGTTATTAGTAACGTTGATATAGCTTTGAAACTTTTTATGCATATTTTAAGATAAATCAAATAAATAAATATACAATGGTGAAGGAAACAAGACTTTCAATATATGGGGAGAGATGTAAATAAAAATATTTTGATGTTAAATATAAATTAGAAATATGTGTGTGCTTATCTGAGATGTAATTGATTATCTACCTTATTTCAAAATCTATATATAAAAGTTGACCATAAATATGTTTCTCAGAGAGTCATATAAAAATCTGGAAAAGTCAGAGATTTCACAAGATAACAAATACAACGACTTGCTCTTCTTCTTGTTCCATTATAGTACATACCCGATTCATCGTTTTCATAAATAACTTTAAAATCACCAAATACATATGAAAAGGTAAAAAAAAAATACATAAGTGACAAAATGTAAATTTCTTCCCTATTCCCGCTACAGATTTCACTCCTCCTAAATAACTCCTTGGAAATCTGTTTCTATCCCGACAAATCTTTCTGCACACAATAATAGCATTTAAAAAAAAAACAAAAACAAATGAACAAAAGTCCTGCCAAATTTTTACCCCCTGGTAATGTTACAAATATTCCCCACTAGGCGTCTCTTAAAGTAAAAGAACAATGCAGCAATGTTCCCTCTTAGAGTTGCCATCATCACTGTGTCCTCTGGGTAGTCCTGCAGCTCCTCGGAGCGTGGATGACGCTGCTCCCAGCTCGCTGTCCTCAGAAGGGTGTGGTCTTATGGCCCGTCCTCACTGTGCTCAGAAGGGACTGCGCATAATACGGACCTCACGGCGTCTTTCGCTGTCAGGCTCTGTGTCCCCCAGGGTCTCTGAAATGCACACAGTCTGAACACTGCCACCGCTTCAAGGGCGCCTCCCTTCCACTTTCATAACACGCCCACTTTCATAAACAAACACGCCCACTTTCATAAACACGCCCACTTTCATAAACACGCCCACTTCTCTCACCTCTCCTGCCCTCGTCCCCAAGTGATGGCAGCCACCAAACTGATCCCCACTTCCAAGATCTTCTAATTCAAAAAGGTCCCGATACATTTTTAATTTAAATTCTATGTATCATGCAGTAAATCACCTTCGGGATTGGCTTCGGTCCATCCGCCTCATTCTCTGGAGATGCACCCAGGTTGCCATGTGGACCCACAGGTCACTTTGTGCACTGCTGAGTAGTACCTCAACCATCCGGCCACGGAAGGACGTTTGGGCTGCTTCCAGTTTCTGTTACAAATAAAGCTGCTATGAACATCCGTGTGCAGAGGTTTGTGTGAACATAAGTTTCTGTTTCTCTGGGACCAATGCCCAAGAATGCAATTGCTAGACTTCGTGGTAGTTTCAAGTTTAGTTTTATAAGAAACTGCCGAAATGTTTTCCCAGAGTGAATGTACCCTTTTCTATTCCCACCAACAATGTGAGAATGATCCAATTTCTCCACATGGTCACCAGCAGTTGAGGTGGTCACTCTTTTATTTATTTTAGCCATTCTGATGGGTGCATGTATTCCCATTGTGGTTTTAATTTGCATTTCCTTGGTGGCTGATGATGATAAACATCTTTTCATGTGCTTATTTGTCATTTGTTTATCCTCTTTAGTGAAATGTCTTTTTGTGTCTTTTGTCCAAAATCTAATTGATTGTCTTCTGTCATTGTTTTCTTTCTTTTTCTTTTTTTTTTTTAGTATTCTTTATATATTCTAGATACTAGTCCTTTGTTGGATATATGGTTCGCAAATATTTCCCCCAGTCTGCATCTCATCTTTGCATTCTTTTTAAAAGTAACTCTCACAAAAATAAGTAAGTAAATAAATAAATGTATCTTTCACAGAACAAAAAGTTTGAATTCGGATGAAGTTCGATTAACCAAATTTTCCTTTTACGGATGTGCTTTTGGTGTCTGGCCTAAGACTTCAATGCCTAGCCCTAGATCTTAAAGATTTTCTTCTATATTTTTCTAAAGGTCTTACAGTTACATTTAAGTCAGTGATCCATTTTTAGTTAATTACCATATAAGGTGTGAGAGTTGGGTTGACAAGTTTTCTGTTGGTGTTTTGCTAGGGATGTGCAATTACTCTCACACCATTTGTCAGAAAGACTAACTTTCCTCCATTGAATTATTTTGCATCTTCATCAAAATAGATCAGGTATATTTGTGCGAATCTGTCCCTGGGCTCTTGACTCCGCTCCAATGGTCTACCTGTCTATTCCTCTACCAGCAGCACCTGCTCTTGACTCCTGTAGCCATGTAGTGTCTGGAAATCAAGTAGGCTGATTCCTCCCACTTTATTCTTTGCACAATCATGTTAGCTACACTAATGACCATGACTTTAAAAAATAAATTTTAGAATTGGTTTGCCTGTATCTACAAAAATCTTGCTGGGATCGAATTAATTGTTTAAATACTGTAACTCCTACCCACCCTGGATACTTTATGTAAAAATACCATCAACATTCAGTTTGCTAATGTTCAAGTTTCCTTTTCCCAAATTTTCAATGCTCATTCTTTCAGTTGCCCAACTAATCATTGGCAGCACCTGCTATGTGCTGGGACTGCACAGATCATTTGGGATGCAAAACTAAAAACGCATGCTCACTTTCCTCAAGGAATGCAAGGTTTGGGGCTGATTGCTAACTCAGGAATTTTTGTAAAACTCAATGCTGTTTTAAATGTGAGTATATATTAGGTCTTCAAGTTTAACATCCAAAATTGATCATGTCTTCTATCAGAGAGCCAGGGCTCCTGAGGAGTCACCAGATCTTCCCCCCATTGCCTGCGCTCCACCATGCTCAGGTGCAGTGGAATCTCCAAGGGGGGAGCAGTGGTGAAATGTAAGCAAGTGTCTCGGTCAGTTTTCTGTTTATCTCCCTCAACTCCTTGCTGTGCCTTTTAGAAGTAAAAATGAATAACCAGGAGTAAGCCATTCATTCATCCATTTCATCAATACTTTTTTCCTGCTCATGACTTTCCCAGGCTTGGGGAGTGGGTGGGAATGAGGTCAGAGAGCCAACACACTGGAACACCAGCAGCTCCCAAGGGGAAGAGGTGAAGAATGAGAACCATGGGAATGGAGGAGACGTATGGGGTGAAGCAGTCTGTGGAGGCCCGACATGGGAGGGAGTGTGGCTGCAGACAGAAAGGTGAGTGGGCCAGGGTGCTCGGAGCAGAGAGCAAGGGGGCTGCCAGCCTACAGCTGTGGGCAGAAGCAAGTTCCAAAGGGCTTTGGGTCATGTTGGCACAGGGAAGCTTTTGGAAGCCCAGTGGCTCCCAGGAAATAATGCCCTCCTCCTGGCCTGGCTCAGAACAGGCTGAGGAACAGAATGACATTTGCAGACCACTGTAATCACTGACCAGGCCAGGCCAAAGGACCTGGCCTCATAGCCTCTCCCACTGAGCAAGGGCTTTAAGCAGACTTGTATCTGAAGATCCAGATCCCTCTGGCTGCAGTGGTGAGAGGGAGTCCTTTCTCGAAAGACCTTAGGCCCAAAAAGGCAGGAGTTCTCCTTCAAGAGTGAGGAGGTGCCTGACCAGCCACAGCTTGCCAGAGCATGCACCTTCTCCCTGGGCACTGACTCTCTTCCCTTTTCCTTGTGAGGCTGCACTCTGCCTTCCCCCAAATTGCTGCCCCCCAGCCCCTCTCTCTAGTCTTGATTTGAATTTCTAAAATATGTTCACTGTGACATCAAGAGAAGATGCAGAATTCCACACAGTGTAAAGGCATGCTTCTCCCTATAGAAGCATGCAGGTGGCCAGTGGGCAGCCAGGCTGCAGTGGGTGCTGTCCTTTCCTTCAGGAGGCCTTGGAGCCCATGACCATGAAGAAAGCCAGGGGCCAGGCCCCGCCTCCCACAGAGTGAGGCAGTGGTTCTGCAGATCCCAGATGGAGGACACAGAGCTCCTGGGGAGGTTGTTGCCCAAGAAGCCTGTCCCCCTGCCATGCTCTGGATAATTGCACAAAGACATACACCCAGGTGACAATCCATTTAAAGGTCTACACTGCAAACCCAAGACATTGTTTTTTGGTTTTTTAATTTTTTTCTGAAGGGTAGGGAAATGGAGAGAGGAAAAAAAGACATGAAGGATGTAAATTTTTAAGAATTTTTAAAAATAAACAATGAAATTAGCAAATTATACTTCTGTGCTATAACATTTTTTTAAAATGCTAATTCTTATTTTCGTTTTAATTTTCAAAACAAAATATCTTCACACAATGAAAATGTACAGAGTAATATAATTGCATGGAACCATCATCCCAAGTTAATAATCATTAACATTTTTTTAATCATTAACATTTTGTGACATTTGTAACAGTTACAACAGATACATTCAGAAATAAAACATCACTAATAGTGCCGGGCCCACCTCCCAGTCCCACTGCCCCTCTTCAGAGGTACTGGGCGGGTGTGCCCTGCAGTGGAGTGGAGACCTTCCTTCTCACCCGGCCGCCCCCCAGCTCTGCCTGTAAATAGTACTGAATGTGGTTGGTTGTAAATGTCCACGCTCAGCGTCATCTTGCCTGTATACTTTTTCTTTTCAGTTATTATTTTTCCTCACTCAGCTTTATACTTTCAGGACTTATTCATGTTGATACAAGGAGAACTACCTTCATTCAC
Organism: Callorhinus ursinus; assembly: GCF_003265705.2. Taxonomy (NCBI): domain Eukaryota; kingdom Metazoa; phylum Chordata; class Mammalia; order Carnivora; family Otariidae; genus Callorhinus; species Callorhinus ursinus. The sequence continues at coordinate 91,536,631 of NW_027397065.1, forward strand.
ATTCATCCCTGGGGACCATTCTATTCCGTGAAATATGCCACAAATTCTTTATCCGGGCCTGTACTGATTGCGATTTGGGGTTTCTAGTCTTGCACTTTGCAAACAATACCGCAAGGCCTCCTGGAGATTCTCTCTGCGGTGGACAGGGAAGCAAGGGATTGCAGTTGAGACGGAGTGGGCATCTCCTGCCCTCCCAGATGCTGCCGAACGTCCCCCTAAGTCTCTTTGCAGTAATTTCAACTAGCGCAGCAATGAGGGAGTGCTCCCTGTCGGCACCCTCTGGGCCTAGTTTGGTGTCATCCAGTGGATGGAGAGTCCCGTCTGCTCCACTGTTCGACTTCCCCATCTCTAGGCAGCTGGGGCATCTTTGAGCTTTTTCGGATCTTCTCTGTGCAGAGTCTGTTCCTATCTCCGGCCCATTTTCCCCACCGAATGGCTCGTCTTCACCCACTGAGGGTCAGAATTCTTCCTGATTCTGTATAGCAGTGTTTGCCATATTTACAGGTGCTTCAGATATCTTCTCCCTGGTGGGTGTCAGCCATTTATATGCTGTCCAACTGAAGTTTTTGGTTTTACTTTTAACGCAATTTGTCAAACTGATGCTTCTGCATTCTCTCCAGTTTTTTAAAAGGGAAAACCAAACAAAGCAAAACCCTCCTCCCTTCCCTACCTAAGCAATGCCAGGTGTGTCACGGCCTTCGGGAGAGTTTGGTAGGGGACAGGCACGCCATTGCGCGTGCCATGTGCCCCCCGAATTAGCGGTCTGGTCGAGCTGTTTGAGGGTACACAGCGAACTAAGATTAGCCAAAAGATCTGCAACATGGCCCCGGACAAATGCTCTCCAGAGCTTCTCCTGTTGGATAAAAGTAATTGTCAAAAGACTGCAGAAAATCTTCCTTCCCCAGTGTGTTCTTGAGAGCGAGGAGTCCGACCTGCTCCCGCCGGCCCGGAGGTGACTCCCGCGGGCTCCGCACTGTCGTGGGCGCGCTCCCCGCCGCACGCGCCGCCGCGGACGCCACGGAGGTGCGCTCCGGTGTTACAGCGGTGACAAAGCAGGGAGCAGCTGCCGCAGGGGCGAGGAGGAAGATGAGCTAAGTTCTTCCAAATACTGTCTTGCGGGAACATTAAAAAACAATAACAACAACAACAACAAAAAACCCTTCAAACCAAAACCAAAAGCACAACACAACAAAACCCAAACCCAACAACTGCTCATCTGTTCCCCTTGCGCCGAAGAGCCGGCGCGGGGCGGCGCGGGCCTCTCGGGCAGCGCGAGCGTGCGCGTGCGTGTGTCCGCGGCTGGGTGCGGGGTCGGGGTCCGCCTGCGAGCGCGAGGCGGGGGGGGAAGGCACAAAGGCGGACTTTCCAACCTTTCTCCTTCCCACCGTCGCCGGCCAACCAAGGCTGCTCCCGAAACGGGTCTCCCGAAATGGAACTCAGTGCCGTGCATTACTGCGCGTCGCCTCCTCTCTCCTCCCTCGCTAGGCGCCGGGTTCCCCCCCCACCCAGGCCCTAGGGGCTGCGCGTCAGGACGAGGAGGGGCGGGAGAGGAGTGGGGAGAGCAGGGAGGGTGGAGTGGGCAGACACCAGGTCTGCAAGATGCGGAGAAACGGGGAGAGAGCCTCGGGAAGCACGTCGCAGGCAGGGCGCCGAGGAGAGGATGGGCCCTTTGCTGCCCACTAAAGGAAACAGGGAGGGAAGAGGCAGCAAGGAAGAGACCTCGCAGGCACTGAGAGCTCAAGAGTCAGTAACGTAGGGAAGAGCCAGGTAGCCCAAAATGCGGTTCTTAGAAAGTCAGAGAAGAGTGCCCTTGGTCCTGGGGTCCCGACCCCAGGGGTTGGCCGCTGGCCTCTAGAGACTGCCACCTCTGGTCATCTCCCGTGAGGCTCGAGGCAGCTCCAGGCCGGGTGTGGCGGGGACCTCTCCGCCTGCTAGGGATTCTCCCGCGCGCTTGCTTTCCGGGGATCTGTCTCAGCCTCCGAAACGGGTTGGAGAACCTCAGAATACCGTTGCATCTGAAATCCAATCCGACGTGCTCGAAGCAAACCGAGGGGGTTGTCAACTGCGCTAGAGGGATATTTACGTTTCATTTTGAGTTGCACTTAGTACACTTTATGGCGGCATATTTCGGTTTGCAAACAACAGGGAGAGAGAGAAACAAAGGATACTGCAGGAACAAACTTCATGACCCTGTACTCTTTCTTGCGGCGCTCCCTCCAGGAGCCCAGGAAGTGCTGCGACAAGAGGGATCCTTGATCAGGAATCCAACGGGAAGGTGCTCTGATGCACCGAAACTCCTTACATTGTAAAAGGTACTGCATTAAGGGGGACCCATGTAAAATGTGTATATTTAATCATAACTGAACGACCCCAATTAAAAAAAATTACGTATTCCAATGGTGGCTCTTTTCCCACCAAACTCTTCACAAACTCCGCGGATTACCAGAGTAATAAAACAGAATGAAAATAAGTTCCCGCGTGGCTTTGGTTTTATTAAAGTGCCGCGGCATAATTTTCCTTCTTCCCCAAATTAAAGCGACGTGGGAAGAGGTAGGTCGGGCCAGGGCTAGGGCACCCACCGCCCATCAGTGGCCGGGGACAGCACCAGGGCCACCGCTGCAGGGACGAGGCCGCAGTCGCAGGCCACAGCGCCCCCTCGCCGCCCGCACGCACGACTTTAGGGCCCGCGTCGCTTCCTGGCCTCCCCTGCGCCCGAGAGCCGAGGACGGACGGTGTCTTCGAGGCGCCTCGGCCTGCGCAGCCAGCCGCTTTCCGGAGAGAGACCCTCGGGCCCAAGCCCGCGTTCCAGGCATTTCTCCCCGCTCGGCCTCGCAGGAATCCCCGGCTCGCTGAAACGTGCCTGTCCACGCCGACTCGTTCTAAATGCATCGGCCACTGTAAGGACAAGACACAAAAACTGTGACAGTATTAACTTATTTTTACAAAGGCACACATGGGAGAGGGGGAGACTCCACCGCAAGCCTGAAACTGCGCGTTGCTCCTGTAATTGTTACAAAGTGATCGCGAAAGCAGCTCTCCAGTTTTCCTGCGCGCCTACCCGTTCTCTGCCGTTCCAGCTCGGACGGCAACCGAAAACAAGAGCGGCCAAGTGGCTGCCCAAGCCCAGGCGGCGCCGCTAGCCTGGACACCCCTCGCGCGTGGGCTGAGCATCCCAGTCGCTGCTGTCTCGGACAGGCGGCCAGGGGGCCCGCGCCGCAGCGGCTCGCTCTCCGCGCGGCCTGCGCTCTCCGCGGTCACCGGAGACGTTGTTCGAGCCAAGCCAGGCCACCCTCGCGGGCGGCCGCGTGCGGAGCCACCGCGTCGAGCCTCCGCACTTGGAGCCCGTTTTTCCCATTGATTTATTTTAGAAGACTAAGCCAACTTTAATCTAAGAAAAGGAAAAGTGAATTTAAAAAATCAGGGAACTTTAAAGTGAAACGGAGTTTATATATTCCAATAACAATGCAGAGCGTAAGTTTTAATGTCTCTGCGTAGGCATTTTAATTTGCTACAGTCACTACCAATAAAAACGGCATGTAGTGTGATTCGACTGTTTAATAGTGCAAGGTAGACGGTTATTATTAGTAGCAGGCAGCAGTATGGAAAATTTAGATTTCAGTGGAGGAGTGTAATTGCTGGGGGAAAATACACTCGAGGAAGAGGCTGTCTTTAAAATCAGCAGCACGAGCTAAAGAGGGGAAGAGAAGACAGCGTTTGTGAAGATGCACCCAGGGCGACTCGAGCCCCTCCAAAGCCACGTGGGCTTGTCTGCTTATATACTTAATTGATGTCAAAATCGAGTGTATCCGGAGCATACGCTCCTGCTCCAAACTGGGGATGTTTTTGTAATAATTCAATGTTTTCTTTTCTGCCCCTGGCAGAGATCAGGCCCAAGGGGGGTGGAGGGAGAGAGAGGGAGGGTGAGGGGGCGAGCCCCAAATGCTAATGAAACAGCAGGAACTGGCCTTTAGAAATGGAAATACTGGAGGCTAGTCATCCTTGGAGATAAAAATTAGACCTGATTTTTTTTCACTTAAAACTATCTAATTGGAAGCGAACCCAAAAGCCTGCAATCTGATCTGTTGCTGTTTATGTTTGTCATTCAATGTGTGTGACTCTCATTTATGGCTTCTACCTGACACAGTCCTCTCTTGGGAAGACCAAAAATAACATAGATCCTGTCAATGGTATGCTCCAGGGGACTGCTGGAGACCCCCCTCCCCCACTACTTTTCTCTTTCCTTTGACACTACAATAATCGGTGTAAAGTGTCTGCCTGCACTGAATTAGGACAGCTTGCCTGGGGTGGCAGCATTGTTGAAACTGCTGGGCTAGGTCCTCCAAGTAGCCCAGTGTGGGAGAAGTGGTGTGTTTGGGGGTGGTGTGGAAGTTGAAGTATAGAGGATGCAGGGGCTGGTATTTAGGAAGGAGGGAACACTGGGGAGGCAGGGGTGGGAAGACTGGTGGGGGTTGGTGGTAACATGCACCTACTAGGAGTCACATGCCTGCAGGCCAGGGAGAATGGATTCTTCCCAAGCCCAACACCTCCGTTTGTAACTGGTTCCCTCGGACCTAGAGAAAGACAAACACAGCTTCACTGTGTCTTGAAGGTTCTGCTTGTGAACAGGCCTGGGCTGGAGCCTCTAGATGCCCGCGCCGCAGCCTTGCCTGGCGAGCACCCACAGGACCTCAACATCAGTCCATACAGGGCTGGTGGGGCAGGGAGCGGGGAGGGAGGCGTCTGGGAGAGAGTGCTGCAGGCCTGAGCTCCCCGCTGCAGCAATTTCACCTTACAGGTAATCCACCGGAGAGGGCCTCGGAGGAAGAGGCACCTGTTGGGTGGGCGTCCCTGCCCAGGACACACCTACACCCCGTGGACCTCCTGAGCGCCCCCCATCGGCGACCACCCCCCCTTGTCACAGGCGCCCACGTCCTCGGGCCCAGGTGGGGTAGAGATGGAGAAGGGTTGAGGAGTGAAAGGTATTCTGGGGCTGGGGTCCCAGGGCTCCTCACTAAGCATCTTGCCTCTGGGCCCGAGAGGCACCTCCGGAGCGGCAGGTTACCTGAGCTACCTGTGATGCCGATGGCGTTCGTGCCTGCAGCCTCTTTCTCCTTCCTTCCCAAGTGACAGCGAGGCTTCACGTCGTGCCAGAGGAGGGCTGTCCGGTGACAAGCATTCTCTCGAATGCTTTACGACACTTGTCCGAAAGAGGCGTCAACTTATTAAAATAAAATCAAATAAAACCTTTCGGGGTGGCATCTCCACGGGAGAAACACTGGCGCCGTGTGTCAGAACATTCTCAACAGCGCAAAGTCCTACCACTCGGAGACCCGGGTCTCCACTCTGGACTTCGGGGCACAAAGCTCACCTCTGGGCCTTCCTGGCAGTTCGCAGTCAAGCACTCGGATCCGGGCCCCGCAGGGACGCGCTGGGAGGCGCGGGGCAGGCGACCAGACTCGAGGCCACGCGGGAGCCTCACACGCGGTGAGGCAGAGTCGACGGAGGAAGGTGGAAGGGAGAGCCGCGCACGCCACCCCCAGGAGGACCTGGGCCACGGGCGCTCCCATCCCGCCCTCCCTTCGCCCCCGGCTCGCGGCCCGGAGCCTGGAGTCACGCGCGCAGTCCCCTGGGCCGGCCTCTTCGTGGCGCAGAGGGGACGAGGACAGTTCGTCCCCCAAGTGGACCTGACCGGCCCGATTGCGGGCGGCCTCTGCCTAGTCCTTGAGGGCCGACCGCGGGGTGGAGCAGGGGCTTGGGGGGGCGGTGAGGAAGGTGACTGGGGCGGCGAGGGGGAGCTGGCCCGGGAGGGATGGGGTTGCCGACTGGCGGGCTGGGGAGGGGGGCGCTGGGAGTACGTGCGACTGGGAGGGGGTGCGCACGGGGCGAGCTGTTCAGCCCGGCCAGGCTGCGGGGCCGCGGGCCGCAGGCTGGTGCTGCGCGGGAGGCGGCTGCGCCACAAAAGCCTGCGCGTCCCTCCCTCCTTCTCCCCCGCCCGCCCGCCTCCTCCTCCGCCCTCCCCTCCCCGGCCCTCCCCCGGCCGCGGCCTGGCAGCGGGAGCGGGCGGAGCGGGCGGAGCGGGCGGAGCAGGGGAGGGGGCGGGCGCCGGAATATGCAGATGAGCGCGTGACGGACAGCTTCGCGTTCCAATGTCCCTCGGAAACTCGAGCGCTCCTTCCTCAACTCCTCACTCCCGACTCCAGACTCCCCCAAACCCCGACCGCCGGCCTGGCGCGCGGCTGCGCCCACCGGCTCCGCGCCGCCGCTGCC
>NW_027397065.1:91543297-91599305 GCF_003265705.2 Callorhinus ursinus
CCGGCCCGCGGGCCTCCCGGGCTAGTGCGCGGGCCGGCCTGCCTCGGCCCGGGGCCCCCGCGCCCGCCGCCGCGCCGCGCCCCGGCCGGGCGTGGATGGAGGGCGCCGCGCGCCTTGCCCGCTGCTCGGCGTGACGCGGGCCCGGTGCCCCGCGCCCACCATGTCCTACCCGCAGGGCTACCTGTACCAGGCGCCCGGCTCGCTGGCGCTCTACTCGTGCCCGGCGTACGGCGCGTCGGCGCTGGCGGCGCCGCGCAGCGAGGAGCTGGCTCGCTCGGCGTCGGGCTCGGCGTTCAGCCCTTACCCGGGCTCCGCGGCCTTCACGGCACAGGCGGCCACAGGCTTCGGCAGCCCGCTGCAGTACTCGGCCGACGCGGCTGCCGCCGCCGCCGGCTTCCCGTCCTACATGGTAACCGCGCGCAGGCGGGTGGGAGGGGACGCGGGACACCCGGGCGACGGGACCGCGATCGGGGCGCGAGGGCGCGGGGAAAGTGCCGTGGGCGGTGGCTCCGGAGTCTCGGACGCTGGCCGCCGCGTCGCGGGCGGGACAGGAGGCCGGAGTGAGAGGCAGCGCGGCCCGCTGGAGACGTCCCTCAGACCGGAGGTCCGCGCCGCTTCCCCTTGGCTTTCGGGGTGATGTTCCCAAAGAGCCTGAAAAGTGCGACACCGCTGGGGTCGGGAATCTGTGCTGGGTTGTCCTTCGTTCACGCGCCAAAGCCTGGCGAAGAGTGCAGAGCGGGCCGGGAGCTAGCTTCTCTCGGCCCGGGGAGCGGGGCTCGGCGCCCCTGGGGCCTCCGGGGTGACTGCCGGGCGCTTTGGGTTCACTTGCAGGGCTTGGGGATCCCCGGGTTGGGGGGAGGGAGCGGAGCCTTGGCGGCAGCTCCGGGACCCTTCCTGGCGCGACAGGATCTTGGCCTTAATCTGTCGCACAGGCCCTGCTTTCAAAAAAACGTGTCGGCGGGCGTGTGGCAACCCTAATTGTCGCCTCAGTCCCCTGCGTACGGAGAGCAGCCACTGCTTCCCCGACCTGGGGTCGGCCCGCTGGCCTCTGGTTCCGCAGCTGGGCCCGGCCCGTTGGTGGTGACGCCCGTTTCGGGCGATTGAGGCCGTTACGGGGGGGGGAGGGTTGTCGCCACGGCCCGCCCTGGGTGGAATTCCGGGGCAGCGACATCGGAGCTGGGGCCTTGGCGGAGGCTGCAAATGTCTCGAATTTAAACGTTAAAGGCTGAATTAAAATGCTAATTACCGCGTATTTGAAGTATTCGAAACGGTGACTGGCTTCTGAGTTGCAAATTGGATTTGCCGAGCTTTAGAGCGGTGAATAGCGGAGCGGGGGCTCCGGGGTGTTTTTTTTTTTTTTTTTTTTTTACCATATAAGGGCGGGGAAGGGGGAGTAGGGGGAGCCAGCCAGAGAAATTTAGATATCAAGAAAGTACCTGTGGGTCCGTGTGCGTGCATGTTTGCGTACATCTGTGCCCGCAGCTCAGGGATATTTGGGGGGAAGATACGTCATTTTAGGAAAGTGAAATAGTTCAAAAAATTCGAGATTAGCACTGCAGCGTTTTCGTGATCAGCAGCCTGTCTTACATTATGCGCTGCGTTTTTTTCCTGCTTATTTGCTGCGGGAAATAAGGTTCCAGCGCGGGACTCACCCTGGAATAGGCGGCATTGGGAGGGCGGAGGGGTCACGTTTGGGCCGATGAGGGCCAGGTTCCCGCACACCGCACTCACCAGGCTCTTGTTGGTTCCAGGGCGCGCCCTACGACGCCCACACGACCGGCATGACGGGCGCCATCAGCTACCACCCGTACGGCAGCGCGGCCTACCCGTACCAGCTCAACGATCCGGCGTACCGCAAGAACGCCACGCGGGACGCCACGGCCACGCTCAAGGCCTGGCTCAACGAGCACCGCAAGAACCCCTACCCCACCAAGGGCGAGAAGATCATGCTGGCCATCATCACCAAGATGACCCTCACGCAGGTCTCCACCTGGTTCGCCAACGCGCGCCGGCGCCTCAAGAAGGAGAACAAGATGACGTGGGCCCCGAGAAACAAGAGTGAGGATGAAGACGACGATGAGGGTGACGCTGCACGGGGCAAGGGGGGCAGTCCCGACAAGGCGCAGGACGGTACGGAGACGTCGGCGGAGGACGAAGGTGAGCGGGGCCGCGGCCGGCGCGAGCTCTTAGCGGGAGCTTTCTTCCCGGGCGGGCACAGAGCCACGGTCGGGGAAGATGCTGCCCGCTGCCCCCCAGGGGCGCGGGGGCCAGCCGGGTTGGTCTTCGGGCACTTCCTGGGGAGGCCGTGCTCCCCCCAGGACGTGGCTGGGGTGGGGTCGAGGTGGGAGTTCACGCGGGGAGGGGGGCGCCCGGGGCCCGGGGGTCGCCGCGTCCCACAGCCCTGCCCGCGCCCCTGCAGGGATCAGCCTGCACGTCGACTCGCTCACGGATCACTCGTGCTCGGCCGAGTCGGACGGGGAGAAGCTGCCTTGCCGGGCCGGGGACCCCCTGTGCGAGTCGGGCTCGGAGTGCAAGCATAAGGACGACGACCTGGAAGACGACGAGGAGGACGAGGGCGAGGGCGCGCGGGACCTGGCGCCGCCCGAGCCCGTGACCTCGTCACCCCTCACTGGCGTGGAGGCGCCGCTGCTGAGCCCCCCGCCCGAGGCCGCGCCCCGCGCTGGCGGCAGCGGCAAGATGCCCCTGGGCAGCCGGACGTCGCCGGGCGCGCCGCCACCCGCCAGCAAGCCCAAGCTGTGGTCTCTGGCCGAGATCGCCACGTCGGACCTCAAGCAGCCGAGCCTGGGCCCAGGCTGCGCGCCGCCGGGGTTGCCCGCGGCCGCCGCGCCCGCCTCCTCCGGGGCGCCGCCGGGCGGCTCGCCCTACCCCGCCTCGCCGCTGCTCGGCCGCCACCTCTACTACACGTCGCCCTTCTACGGCAACTACACAAACTACGGGAACTTGAACGCGGCGCTGCAGGGCCAGGGGCTCCTGCGGTACAACTCGGCGGCCGCGGCCCCCGGAGAGGCGCTGCACCCCGCGCCCAAGGCGGCCAGCGACGCGGGCAAGGCGGGCGCGCACCCGCTGGAGCCCCACTACCGGCCCCCCGGCGGCGGCTACGAGCCGAAGAAAGGTAGGGGCTGCGGCCCGCGGGGCCTCCGGGGAGCGAGGGCGAGAGCGGGCGGGTCCCGGCTTAGTCAGCAGTTCGGGGAACGCCTGGGTCAGGGCCCAGGGAGACCCTTGGGCCTGGCACGGGGAGCCTTTGTTGCGAAAGGCGCCACTCTGACCAGAAGTTGGGGGAAGAGAAGGGGGCGGCGGTAGCACTGAAAAGGGGCGGAGCGGGCAGAGCGACCCCTGCCTTGCAGTAAGGCTTAGCCCTTTATTACTTACATTTTATTGAACTTACTATTATGATTACGATTAGTAGTATTATCATGATTGGTTTCCGCAAAAAACAAATTGTCACAAAATGCAAATTACAGCTTGTCTCCCGGTAGATTGAGTAGAAGCTTTGGTGTGTTCTCCGCTAGGAGAGTCTCAGCTGAGTCTTCTGCTTTTGGCTGGAAGGAAACAAGATGTTGTAGTAAGTCTGAGAGGCGCTAGTTCTTCCAAACAGAAGACAAGGGTCTGCCGCTTCCCCTGCCCCCTCTGTGTCTCCTACCGTGGCTCATAATTCAGGCTGGAGTTGATAAGACCTGCAGAAGGAGCTCAGACAAGAAAAGAAAATGAGAACAGGAAACATGCCCCAAATCTGTCTCCAACAGTGGCCGCTCAGACAGTTTCCCTAAACTGTTTTGTGCGTTGAGGGAGTGAGCATGCATGGGTGTGCGGGCTGGTGGGTGTGCAAGCTGTCTGGGAGACAGATGGCTCTGGGGTCAGGTTCTGACTAACTGCCGCCTCCCCTGACAGATGCCAGTGAGGGCTGCACCGTGGTTGGTGGGGGCGTTCAGCCCTACCTATAGAAGGCGCCCTGCGCAGCAATGCAAGTAAGTGGGCACCCTGGGGTTGCCTCCCACCCTGGGGGAGCCTCCAACACCAATTGCACTGTAAACTTGCTTACTGTATATTTCTTGCTTCTTGTCATGGAGTCTGAGGGCAGAGCATTGCAATGTTCTTCAGTCTTTTTTTTTTTTTTTCCTGGAAGTGGGAAAGTACCCATTCTGTTTTATTATAGTCCCTCTTTTCCCACTCAAGTTCTGCTGTGAAAAATCACTCCTTTCACGGGAACGTGTATATTGCACCACTGTTGTTTTCTCTTTGAAAAATAGATTATTAAAATTGGGGTATTTGTATGCAGTTTGGAACCATTTTTTACTACACTAGAAGTGTAATAGACCCTGGCTTTGATGAGCTAGTGCTGCTGAAGCCTGGGGCATCAGGACCCTTTAGAGGTGTTGTTTGCAGAGTACCCTAAGAGACTGGAGAAGCTCTAGCTGTTTATCAGGCCTGCCCCTGTGTCCAGATGGACTAGATAGGACCCTGCAGTTCACCTGGCTCACAGCAGTATCTCAAAAAAAAATCCCTACTTTGCAACTAGGCAAAATTACTAATCACAGATCTGGATGATGTCAGGAGAGAGGCAGAATCATTTCAGATAGACTCGTTTTTATAATGTGATGATGTTGGTGTGCAACTGAAGGATTTGGGATGATTTGGTTTTTTCCTTGGTCCACAGGTAGGTGTCACAATTGCTTTGGAAAAAAAAAAAGTCAGCAGGCCATTCTCTCTCCCCAAGTTCATAAATATACAGATATAAAAAACACATCTCTAAACCCGGACCGCATCTTATGCCGCTGTAAAGGAGAAGGATCCACAGACTCTAACGGAACAGACCTTTGTTGGACATAACGTGAATTTGTTGGCATAGTATAGCTTCCCCAATGTATGTGTGACTTCTGAAAACAATCTTTTTTCTCAGGATATCTTGAATTGATCACTTCATTGCCACGGTATATATTCTATAGGTGTGATAGGATTTACTGTAAAATTTATTTGTAAAAGATGTACACAGTAGAAATAAAATGTGATTGAAGAACTTGAGTACTTAAGAAGTGGAAACAAATTTGATATTTATTTTTATAATGATATAAAGCTTCTAGTAATTTATGCAAGTTGTATTGCAATGGAATCTAAACTTTTTGTAAATAAATTCTGCCTGGTTTTTATTTGAACATTGCTGGTTATACAATCTTTGTTGGTTGTTTAACAAGAATTCTTTACTAATTTATATCTTAAATTGTAAATAAAAACAGACTAGTCTACGACAATATGGTGTTTGGGGCTCATTTTTCCTAGGAGAGTGATTTGGGTAGGGAGCCCCAGGTAATAGCAGCCCCAACCCCCAGGTGATCTGACCTCAGGCTTTTTAATGAAAATGTGTAAAATAATCTCTCCCTTCTCCCGCTCATAAAAAAAGGAGATAGGCAGATGGAAGAGAAATACACAGGGCAGTAACATCCAGTTTTGGATTATTTATATGCACACATATCGCAAGAAAATTAAGATTTTTCTGCTCTGAATATGCAGATTACTTGTTAGTGTCAATTTTTTAAACTTGGCCAAATGAAATGACCTGACATCTTTATGCGTTAGGATCCATTTTATATTTATTTCTATGCTGGCTTGTTGAACCTTCTCCCTAACATAAGTTGGAGAATCCTGATAGCAAGGTTAGTCGGGAGTCACAGCTCGGACCGACCATACATTACTGATGGAAGTCATTGTTTATTTTAAAGCCGGAATTATCCACATTGGCATAGATTATTTAGATTTAAGGGCCTTGACTCTCCTTTTCATGTATCGCACATTGAACACAAGGTGAAAATCTGGGAGGAGAGATTTATTTTCCTTTCGGTGGCTCTAACCCTTACCCTGGGGGAAAAGAAAAGTTTAAACAACCTTAGACTATGACCTGGTTATTGTGCTGCTCACCATCTAATTATAGAACAAGTCTAGAATTTGTAGGCAAGTAGCGTATTCCCTTTGATTAGTATCATAAAAGCAGCAAACCTGTCACTTTAATTTTCAGCAAAATTATATGGATATCCATATAATATGATTTCAGAGAAGAGATGAACAATCATTTATTTCCTTTCCAAAGATAAATTGAGTGAATATAACTTACGGTTATAAAACAAGAATAATAGCTTCTTAGATTGCCCTTTAATCAATCATACACTTACTTTTCAAGAGGTTCATCTGTTTTATTCCATGATTAATAATGCTGCAGCATGAGCGCATTATTGGATCCCAGCGGGGGATGTCCCGGATGCTTTTAGCTGCTTTGGAATGGTCAGTTGGGGTTCATTATGGGCTGATATTGAACAATTTATAAAATCTTGTCTAAACATCTGCCAGCTCCAATAGGCCGATGTGTCTGAGGATGGGAAATTGCTGGACCAGTTGATATTGACAAACGGATCTCTCTCCAGTGGCTTTTTGTGCGGTAGAAATTAGTGGCCTCTTGCTGGGGTCTTGTTAGAAAGGGTATTTGAAAGTAATCTTAGGTACTTGAGGCAAAGCCAGGGGGCTGTTAACTGGACACCTAGCCAGGCCAGTGGGGAGGAGCAGTTGTGGTTTGCTCCTGAGAAAAGGAGTAGATCAAGGTTTTGGTTTTCTGCTACTTCTTAGGCATTTTGTTGGTTTGGGGTATAGAAGCATTTGGAGGCTATACATAAAGCCAAACTTTAGGGTAGATAACTGTTTTGTTTTGTTTTGTTTTGTTTTGTTTTGCTTTGCTTTGTTTTCTCCTTCCTGCCTCCCCAAGTAAGAGACATGGAAATGTTTGGAGCTGAGCTATTTCTTGGTGACAGGGAAGATTTTTCACATGGAGAGCCATGGCTCTCTGTGGCAGAGAGTCTGGAAGAAAACAAATGTGAGGTCTGTGAGCGGAAAAGTGAGCTGTGAGCTCCTTTGCTCATTTTTGTTTCAGACGTAAAACCTTCATAGACTTTCCATGAAGATAATGACTTTTTCCCCTCCAGATAGCATTTTCAAGTGCAATATTAAGGAATTAAGTAGTTTGCTTTTATTAATATTAGCCATATTTCCTAAATCAGCAGGGAATACAATGCACATGGCAGCAATATCTGTTATATGTAATATTATAATTTGAGTATTTGGAAGACTTCACTGCAAAGTATGGAAGTGAATGATCTCTAACAAATTAAACACTTCAAGACCACACACCCTAATGAACATTCAACAGTTAAGGCACTGTGTCTCTTAGAGAAGTACAGAGTATGGGAGTGGAAAACCCAAACAAAAATTGATCTTTGTGCATATGTTCAGAAATTGAAGCCTGGGTAAAAGCTGCCTCCCTTTGCAACAGAAGGTTGTTTTACCTGGACATGTGATCCGTTCCCGCACACGCAGGCGCCCAGCGCCACCTCTGTCCCCGACCCGGTTCTCTGGACAACCGCACCTTTCAGGTGCTGAAAACTCAAAGCAGCTCAGCAGATTAGCTTAGGCTAACGAATATTCTTTGATGTTTATATGCCCAACAAATTATCAAAGATTTCCATAACTTACTCACCCTGCCTCCTGACCTGAATTTCATTCTGGAGAACTTGATTTTTAAATGTGTGCTAAGAACATAAAACCCGCAGGTGTTTAGAGGGATCTTTTTAAAAGGGAAATGCAGAGTGATTTATGAGCTCTCCTCCGTGAAGATCATTAGGGAAGATGAAGGAGGAAGAAGCGGGGGGGGGGGGGGGGGGAGATGAGGAAGGGAGAGAGGGAGCGGGGAGAGAGAACCTTCACTGAGGAAGGAAGTTGGTGTGGGGTCTGATTTTTATTTTTGCTTTAGAGTCTAGTTAATCAGAACTGCCGCCGGCCGAGATAGACGCTTACAGCTCCCGGCGCGGGGCGCTGGCGAGCGGGGCGCGGGGCCGTTGGGCCGGGCCTGGCGCTGCGGCGGCGGGCCCGGGCGCTCGCGTTCGTCGGCGTGCGGGGCTCGGCCCTCCGCGGCCCGGGCCGCGCCGGAGCCGGTCGATCAGAGCCCCCGCTCTCATCTCAGGTGGAGCCCGGGGGCCGGGCGCTGCCGAGAGCCCCGGGAGCGCTTGCCCGGCGGCCACGGCCTCCCGCGCCCGTCAAATGTCAACATTTGTTCCCAATAAAAGAGTTATTGTTTCTGCAAAGCTGCCCAGCAACTGCCTTTGAAACTTGAAAAGAACTTCACCCACCTTTGTCTGACGCGAGGCGAGAGGGCGGGAGCGCGGAGAGCAAGGGGCTGCGGCCCGGCCGGCGGGGGGCGCCGCCTGCACCCACCCTCGGGGCCCCGCCCGAGCGGGAGTGCAGGCGGGAGCGGGGCCGAGCCCGGCGGGGCGCCCCGCGGGCCACCTCTCAGACACCTGCGGGCTCGGGCGGTGCGGCCAGGGCGGAAAACCACGCGCCCTCCAGCCCACCTGCGTTTCAGGGTCGGGTGAAACTGCATTCAAATATTTATTACAGAGGCTGAGCGTAAAGTGGGCCTTGAGCTTTTTATCGTTACAGAATAAATGTGCCCTAAACTTACACTGCTAGTGTCGAGTAAACAGACATCAGTTTGAAAAAAATCATTCCGAACCGACTTATTTGTTCCCTCTGAGGCAACCCTTTCAAATCTAAACAATACACTGAGTTATTAAAAAGTTTCCTCCAAAAAAACACTATGCAATGATTACCTAACAGATGATTTTTTCCTTAGTGCATTGAAAATCCCAAGAAAAGCATTTATTTTAACCCCAAGTTAAGGGTTTAAGTAGATCTATGAAATAAATGTTTTTACACAGCTTTTTACAAAAATAATATTTTAAACATTTTAAAAATGTGTTAACCCAAGAGGCAATCTTGGGAACAATACACAGTCTGTGATACGTGGATATTATGATTAACATCATTTGAATTTCTACAAATCGCAAAGGGGACATGTCCCTTTGATGTATTTTCAAACCTTTATGTAAGTGACAAATCCCTACAGATATTTTAAAGGCTTATTATGAGAAGAAGTAATCTATGACAATATAATTTTCCAGTTGCTGAAAATTACTTTATGTGGGCCATAATGACAGCTCATGCCAACCCGCTCCTTTGCTTTGGGCTGGAGCGGCATGAGACCAGTATTTCATGATGTGCAGGTAGCCTTTGCCCTTGGGAGGCAAAGGAGAGAACACTTGTTTTAGGGTGCAGACACCCCCATTTGCATGCTTCACTGCCTTCTCACCAGTATCTCCTGCAAACAGAGGCATGTAGATTCACTGTACCTCCACCCTCCAAGCAGAGAATAGGCTCCTGTTCTCTCTACAGAGGGCAGAGCGTTCTCTCTCTTTCTAGGAAAAATAAAAATTGAAGATATTATTAAGGAGGACTATACTGGCCATATAATTAAAAAAGAATGAGTTATGAAATCTCCCTCCTCTGTTCTTCTGAAATCCCAGGTAAAAGGAAAGAGGAAGAATAGTTTTTGTTTGTTTACTTAAGTCTGTTCCCAAGATAATAAGGGAGAGTCTTTTAAAAAGGTGTCCTCAATGTTACTTTGTTCTACATGGAACTGAACACAAATTAAATCTAATATTCTTAAAGAAGCAAACTGTGAGGTTTGGGGCTGCCTCCAAACGGGAACAGAAAGGATCTTCATAGGAAATACCCAGAGGGCAGAAAGGAAACACAACACTACAGGAGCGCTGGCATTTTTTGTGGGGAGATAAATTGACAATTTATTGTGTGTAACTCCTGATCAATTATTAATCCTTAGTGTCAACAACAGGGTTATAATTACCTTTGGTTATTTAAAGGAGTTTTTTTTTTTTTTTTTCATTTCTCTGATCCCTAATTAGTTAATGCTCTTGAGCAAGGATTCAAAGAGGAGCTGGTCCGACCAGGCCCCTGTCCACCCCTCCTTTCCGGTGACCTTCAGGGAAAACACCCACAGTCACCTTCTTGCCCTCAGCCACTCCCTCCCAGGTTCCCTTCCAGCGGCGGGCACCTTCCCCTCCCCTCCCCCAGCCATAAATAATGATTCCGCAGGAAAAGGGGGCAAATGACAAACAGATAGAGCGCAGCTGGGATTAATAAGGCTGATCCAAGTCAGTGTCAGGGGAACCGCTCGGCGCGAGGAAGGTCTGAGGCCCATACAGGTGCCCGTCGCAGCCCTTGCCTTTTCCTCCAACATCAAGAGAAAGGGCAAAGCGAACATTTTCACCCCTGGCATCTTCTAACAGGGGAGAGGGGCTGGGAGAGGACCCCTGTTCCTAGGCCCTGGGAATCCCAGCGGAAAGGGGCCGACCTGGCTTGGGGTTTGAAGCGAGCTGCGCTTTCGCCCGGCGCGGGTGCGGGTCCCACATGCGCCCGGCTCCCGCCCCCAGGCGCGGCGAGGGGGGGCCCTGAGAGGTTGGGTCGTGAGTTGACAGGTTAGCTGGGCACAAACAGGTGGCCCGGGTTAGCGGGAGCGGCGGCTGGTCGGTGCCCGGATGAGCTCGGAGGGAAAGGCCGCGTCCGCGGCGGGGAAGCCGCTCCACGGCGCCGAAGGAGCACCGCGGTTGTCGGCGCTGTCGCCCTCTGCGGCCCAGACGCCAGCGGCCCTGAGTGCAGGTGCGCGAGCTGGAGGCGCCCGCCGCGTTCTCCCTGGGGGCCCCCAGCTCCTTAATGTCCCTAAAGCCCCACCAGGGTCGAGTCGGAGCACACGTGTTTTGCCCTGGCACAAGGACAATCATTTCTTCTGGGCGCTGCTTTTGTCCAAGCTCTCCAGACGCCTAAGCTGTCCCAGGTGGGGACGCCTTTCAGCAGACACCCCAGGCCCACTTCTGCCCTGCCGTCCTCCAGCGCAGCGCGCCACGCTTCACTGGTCACACCGAGGCCGCAAAAGGCAGCCACCCCGACTTGCAGCGAAGCAGCAGGTCAAAGGAGCGCGCAGATGCGGCGGACCCCCTCGGGGCTGCCCCTGCGCGGCTGCCTGGCCCAGAGCCCGCGGCGGGGGGTTGGGCCGCCTGGAAGTGGGGGGCTGTAGGGTTCGGAGGGGATGCTGAGCTGGAACCCTGGGATCTCCGGCGGCAGAATGCGCCCCATGCCCTTGCGGCCTGAGATCTCCAAGTCCAGCCGCCTGCCCGGTTCTCCCACTTTTGGCCCCCTCCCCTTGGCATTGGGGGGTATCTGACACTCGAGCCTCCTTAGAGGAGGCTGCAGCCAGGCGCCCTGGGCCGTGGACCAGCCTGCACGAACGCTTGATGGCTTCCAGTTCCCGGGAGGCCCACCGGGCTCCCCCCGATTTCCGCAGGTCCCTTGCTCTCCCGTCCTGCAGCCCTGCTCAGGCCCCCTTCCGAGGCTGGTTCCGGGGTGCGCATCCCCTTCCCCTGAGCGCCTCCGGAAGCCGCCTGCCCCCCAACCCCCCGGAAGCCCCGCTCCAAGGTGAGGAGTGTCCCCGCATCAGCCAGGTGGAGGGGCGAGACTCCGCGCCTCGAGCTGCCGCGCCTTCCCGCGTCCCCTTCTCTCTTCCCTGTGTCGGGTTCTTCCCTGCACAGGCACCGCACGTCTGTGGGCCGCAGAGCTCCACAGCCGCACGGAAGCTACGGAGAGCGAGGACTCCGCGCCTGCCGCGGCCCTCGTTGTGCGCCGGGGGGTCGGCAGAGCGGCGCGCGGGAGAGGACCCCAAGAGGCGCCCCGGACGCCCTCACTCCGCGCGGGCAGCCCAGGCAGGTGGCACCTCCAGACACGGCCTCGGAGAAGCACAGCGAGGGTCAGGGCGCTCTAGGGAGCCTTGGCATCTTGGCACCACTACCCGCAGACCAGAGGCTCACAGAGCTGCTGCTTCTTTTTAGGGAATTTGCCAGACCAAGTCAGGGTTTTACAGACCCAACAAAGCCAATGTAGCCACCTCGACGTACTGCCTGACCCCCTCCCCGCGCTCCTCCTTAAGAAGGAGCTGGTGGGCTGCCTGGAGGTGGTGAGGAGCCCTGTGTACACAGCGCAGCCTGTGGCCCGGATGGGGGCGCCCGCGAGCGTGCTCGGTTGCATGGTTTCTGTAGTGCTACAGCCCCCCAGTGCAGGCCCCAAGTCAGGGAGTTTCTCCGATCCAGCCCCTCCCTCAGCCCTTCCTTTCTGGGCGGCGTGGGGCAGCTTTGACTGGGGCTCAGAGCTGGTAGCTCAAGAGTGGGACCCCAGAACCACATCTCCAGCCTCCTGCGGTCTGGTCTGGGGGAGGATCCTGAGCAAGGGTAGGACCCACAGGAGGCAGCTGAGGCCAAGCAGGTGCGCGAAGTGCTGGGGAATATGGAGGGACTGGGAGGTGAGGGTCAGATCAGGGGAGTTGTTGCGCTCCCTAACCTTTGGCGGTCAGGGCCTTGTTTGCTTGGGGGACATTATGGCCCCGAAGAGACCTCTGCTCAGTCTTCCTCACCATTCACACCTTGGGGGGTAACTGGACCCTGCAGGTCTGCACAGCCCCGGATGCGGAAATGGTGGACGGCTGGTGTGGGATCAGTCCACCAGGGCCTAGAGATGGGGATCCCTACCCCTGGGTCCAAGTACGGTGGTGGGGGGGGGGCGGCAGATCAGGTTCCAGGCCCCACCCAGCCATGACGTTAGTTCTCTTAAATAGGAGGCCCAGAGCAGCTCCAGGTTTATCCTTCCTGACTCTCAAGCAATGGAAAAACAATTTGTTTTATAATGATTATGTGATACTCAGCCCCTCAAATAAAAGTGCCCTTGGTGATAATGGGCCCAGATATAAGCAGGAGTTACTGAAAGGTCTCAGCCTTTGGTGAACCTGCTTCCTGCAGGAGGTCCCATCTGGAGTGGGGAGGGGGCCAGGCTGAACCCAAGCCCTGAGCGGAGAGAAAGTGTGTTGAACATTTCTGTGGGGCTGGACTCTTTATAAAGGCAGGGGCTGACTTGAGGCTGTGCTCTAAAGAAGATAAAGCCTGCCTGCTAGGGGACAGAACCACAAATGAGTTATACTGTAAACAACTCAACTGACTTCGCCGTGTTAAGTAGAAGCAAATAATGTATTCGGGTGCATACCCCTCTGGCTCTCCCTGCCTTCCCAGGACAAACAAGGCCCAGGGAGCAAGAAGAAGGCCGAGTTGCAGGTGGACTGTGGGCTGGGGGGGGGAGGGGAGGAGTGACTCTCAGGCCAGGTGCACTTTTGGCCTAACTCTTTGAGGTCAGGAAAGGCCCACCAGTAGATACCTTCTGACGTGGGGAAGGGAACAGGATGGTTCTAAATCATTTCAGGGTTAGGGGGTCCAGAAAAGCATGTCTCTGTGGTACCGGGGCACCCTCACATGAGCACTGGCAGTTTGGGGCAGGATGCCTGGGGGCAGGTGCTGGCTTCTGCAGTGGGGTCATCCCCAGAGATGGAGTATAAGCCCTGCCTAGGGTGGGTGGCCTCCTTGGTGTGGCCCCATCCCTGGCTCTGAACAGTGGTCCTGCAGAAGGGGCAGTGCGTGCACTTGGGAGGTGGGTGCTGCTTGGCAGGGGAACCCCAGATGAGCCAGTGTGGGATGGCCACCTCGACAGGCTGGAGAGGGGAGGGAGGGCACTCCAGACTCCTTGTGTGGCTCTTTGAGTGGCCCAAATAGCCCTCTCCCCAAACCCTAGTTCCTCCCACCCAGGAGGCTGTGCAAGGGGCTCCTTGTTGGGTTAGGCTGGTCCCAGCATCACCACCCCCCTGCCCTGGTGGGTCAGTCACAGACCTCATCCTGGCCGGAGGCCCAGTGATAGCCACAGACCAAGAGGACAAGTGAGGCCCACAGTGTCTGTCTGAACACTGAACATTTGCAAACCAGGCTTCTAAACTGCTCATCAATGTGCTTTAGGCTTCTACCTTGGGAAATACAGCTTCAAGTGATAACCTCACAGAATATGTGCAAAGCATGATCTGCATGGAAGTTAGGGACATCATAAAGAGAACTGGATTTAATTGTCACTGCGCCTGTCTGGGCTCTGTGTTCTGAGGGGCCAATGTGTAGATTTGCCATAAGAGAAAAGAGCGGCATTCACAAATTATACATTCATTCCATTGATCTGCTCTTGTCTTTCGCATAATTACCCCTTATAACAATCAAGATTTTCATATAATCTGTGTCCCACTGACAATCTATGATTTAAAAATTAAAAAGTTGCTGTACTCGAACTGTAGACTTAGACATATTTTCAACAGCAACTGTGCAGTTAACCAGATGCAAGAAATAAAATTAGCCAAAATAGCCGTTTTGTCTGTTTTCCAAAAAAAGTTTTCTTCTTCTATAATATTCAGTTATCTCTTGAGATTTAAAGGCAAAATACACATTATAATTTATAAATGCCCAAATTTTAAATAAAACCTCAAAAAAATAAAGCACTGTTTTAAATTTTGAAATGCCATCCCCCAAGGGCAACATGTAAGGAGGAATCCCCGTGGAGGGAGTGGAGAGCTTGAAGGCAGGGGGGGGTGGCCCTCCTGTGCTTCCCCAGGCCCAGCACAGAGCAGGTATGGACTCATGTTGTGGAGCCTCCTTCTGCCCTTCTGCACGTGGGAAGCCACGGCCCCCACTCAGAGCAGCTGTTGGGAAGTTTAAATGCCAAGGTGTGGAGGGGCTGGGGAGGTGCTTTCAAGGACACTAGGGTGGGAAGTCAGTGGGTGTGGGCAATGCGCAACAGGTAATGTCAGATGGCATGAGGAGCAGAGAAAGACCCCAGTAATGCCCTAATAGGGGAAGGGTCGGGTAGAGAAGGGTTCCAGGGGACTTACTTGCTTGGGGGCCACAGCTCTAGCCCCCACCCGGCCTGCAGCACAGAGCAGTCCCACTCCAGGCCCGATTCCCCGGGCAGCTTCCCCTTGGCCAGCCTCGGCTTCCTGCTAACTTCACAGGCACAAAGCTGGACCCTGCTCACACATGGCACTTCTCCTATCACAGAGAGAGTCAGATCATTTTTCGGGACACAAAAAAATTGCCCAGCAGATGCAGGGAGCTCCCTGTGCCGCCTCCTCGTAGCTCAGCTTCCCTGACTCTTCGCACCTTGGTTCCTAGTATTTCATTTGTTTCAATGGATGATTGAATATCGATATGTTATTAACTAAAGTCCATAGTTTATGTTAGGGTTCATTCTTTGTTTTGCACATTCTGTGGGTTTCGACATATGCACATCACAAGGTTTGATTTTATATAGCACAAAAGTAGACCTCTTTGACCTTAAAGGTGTCCCTTAGACTTTTGCAAGAAATGATACAATCAATAAATAGGTACAATACACACAGAATATAATGTACATGTGGATATATAAAATAGTCAAACATGAATATATAAATATACATAAATACCAGAGGTGCTAAATAAAATATAAGACAGTTACATTTGATTGGTTTTTTTAAAGTTTTTTTTTTTAATTTATTTGACAGAGAGAGACACAGCAAGAGAGGGAACCCAAGCAGGGGGAGTGGGAGAGGGAGAAGCAGGCTTCCCGCGGAGCAGGGAGCCCGATGCGGGGCTCGATCCCAGGACCCCGGGATCATGACCTGAGCCGAAGGCAGACGCTTGTTGACTGATCCACCCAGGCGCCCCACATTTGATTGTTTTTATAAACAGTGGATACTTTTGTAATATAAGTGTCAGGTATGTACCCTGCAGTGTTTACCTCTAAAGTTTTGTTGGTTTTCTGTACTTTGAATTTAACTGTATTTATTTTATTTTATTTTTATTTGCTAAACCTGGTCATCTTAATATTGATGAGGCACAGTAAAAAATATTTGTCAAGTGACACTTTTTTAAAACACATGTCTTGGAAATGGAGGAGAGGGAGGGAGTGAAGCAGAGTCCATAGGATGAAATTTACTGTCTGTTCATGGATGGAGCTGGGGGTGTCTGGTGGCTCTTGTTGGAGCCAGAGTCACCTTTTTTGTAAGATAGGAAGCAGGTGAAGAGAGAGCCTTTAAACACAGAGACCCCAACAATCCTTTTGACATCTCTCTTGCCTTGGCTGGCTCTCCACACCTTCCATGAAGATCTCTTCTCAAATCACATGCTCTTCTTGTAAGTAAATGCTACTATTTAAAAATGGTCAGTTTAATTCAGCATAAACTTATTGACAGTCACCGATGTTCTTGGTGTTTACATATTCCACATGAAGTGACTTCATGTTTTAATGTCCTTAAGCCAGAATGACATTGGATTCACCAGGAGAGAGATTCAGGGTCAGGTGGCATGGTGTGGACCCAGGCACTGGTATTTTTTTAAATGATGATGGCCCAAGGTTAAGAAAATGAGAAATTAAGAAATAAAATGCCCACAGTGGAAAATCAGACACCGTTTGTTTGGTGGACCCAAGTAGGAAAGAGCTGGGGCTTTGCAGTATGCGTGAAATTACCTCTAGGGTCAATCTGGAATATGACGACCCACACACTCTTGAAGGAGCCAGGAGGTTGCACAGAGGTCCTGCAAACAGAGCTGTCCAGAGACAGTGGGGTCTGAGTAGCTTTGCTTGGCCATCAGTGGGTGGTCAGAAAGCTCTTTGGTTTCCATCAGAAGCAGGGTAAGTGTCTTGCATGTTATAGGTAGTGGTGCCCAGTATTAGAAACCACCCTTAACCCTGACTCAGCTGTGGGCCCACAGACCAGCCTTCATCACATTCGGCAGGAAGGAGGGATGACGGCATATGGAAATGTGGGCTCCGGGCTCTGTTCTGCAGACTGTTTGATTTATAAGGCTGCACACCCCAGCTTCAGCCAGCACCAAGATTCACCAACACAATGGGCCAGGGATTTGCTGGGTTTGCACTGACCCAAAGTCTGCACAGTGAATACAAGCTCGAGGGTTTGCAGGTGGAGAAGACATGATGTGACGTAATCTCAGTGCAAACTCCATTCCACGAGCCTTGTCCTGGAGATTCGGAGTCCTGATGCAGGTAGATGCCCATATAGGCTACACTCAATCAGTTCACGTTGGATTGCCAGGCTGTTGGTGAAGGATTGGAGTCCCTTTAAAGCCCCCACTTAGCAGTTCACCTGGAACAGAAAGCTGGAGATGGCAACTTGAGTTTTCAATAATTTCTTGCAGGGTTTCATCGTGCTGCTGTCCAGTTCCATTAATGAATCTAGATGTGTTATCAATAAGCCCATTAAAATCCACTGTGAGCCCACAGGGGACATAGATTCCTTAGGAGTTTCCTGTTGGCTTCAGGGGACGTCAGTCGCTGCACATCTGTGAGTGCCTTTCCCACACCACTGCTCTCTGGTCTTGGGTCTGCAGGCTTCTGTCAGCTGACACAGCACACGGAGTAGCACCTGCACCCAGCCCTCGGCCCCGTTCACTGCCGCTGCATCGTACGTCTGTGACGGACACCAGAGCTTCCTAACAAGAACTTTCAAGTAGTCATTTGTGCTCTGAGCAGAGAGAACATACATTGACAAGGAGAAACCAGGGGCACACTCTGCTCTAAGCCCAGACACCTGTGAAATGGAACATTTTCATTTCAACTGTTTTGAGGGGAAGTCACGTGATCATTGAAAAAGCAATGCCTACATGTCTGCCTCCTCTGTCCTCCTTCCCTGCTCCTCTGTTCTGCCCAGCACGGCCCTCCCCGGCACCCTCCTTCTCCCCTCTGCCCGCAACATCCAAACCCTGGTTTCCTGCCTCAAAGCCTTCTTCTCGCCACGCCGTTCCACACCAACCTCCAAAATACCTTCCTCAAGTAGATCGCAGACTCACACTGGCCCAAGAGGACCTGGGTCTCAGTGACCTTCTGCATAACCTCCCACGGCTTCCCTTGCCTGCTCCCCGTGCATACTCATTCTTGAAAACACATCTTTGTGCTGGGGCTCTGTGCAGACTTCCAGCTGCAGTCATCCTGTGTAGGCAGCTGTCTCCTGGGACCTTGTGTAGACAGTCAGCTACAAGAAATTGTGTAGACAGTTTCAGGAAGTTTGTGTGGACAGTAACCTGCAGGAACTTTGTGTAGACAGGTGCACGGGGGCTGTACAGATAGGGGTAGGAGGCGGTGTGCACAGTGGGGTGCAAGAGGTAGGGTGCACAGCGGGGCGCAGGAGGCGGTGTGCACAGCGGGGTGTGCAGCGGGGTGCAGGAGGCAGGGTGCACAGCGGGGTGCAGGAGGCGGGGTGCACAGTCAGGTGCTGGGGGCAGGGTGCACAGCGGGGTGCTGGAGGCAGGGTGCAGAGTCAGGTGCTGGAGGCAGGGTGCAGGAGGCAGTGTGCACAGTCAGGTGCAGGAGGCCGGGTGCACAGCGGGGTGCAGAAGGCGGAGTGCGCAGGGAGGGCGGAGACTGGAAACTCAGGCATGTTCTCAGAGGCATCCTGTGCCTTCTTTTCTTCACAAGAATCTTCTCCCTCTTGAACTAGTTAGGACCCTCTTCAGATGAAATTCCCTTCACATCCCTGTAGCACAATCTGCAGACGATTTGAACTTATTTTATGTATGTGCCCTTATTAAATACTTGTTAAATGATCACGATGTCTCGAAAACCCACAGGCTGGTTAAAGTCTGTGTGGGGTGAGAAGCGGAGGGGGTCTCATCAGGGAGCAGGGAGGGACACAGCCGCAGGTAGATGCCTAGTCCAGCCTCTTGCTGGCAGGTCCTTGCTCTACTCTCAGCTATGGTGGAGGTGAAAGCAATGGCACCTTCTCATGTTTCCTTAAGGGGGAACTTCTAGTAACAGTTTCTGCCAGACGTGTGGAACCCTTTTTAGGTACAAATGCAAAGGGAACTGAAGTTTAATTTCTGCCACTGAACTCTCAGCTGCCACGGAATAAGTGATGGCTTCCTAGCAATGGCATCAATCCATTTCATCATTCTGTTTATAAATGCATTTGGTACAGGCAGACCTCATTCTATTGTACTTTGTTTTATTGCATGTGGAAGATCCTGCATTTTTACAAATGGAAGGTTTGTGGCCACGATGCATGGAGCGACGCTGTCAGGGCCATTTTTCCAACAGCATTTGCTCACTGTATGTCTCTGTGTTACTTTTTGGTACTTTCTCCAGTATTGGAATGATGAAAATTTTGTTATTATTAAATTTGTCTTGGTGATTCTGCGATCAGGTATCTTTGATGTTACTGTTGTAGTTGCTTGGGGCCTGTGTCCGCCTTCACATCCAGTGTCTCACTGAAACATTGTACAAAGCCTACAGTGTCCCTGGGGGATGTCACGGGCTTCACATGTTAGGCAGGAGGGGGCTGAAGCTCAGAGCTTTCAGGACGCACAGCCAATCATACAGGAGAACCTGCCGGCGTAGATTTCAGGCTTCCTCTGTGTACTTACTGTGGACCCCTCATGCGCACCTCGCCCCAACACTACACAACAGCAAGGATTGTCATCTCCATCCTACAGCCAGGAAACTTGTCGCAAGTTACAGAACAGACTTGTACTTGGCCCAAAATAACGCGAGGCAAGGAATGGGCTCTGGATCCAGCACTGGACAAAGTGCAGGCCCCCTGCTCCCTTCCTGGCCCAGCCAAGTCTCCACCCAAAGTCTGCTCTACCAGGCTGCTTTGTCCTTCCCTCCACCACAGGCTCTCTTCACCCACACTCAGCTGTCCCTGCTGCAAACTGGCTTGTGTGCAAGAACCCAGCCAAAGGTCATGTGGATGACACATTCCCTAAACCTCCATCATCAGTGGGATTGTCTTCATGAACGTCCATCAGGACCCGCAGATATGTGTAAACACACAGCGAAGTAGAATGAACAGAGACTCAGTCTTGTATGCAACACAGACTTTCTCTGCACCAGTGCAGAGTGGTGGAAAGCCCTTCCGGAGTTAAGCAGAGCAGCAGTGAGCTTCGGTTGTTCTCCTTCAATTACTCTATAGCGAGTTCACAAAAAGGGCTTCCGCATCTGCACAAACAAACGAGCACCCCGTACCCTCCAGAACCACTGCCATGCAGAATGGCAGTAAAGACCGTGGTCTCAGCTCTCCGGCCGGCCTCTGTCACCTTCAGGGCTGCTCGCCGGGGCAGGGGCCCTTCCAGGTCCAACCCCAGGATCTGCCGGCCTCAGCCCTCGGCTTCTTTCCTGAGAGCTTTCCTTTTCTGATTATATATATATAGAACTATCTACCTCTTTATTTATTTGGGATTTATTATGGAGTTTAAATTTCCCAGAATAAGTTAAACTCTGAAATGGAGATGAAGCACGGAGCTGTGGCTTATGCGCACATCCTTTAATTTACCCTCTTCTAAGGAGTGAACTGCCAACTTCTAGCTCACTCAAGTTCCCCAGGACACAGCCAGGCTTGTGGAGGGAACGACCTACAGAAGCACATCCTGTTTCTTGTACTTTCTATCAAATTCCATTCCCTTTTTGAGCTTTCTTGAGGTGACGTTGCCTCAACCTTCAGAATCATGCACGACATCTCCGCCTTTTGCTCTTACGCACACACAGCCTGTTAAGTTCCAGAAGACCACGACGCTGCCCTAATTGCCCACGGAGGCTCGTCCCCTCGCATTCATGCTTTGCCTGCACAATCTAATTTTGGAGCAGGAGTTGTCTATGCTACTTCATATGGATGAAGAACCCCTTAGCAAGATGGATCAAGGTGATCACGTATTAAAGGAATATTTGGGATTGTCACTTACCACCAATCAGCAACTTGGCACCCTCTGTGTGGACAACACTGCAAGGTATGAATGGAGTTTACCCTTCCTGTCCTTGGGCTTTCCCTTCCACATATACCTAGAGCCAGGAGGAAGGGTCCAAGGCCTAGTTTCAATGAATACACATGTCCAGGTTTTGAACACAAATAAATATATTAGGCTTGGGACATTGTGTAAAGGCATGGCTTGATGGCGGACAAGCAAGTGGCTTCTGGGGGGATGCTGAGTGCCACGTTCTTCTCGAGTACGTACCCACCTCTTGCCTTCTTATGCGACCTCATCGTCCTGCTCACTGGCCTCTCGGTGGGGTCCTCGGCGAGCTGGCCACTCCCGGCCCCTCACAGTGCCACACGACCTCCATGGAAGCCCCTTGGTGGCCAGCGGGTGCTAGGGAACTTTCCTGCAGGGAGCCTAGGAAGGACTGTCCACTGCCCAGGTGTGTGGCCCCACGGTTGGCACAGTGCCAGACCAGTGTGTTCCGCAGGAAATATCAGAGCAAGTATGTTGAAACCCACCTCTATATTTATTGAGTGATAATATAATCCACAGACATCCATCGAGTGTCCAGTGAGCTGAGAAGGTGTGGGAAGAGCATGCTGCCTGTGGAGTCCTGCCTTCTGGCTCCAGCCGGCCACGTCCCGTAACCTCCCCGACCTTACCTGTCTCGGGTGTGCAAGCAGAGGATGGAACGCACCATTCCTGAGGATGTGTCCACACAGAAACCCTGGCATTCAGCTCCTTTTCTGGATCAGGCTGCTAGACGAGTCTACAAAACTTAGAACGTATCAGATAACATAGTCATTGATTTATTATCTGGAAGGACCGTTTGCTTTCACAGCCGATACTCAGCTGCAAAGTGAACATTGTGGTAACGAAATTAAAATTATTTTCTTTCAAAAAGATTTTGTTTAAAGTGAAGCATACACAAAGCAGACAGGAATCAGAAGGTTTTAAGGGCTGTGAAAAACTATTTAATATCTTATTCAATTTCTTGAATATTATTAAGTCCATTGAGCTACTTACAGAATCTTTTATTAGAGGAGTAAGTTGGAATGCTTCGTAAGTCTTCCAGGCTGCAAATGGATGTTGTGTATGCTGTCTCTAAAGGTAATTTCAAACCCACAAGGAAATTTTTTAAAAAGATAGCGATGTGACCCTCCCATAGTGGTGTACTCTCTTGATGGCGGGAAGGAAGGAGGAGAGAAATTAAGACTTTCTAACATTGAAAAGAAAGCCATTGTTAGCTCTGTGGATTTCGGACCTTTCTTGGTAAAGCAGTAAACACACGGCTGAGACCCTTGTCCAAACAGCTCACAGAACTTCACAGATACCAACGTATTACACACCACTGGCCGTGAGATGCAGGAGAGCAGAATGCCACCTTCTCCGTGTGCTCCAGAAGCTGTCCCACGGACGATGAGGCTTCTCCGGGGGCCCCCGCGGCTATTAGGGAGCTGGGGAGAAGCCCGTTGCCCAGACCACAGTCCAGGGTAGCGTGGGGAGTTGAGGGTACGCTCCAACTCTGCACCGAAACCAGTTTTTCTTCCTTGAGAACAACCACCCCCCCATCCCGCCCCACCCCATTTTTTCAGATTGCAGCATTTTCATGATGTGGTTTTGAAGAATAAATTCAGAAGTGATTAGGGTGATGGCCTGCCATCCTGCCATCTCTCAGACACTCACTGGCTTTGAGCCGCGCTGGGGAAAGGGGAGCTTTACACGTGGACAAACTATTTCTGCTGCACTTGGAAGTCAGGAAATATATTGAAAGACGTTTAAAAATACCTTTCCAGGGATCCTAGGACGATGGCAGTTAGGTAAGGGAGAGTTTGGTATGCTCTGAGTGGAAGTTCTTTATTGGAAAGCCTGACAGGTGCTCATTTGTATGAGAAAAACCAGCCATTGTTATCCAAACCGCTCAGAATCCTGAACACTCTGCTTGTCAGAGGCATATAGATCATGATTCTGTTGGAGCAGCGTTGTTCAAAATTTCTATTAATAATTCCACAAGCACTTCACTAGTGACTAAAATGACCTTGGATTTTACAAATGGAAAATGTTCCCAGCCACATCCAGGGGTGAGAAGCAGGCAGCAGGCCCCAGTGGGTTCTTATCCTTTTGTATCATTTGCATGGCCTTTCTTAGGCAATTTTCATTTCAAAGTCTTAGTTTAACTTCCCTTGGGGATGCCATTTCATGGGTGTGCATTTAAATTAAAAACAACAACAACAACAAAAAACTTCCTATTTCTTGTTTTTCTCTTTTCCTTTCCTTTCCTTTCTTTCCCTTCTTTTCTCTCCTTTTCTTTTCTTTTCTTCCCCCAATCTGACCTCATCGAAACATAGAGCTAATGAGGCTAGGGTTGTACGTTCGACTTTTGGATGAGCTTAGCACAGATGACTCGTTTTCAGAGCCACGGCCCCCATCCCCTCTCTCAACTCAGAGTTCTGGGTGACCCTGCAAGATGTGCAGATAGTTCAGAGTGCCCACGATCCTGCCGACTCTCCTTCTCCCGTCCTGGTGGGCAGGTGAGTGTGGACGGTGGACAGCCATGGCACAGACACAGAACTCCCCACGGGCACGGCCTTGAAGTCTGGCCCCTCATTCTGGCCCCCGCTGCGTGGCCTTGGCCTTGCCCATGTCAGCACGTCCCTTAGTTCAACTTGCATTACTGCACGTCTTACACATTCTAGCCTGCTCAAATTGATCCCTAAGTGTTTTCCTTTTAATCCATAGGACAAGAATCGGGACGGAGGAT
Source organism: Callorhinus ursinus (assembly GCF_003265705.2). Taxonomy (NCBI): domain Eukaryota; kingdom Metazoa; phylum Chordata; class Mammalia; order Carnivora; family Otariidae; genus Callorhinus; species Callorhinus ursinus. The sequence continues at coordinate 91,566,614 of NW_027397065.1, forward strand.
CAATGAGATCTCTTCTAGATCGAAGCGTTTATAATCTCAAGATTCTCTGGGTTGATGTGGGATCTTTCTGTAGTTAGAAAGACCTCCTTGAACAAAGAAAGTCCTGTACGAAGTTTACCCATAACACCTACCTGTTCTGTTGAGTTTAGATTACTTAAGTGCCCGAGTACTAGGTTCAATTCCATAAGGACTCAGGCAGTAGTGGTCGTTGGAAGCTGAGTTAGAAATGTAGCCTGATGTCTCTTGAATACACGCTTCCTGATACAAGACAGAGCGTGTGGCTCTAGGAACACAAGTATCTGCCCCACAGGTAGAAACAACCAAACAGACTGATGCTTCTAACCGCGGGTCCGCAGTGACGCACTCATGAATGTGCAAGGTGGTCTAAGTAGTTTAGGCTTATTTTCAAGGTGTGGGTTGTGACCCACAGGGGGTCATAAGATCAATTAGCAGGTTCCTTTAAACAAAATAAAATAGAAAAGGTCATTGGGTAGATAAGGAGGCTTTGTGAACGGGTGTTTCAGGTGTGTTTGTGTGCGTAGATATAAAAATCTATTTCTCGCAGAGGATTGTGGTTGGACGGATGGAAAGCTGCTAGTGTGGTCTATAAGCTATAGATTATTCACGCTTCTCTAAAAGGTGGTGAGGATTTTAATTTTATTCTGAGTGGGGCCCTCTGCTTCTACGGGGTTTAGGCAGGGGGGCCAGCGTGCCCCCCGGCTGCCCGCTCCAGGGCCACAGCTCTCGCTTCTGCCTCTGTGAACAGCAGGTAGAGAGAGTGCCTGCCTATCAGTAAAGGCGGTAAATACCCCTAAAAGGTGAGCGAGGCGAAAGCTAATCAGGTGTACACACGGGAACCATGGTGACGGGTGTCTAGCTTCAGTGAACGGGTAATGGATGCCCACTGCATTCTTCAGTTGCCCTGATTACCAGGGACTGTCACGTCTTTCCTCGTCACCGATAGAGGCTAGCCTGGGCCCAAACCAGGGGTACCAGGGCCCAGGCTTCCTGGTGCCCTTGCGGGAGTCCTTGCTTCTGGAAGCTTCCAGCCCTCCTGTTTCTTCCCCGAGCACTCCGTGGCCTCACTCCGTAATTCCGCCAGCCACGTGGCATTCCACAGACGCCACGAGGGAGACTGTTTTACAAATCCTTGGCTTTGTGTTCTGAGGGCAGAAATCCCAGCAAATAAATAGCCCAAACCTGTGAATTGAATCTAACAAACATTCTCAAAATACGTGGAAAGAAAAAAGAACACTGACAAAGACACTGTGAGGCGAAGCCCAATTTCCAAGTGGATTTCCCCCCCGTAGGGCCCTGGGATGGAGGCACAGACTCAGTTGTCTTTCAGGGCAACCTTTCTTCCAGGAAACTCACCAAGGAATATTAGTCTTACTGCATTGAATCACCAAAAGCGAACAAGGAGGCATCTTTTTCATTCAAGGCCCTCAGAAATTCTGGTCAGCAGTTCCTGCCGCTTGGCTGAGGACAATCGTGGGGACCCTCCGAGGTGCTCAGCCCCTCTCTGCCACAAAATTACACTTCCATCATTTCCTTCCTAAACTGGAATCCCAGTCCAAGAGGGGGCCTGTGACAGACGGGCTTCACTTTTGACATGTTCTAAGGCATGGTAAACATGCTGAAGGTCGTGCAGACTGTGTGCGTCATTTCCAGCTAAGTCCTTGTTTTGTCAGGTACATGTCCCCCTTGAAGCTCGCTGAACTTGCAGCCTCAGGATGGGTGGAGAGAGAAGCCACAGCCAGCGGGCCATGCGCACGGAGAACCACGGCTCACTTGCGCGCTCAGCGTCCACAAGAGGCTGCCTAATTCTTTTCTGCCACTCTGTTTTAGAATATAAAAAGTACTTTTCCTCCAAAAATGTTGTTCCTGTGCCTTATGCTCACTTTGCAACGATCCTGAAACCCCCAAACCACAGAATGGCTGGCCGGGAGGTTCCCGTTTATTTATACCAGGAGGCGGACCGTCCACCTGTGTCCTTGAGGGGGATGTTGCTGGTGCGTCCGTGGACACGGAGGTGTCAGGGTGGAAGAGGGGCCTGTCCACGCGCAGAGGGACCGGTCCTGGAGTGGTAGGGACCGTGAGGCCCCGTTGCCCACAGAGGGACACCTTATTTTCCACAGGTAAATTCCCCATCAGCCTACCCTCAAGTTCAGACAGGCCAGTGGTCACCACGCAGCCTCTCACGAGAACGGGTGACAGAAGTGCAGGGACCACGGCGCCGAGTTTCTGTTTAACAGGGAATGTGTTCTCCCGTCGCAACTCCAGCACCCGTTGGACATGCTCCTTCCTCTTATCAGGAGCTCCTGTTGAATTAGCAAGGGGCTCCCGGCTGAGTTCAGGGCGCCCCAGTGAATTCGGGGATGGGTGCAACCCTCGGGGCTGATGGTGACGGAGGGTCAGCGATGACCCTGCTGTCTGGCTTTTATACGTGCTCGTCCTCTCCAAATTCTTTGCCATACACACCCACAACTAAACCCCAGCAAATGTCCTAACAGTAACCACTGGATGGGGAATGGGGTTCCTTGGGCATTTGTGCACTGCTGGTTTGGGAGAAGGGCCCCAGGTGGGACAGGGCAGAGGGGACCGCGCAGGGCTTTGGTTACAGGGACTCTTGTTCAAGACACACTGCTGACTGTCCTCCTCCGGGGGACATGGCTCCCCCGCGGACACGGGCCCAGCTTCCTGCTCCTCCGGCGGCAGCTCCTCTCCTCGTCAGGTCCCGGGGAACCCAGGGCCGGTACCGTCCAGGGCCCCCTCCCCTCAAGCAGAGGGAGGACGGGTCTGCTGTGCGTCTGTCCTCCACTCTGCACACGGAGCGTGTGCCTCGTGTTCTTGACGTTTTAGGGAGGGACAGGGCGAGGGGAGGCAGAGAGCAGGGCAGACGCAGCAACCATCCCGGCAGCTGGGCTGGTCGCAGACGCCCATCTCGCGGGCTATGCTGACGGCCTTGCCTGGCCACGCGTCCAGCCCCGGGCCGGCCCCTGGGCACCGGAGTCTGCCGGCGCGCTGACGGGCCGGCCACGCGGGTGCAGGACGGGGAGCGCGCACGCGTAGAGGTGGGATGGTGGTTCCGGGTCCAGAGAGGCACGACCATCTCAAACGCCGCCTCCCGCACGTGTCCCCAAGCCCCCTGCCCACAGCCCCCAAGCCACAGGTGCATAGTCGAACAGCGTCCCTCTCAGGCACGTTCCCAAGGCCAGGTGAGGACTCGGCACCACCGGGAGCTCGGGGAGGCCACGTAGCCATAGCACCTGAACATGTGGGGAGAATGAATTAACGTGAATGTCTTGTCTTTTTTCCCAAATAATACAGATCATTGTGAGCATCTGGCCTTCTGACTTTGGAGTTTCTTGAGATCAGACTAATTCACAGAATTCTGTTGCCTGGGGATTTTGGACGGAGTTAAGCTCCGTCTTCCCGGGCTTCCTGACTGCTCAGGACGAGGAGTCCCCTTGCTGGGGGTACATTAAAGCAATTCTTTCCAAATGCTGGGCCTCTTTCTGTCCTGGGCCGAGGAGGTGAGGGTCCTAACTGGCTGGAGCCTGACTGGGGTTGTGTGTGTTTCAACCGAGTATCTTTACAAGTGGGATCTGCTGGTTCCTGTCGCAGGCCCCTGAGGGCACATCGGTGGCCCCGACTTGGTGCCCGCTCACCTGAGGGAGGTCGGCCGGCCTGCACCTCAGCCGGGACGGGGCTCCACGCCAGCGCCGGAGGGCACTCCTCTGTGCCGCACGTGACTCGGGCACCGCTGCACCATAAGCCTTTGACACTTGTTGGGCCTGATGAGATTCTAGCAGCGGAGTCAGCACTGACTCATCACGGCCACATCCTTCACTCTGCTCACCTATTTGCAATCTGGCAAAAGTTGGGAAATATAATGGCTTCTATTTTTAAGTGCACGGGCAGGAATAATTTCAGAATTATTCAGTTCTGGTGTCTATCTATGGCCTTCGGAGACCAGGATAATTCAGGAGTAGAAAGTAAAGTTTGTAATTAATGTGTCTATTGGGATTCTGACAAGTAGAAAAATATAAATACTCCTTTAAACTATATATATTTTTTGAATTGACAAGTGACAGGCAAATATATATAATCAGATAGTAATTTTGTTCCAAGTCGATCATGTGAGGGGTTGGCAAAATGCCGTACTGTAGGTGTGTCATTACGTCGTGAAGTCCTTGTCACGTCTGAGTCCCCGTCGGGTGCTGCAGAGCCGAGAAGCAGACAAAACCCTTTTGGGGATTGCTTTCCTGATTTCTGTCTGTCAGGGTTGCAGATCTTTGCTTTCATCTGTAAGTCACCGACGGCTTGCAGAAATTAAACACCCTCCCAAACCGGTTCTCCCCTCCTACTACACGTTTAAAAAAAAATATATGATTCCTGTAGGATTAATTTAAAAATATTTTTGGAAAAAAATTTCTAAACATTTATAAAAATAATGGGACACTCAAAATTAAGCACTTGCAAGGGGCACCACTTAAAACTATGTTGGATCAGTGGCTGCTTTTTAGACGAGCCTTGAATATCTGACTAAGGCAGAGTGGAGCTCGCGCATTGGAAACATGCTTTATGGCCCCCGGCATCTACCCCTTCCACCCTGGATATGAAATAATGGACGGCGTTCCTTGTAATGAAGATCAAGGTAATTTGTTTGCAGAATAAATTGTCATCTCTCAGAAGCTAGAGAGCAGGGGTTAAAATGTAAGCTGCTATCCGTGGGATCTCCATGAAGAAGGTCACCCTTTTGTGACCTGAGAGGCTGCACTGAGCCCTGCAGGGAGAGATGCAGCGCAGGGGCTTATGGGGGCGTCGGCCTGACGCGGAGGCATGCACCTGCAGCCCCCCGGGGCCCGCACTTTTGCAGGGCTGCGCGCCGTTTGCAAGAGGGTTGTGGCCCACCTCATCAGCTGCCCCCTCGTCCTCAGGGCTCTTCCCTCTCTTCCGTAATTCCTTCTTCCTGTAGTGCTTGGAAAGCTGTACATTGACTTCCCCAGAAACCTTTTGCAGGTGAGGCTTGGCCACATGACCCAGTTCAAGTCCATGAAGCAAAATGGAAAACCACTGTGGGTGTGTGATGCGTAAGAGAGGGATCCTGAGAAAAAATGTGCTTCCTTCATTATAATCCAAACAAAACGCAACATTTCCTTCTTATTTACCCGCTTTGTCCCTTCCTCTCTGCAAGCAGCTGTGGGAGGAGGCACCGCTTCGGGGGGAGGGTGGGCGGGCGGGAGCCTGCCGTCTCGAGTGGACAAGTCCAAGGGTACCGAGCCAGCGGAGCAGGTGTGAGGAACAGGACGGCCCAGAGAATGCGGCCCTAGGTACGTGCCTTGGCGGACGCTCCCAGCTGCGGCCTTGCCCATTTCTTGTCATTTGGGAAGTCCCATTGCAGGGTGCTGGGGGCAGTCCCAGCTGACCTAGAAGGACCCCCGAAGAGAGCACTGATCACAGCAGCTGCACTGGAGGGACGCTGGGCACCGTGTCAACATCCAAAGGGCATTCATGAGAACGAGCAGGCAACACCTGCACATCCGTCCGGTGAGTCACTGAAATGCAGGTTGCGTTTCCCACCCTGACGCCGTCCTTTGTAATGGCAGGTGCTCAGCAAATACTTTTGACTGAATGAATGAACGTGTACTTCATCATCTCCCCATTGTCTCTGAAAATCTCTCTCTCTGACGTTGATGAAAAGGCTCACAGAGCAGAAATATCTTCCTCGGCCAGCGGGGCACCGGGCAGGGGCTAGGCCGACGCTGACCGCTGCAGACACCGTCCACCCGCTGTCCCTCCACCCTCACCTTTACCCACACCGTGTTCAGCCCCACCGGCGGCCTTCCTCGCTTTCTGCCTCACGGTGGGGATCAAACCAGAAGCAAGGGGACAGCTCCCTGGTCCATTTTTGGTACGAACTTTGCTGCCACTGTTGAGTTGTGTGGACACAGAGCCTCCTTCCTCTCTCTCAGGATCAGTTTCCCTGGCAGGTGCCTCTGCGGCTGGTGGCCCGGTATGGGTGGTGGGGTGGTAGCGTCCTGGTGCAGGCTATCTTCAGCCGCTCCCGGGGGAATGAGAAGCCTTTGGAGTGGGTCTCTTCCTCACTGTCTGCCGACCACCTCTGTCTCCGTCCTGAAGCATCTGCAGATGTGAATCCACACCTCGTGTCGCCCCCACCAAGACTCCGCCCCTCCTGCTCTGGTTGCCCCTGTGTGTGCAGTCTGAGCATACTTGCTTCCTGACTCCAGGACCCGTCCCAGCGCCCAGGCGCTGCTCAGCCAGCACGCTCAGCCCTTCCCTGGCACGTGGCGGGGGCACAGGCCACCCCAAACCCCATCTTCCTGCCCTGGGTGTCCTGGAAGATCACAGGCTGCCGGCGCTGGGCTACTCCAGACCGTCCTTCCCTCCGTTGGTTGGAAAGGTCTCCGTGCCGCGTCCTGCTCTCGGACCCGCTCTCTGTCCTGAGCCCATCAGGCTCTGGCCCTTGGCATTTCAAAGGAAGCCTTCGGAGTTCAAGAAATCCGTTGTTTTCTCAAGGACGTGGCTCTTGTGGCTGAAGTTTGGCTCTTAAATCCAGCGGGCTCCTTGTTAGAAAAAGGCTATTTGGAAAGCGACAGCTGAGCCCTGGCTTCTTGACTTTCAGCTCCATCTGTGCTTACCCCAAAGTGTGGCTGTGTCCGTTTAGAAATGCACTGTTAGTGAGATAATTCACAGGAATTAGAAATACAGTGGGCTAACGTAAATAATAATACATTTGAAATATTTTTCAAAATGTAATCCTAGCACATGAGCCTTTGTAAATCCACAGGGAAGACAAGAGACTGGAAAGCCAGGCTCTCAACTCTAGGAACCAGACATGGAGAGCATTGTAGCGGTTGAGGTGCAGGTGCATGGAGCTTGAGGCTGGCAGGCTCAGCACACACACAGTCTCCATTTCTCTGTGTCGATAATAATGTGGAGAAAACCAATAATCTCTACATATCAGTATCTATCACTATATATAATGTCAATATGTACATATCACTAGTGATCTCTAGGGAGGCCGGTCGTATCCTTGTGTGATGAGACCCGTAAAATTTGAAGCCCAGGGTTACTCTAGCGGTCAGACAAAAGGCTGTGAACTCTCTCCCAGAAACAGTTGCAGAGTCTAGTCACCCTGATCAATTAATCAATCATTCCATTCATTCATTCGACACCTATGTATTCAGTACCAGGTACAAGTGAATTTCTATGTAAGGCACTTTACCCCGCTGTACCCAAGAACTAAGTGGAAAAATCAAGATGAAGTATTACTGAGTATCAACATCAAACATGAGTCCTTTAAAATGACTAATTGTTAATTCTAAACCAGAAGGTATTTTGCAGAGTGGTAGAAGGAAGCTATTGGATTTCATAGTATAAAGTAATGAGGAAAGCAAGAAGGACCCTGAAGAAATGTTTTCAGGGTTCAAGACTTAAACCTCTTAAAATCATTTTTTCAAGATAAAATTTTATTTTATGGAAATCATAAGCCATGTAACTACAAACCCAGTTCAACCTACTGCATATAAAAACTCCTTCACCTTGCCTCAAGGTAAGAAAATACAGTTTACTACTATTGAATCATACTAAAATATTCATCTGTCAGTACTTTGTCAACCATGGTTTTGATGGCATTTAAATTGAATTTAATATAAATCTAAAGGCATCTCCATTCGATGTGATGAATAATGTGGGGTCACCATCAACTTCTATTTTAACACCTTAAATGTAGTCAGTTGCAGCTCCCCTGATGCATTTATAGTTGGGACTTACTCGTTATGATATATTTTTAAACACTTTGTTATTTTAAATTTGCAAGGAATACTGAAGCCAGAAGTAGAATCCCAACTTCAATATCATGGCCCTGAATAAGCTCCAAAGCAATTGCCAAGCAACCCACCTGCAGTGGCCCTTGGGGAGCGCCCGTGGAGGAGAGGGGGCCCCTGAGGGCTGGCACCTCCGAGCACGCGCCCGCTGACCGTGCGGAGGGCACGGGCTCACGCTTCTCTTTGTTTGCATAATAGTCTCTTTCTGTGTCTTGCTGTTCAAGAACAGCTGATAAGAGACACAGGCGATTTTCAGTGGCAGGAGTCTGAATACTTTCCTGGGGGGGTAGCCCGCTCCTAGTGTAGGGTGTATGTAGTGGACCTCATTTTTGAGGTGTGCGTCTCCTGCCTCCGGAGGAGTGCTCAGTGGTGATGGAGAAGGACCTTGACGGGCGGGTGGGTGGATACTTCCACAGGAGACACGGTGGGGACAAACAGAGGGTGGGAGGTGACAGATATATGTAAGACGTGTGGAAGTGAGGTTGTGCCCGGTGTGGATGCAGGACAGGTGGGGGTGGCAGGTGGGCTGGAGCCACCGTCCGCGGGGCTGTGGGCTCGCCGGCGCATGTGGAGTGGCTGGGCCCCCGCCAGCTTCGGACCCGTGGGCTCGCGCCGTGTGGCTGGGCGCTGACCAGTTTGCAGACCAGCAGTGAAGCCTGCCTGGCCTGGAGTCACTCTCCCAAGTGCATCGTGAGCCAAACCACCGTGGGTATGATTTATCACAAGTAGAGGGAGCCAAGGAAGCCACCTTAGCCAGGGGCCCAAGCCGAAGACCCAGCGATTGGGAGGCATGGCGTCCTGGGAAGTCCAAGGGGCAGGGGCCACGTTGACCCAGCCTGGCCGAGGGGGGGCAGAGGTCAGACTCAGAAGCGGCAGAGGCCACTGTCCACATCTTACGCCTCGATCCTGTCTCCCGGGGCTTTGAGGTACAGCCGGGTGTAGCTCATCCGGAGCAAGGCAAGTGGGAAGGGGACGGACGCGAGGCCAGGCCCTCCGACGGCAAGGAGGCCAGTCCCGCGGAGGCCAGGGGCCAGGGTGGCGACGTCTGGTTGGGATGGTCAGTGCACGGGGCCTGGGCTGGGCCAGACGGTGTGTCCAGCACCCGACAGTGTGGTTACCTGGGGAGAGTGGCTTCCTACGGTGGTTTACTCTGTGGAAGACATTGAGCTACTCTTGCCCGCCCAGGCGGCCTAACTAAACGCGCATTTCATGGCCTTAATCCTCGGTGTTTTTGCTTCTTTTTCTTTTTAAAAGCTGATCTTAGTTTATTTATATCTTGATTTTATGACTATACGTGCAACTGAATTTTTCGAAGTATATACAAGTACAGACTATGGGAATTGTATTTTTAAGGTCTGAGCTCTATCATACTTTTACCAATTGACCTGGCCCAACATAAAACAGCTCGCAGGGGTAGACCACTTTCTGTGAACTGATACTTTAGTTTTAGGCTGGTTGTTGTTGTTGTTGTTGTTAAGACCTACACAACCCTATCGGATGGAAGAAGAAAAGTGTTGACATTTGACACTGGACGTACAGGGTACCAAACTTCAAAGGAACCTGACTGAAAATGCGGGATCTGTTTTCTTGGTAACTTTGTAATGGTTCTGCTTCTCCCAGGAGGGTGTCTGATCGGGGTTCATGGAGGTACTCAAAATCCTGGAATTAGCTGGATGCCCTGCGTGTGCTTTGAGGAGGGTGAAGGCTTCCTGTCTCTCCCTACCTTCTGCCTCTCACGCTGGGTCTGGAATGCACACCCTCCTAACTAACTCTCCTGAATCCTGACTCCTGACTCCTAACTCCTAACTCTCCTGAGGCAAAGCCCTGTCCCGGGCCCCTGGAAGTTCCCACTTGGTGTCCCAGGGTCACAGACATAGACACTCGCTGCTGGGAAGGAGGAAGGAGGGCCTGGCCACGTGCCTGCAGCACAGAGCATCTACCCACCTTCCCCGTGCCTGTGACCACTGTGTCTTCCTGAGGGATGGGTCCGTCCTGGACACAGGCGTGCTGTGCTGGTGTGCACAGCTCATCTCTGGCGGACCTCATCTCCAGTGTGAGTGGGGCCTCCGTCCCCTACCACATCCCCGAGGCAGGGAGCTCCCTGCAGACGCTTGTGCCCTCATCGAAGAGCTCTCCTGACCACCAGGATCCCAGAGGAGGTCTGACTTTTCTCCCAAGGACGACCACAGCCAGGGACCCCACCTTGCTGTTGAGTAGGGCCAGGTGTGGTACCCACAGTGGGGTGGACGCTGAAGTTCTTGCCACTGGCCTTGGGGAGGTGGCATGCCCAGTGGCCGGGCGGCAGGGTGCAGAGAGGCTCTAGAAACCTCTTGGCAGAGACTGGCCTCAACGGTAAGAGTGAACCCAACTGGGAAGGAGGAAGGGAGATGACTGTCAGCCCTAGAAGTCAGAAACGGTGCCAAGGACAGGGGCCAGTGTCTGGTGGGGGTCCAAATGGGTCAGACTGAGGAAGATGGGCCATGCCTTTCCAGGAGCAGCTCCAGCTCGGTGGGAGAGAGCGGGCACATCCCTGCAAACGCCACTCCTGGTCTGAAGGTCAGGGGGTTGGAGGCTGCAGGATGCTTGGGTAGAGAGACAGAGCTTCCACCTCTGAGCCTCAGGGAGCTCGGGGCAGGCTGAGCAGCGGTGAGGAGTCAGCTTCTGCCCTGGTCCCTCCAGCCCAGTCGTTCTGTGGGGACATCGTGGCCCTGTCTTCGTGGAGAGGTGCCCTGCCCTCCGGGGAGGCACTGCAGGCCTGGGCACGGCTGGGCATGGGCAGGAACAGGTCAGTTAGTAGGGTGCGTGGAGCCTGAGCAAAACAGAAGACCCACTGGGAACAGCTCCTTCTAAAGGGGAGGGGACGCGTCTGGACCCAGGGGTCCCAGTGTAACCTCTGGGATGCTGTTTTCCCACCCAGGAGACAGGAGCCTCAGGACCAAGCCCTGCAGCTGGCTGCTCGGGCCGACCTCGGTGTGGGAGCCTGCCTCCCACACACCCGTGCCCCCGCCAGTTCTGATCCCACCTCCTGCCTCTCCCAACCAGCTCCTGCACACCTGCTGCACGGCCCAGCCCTCACCCTGAATCCGGAGAAAGGATTGGGAGGTGCCATCACTACTGTTTTCCACGTACAGCATTTTTTCCCATCTGCCTATTTTTGTTTTAAAAGCTGTTTTATTTTCTCCCAAGTTCGATCTTTATTTACTTGAGAACATAGTATATACTTAGCTTAATGTTTCTAAAAAAATTGCTTTGTGATTTCTATATGTGCCTACTGAAGTTCCCCATCTGTGGGTCTGTTAACTGTTTCCCAAAACTTGATGTTTAAGAGTGCATCCTGAGCAGGAGTCCTCCTATGGGGGGGGCACCCAGGCTGGCCTCGCTCTGCACCAGCACCCACACGCAGCAGGTGTACTGGAGCTAGCGCTGGGCAGAAGGCTCATTTCCAGCTGCACCCCTGGGTAGGAGGGAGGGAGGGAGGGTAGTTCCAACCCCTTCCTGAAGGGTCAGCTCAGAGGAATCCAGCTTCCTCCCGAGGCCTGAAGTCCTCACCTGCCAGGTCCATCCCCGGGCACATGGCGGCCTCTGGTCCTAAGGACCTGTTTTGCTCTGGATCTACGCTCATCACCATGCACACCACCTTGTTTCCGGGCACAAGGATTCTCCTTGCTTTCCTGGGCAACTGGGTATTTAAAATTAAATGATCTTTACCCAACACAGCCAGAGTTCGGAATGGAAGAAGGTCCAACACCTGCCCCATCTACTGACATGACCTTGGAGTCTAAGTAACCTATTTAAATAATTTAAAATCTTCTTTAGGGACATTTAGGCCGATATAAAATTAACACATATAAATCAGTTGCCTTCCTATGTAACCCAAACAGCCACTTAGAAGATGTAAGGAAAGAGAAAATCTCACTTAAAAACCACCAAAGAACATAAAATTCTTCTTTTTCTTAAGATTTTATTTATTTATTTGAGAGAGAGAGTGCATGAGCACCAGGGGCAGAGGGAGAGGGAGAAGCAGGCTCCCCACGGAGCAGGGAGCCCGACGCGGGACTCGATCCCAGGACCCTGGGATCATGATCCGAGCCGAAGGCAGACGCTTCACCGACTGAGCCACCCGTGAGCCCTAAGAACGTAATATTCTTATGAATAAACTTGATAAGCAATTGAAAATATATTTGGGGAAACTTTCAAATACTTCTGACAGCCTCCCAGGTAGGCCTGAGCAGATGGGAAGGACTCTTTGATGTTGGCTAGGAGGACTCAGTTCTACCCGAGTTAATATATGAATTTAGCCCAAATTCAATACACATGCCAGCAAGTGTATGTTCCAGCCATGCATTTGATCATACAGTTTATGTGGATGAGTAATCATGCCAGCATCTCTAGAAAATCCCTGCAACAGATGAGCAAGGAGGAAGAGGGGCAGCAGGCCCACCAGACACGAAAACCTGACGGGAAGTCTCCACAACTAAACGGGTCCAGTGCGTGGCTGGACGAGGAGAGCAGAAGGCAGAGCAGAGAGGACGGAAGCTGGGAACATGGGATTTCGTTTATGGTAAAGGCAGCATCTCATATCATCAAGGCAAAAATAAGTGACAGGCTACTAATTAGCCACAAATTTGGACCCTTATCTTACTACACAGCAACAAACAGACAAACAGATTCATATGAAGAAAAGTGAAAAATGAGACCTCAAGCAGCCAGAACACACAAATTCCTTCCTAACCTGAGAGGTGAAAACCCTCCAGCTACGGCTCAAGTAGAGCTTCACGACCTGAGCCAAAGGTCGACGCTCCATTGACTGAGCCACCCCGGCGCCCTGTAACTTTTTTTTCATAAGAATAAGTAAAAGGGACAGGACTTTGAAATCATGCAAATCATGGACTTCATCTTATTAAACATGTACAGATACAGAAAAAACACTGAAATAGAGTATCTGCCACATTAAAGTCATGGGCCAGTCAAATCACACAGGTGACCCCGTGCAGTTTTCCAGCGTTCAATAATGAGAGGGTACATTTCTAGCCATAAATGTATCACAAACTTAACGAAACCTGAATCTACAGATGTAAACAGAGATATATGTTTATTGCATATTTACTTACACTTTGTTAATACATATTCATTAGTTACGTCTCCAATTATGCAAACAATGGGCAGACTTGGTGGTTGTGTTTGCCGGGTACTCCTTCCGGGAATCACTTCGTGAACAGTGGAGTTCGCTGCTGACCTGGACGCGAGTCGTGGACAGTGAAGTCCCCCGCGGGGACATGACCCCGCCCGCCACAGCGATGCCCCACCAGCACCTGGCAGCCCCATCCCTTCCTGGCCCGCGGCCTCAGAGGCTCGGGCTCTGCTCCAGGCCCAGCGGACCTGGGTCTCAGAAAGGGGAGGGGCGTCCCACGCTCACATAGTCACTCAGCAAACATTCTCTGAGCAGCCTGCCCTGCCACGGTTGCGGTGCGCACGTCGGGGGTCCTGTCCAGCGGTCCTCACTCCAGGGCTGCAGGCAGTACAAGCAGGTCCCCAGGAGTGTCCACACACACGGGCTTTCGTCACCTCCAAGGGAGACATCTGTGCAAACTGCGGGTCACCTGAAACACCTGGTTTTCTAGGAAAATCTATGCCACTTTGCTCTCAGCCTGACAGTGGGAAATGTGGTGAGAAGGGGCTTACCCAGCCTTCCAGCGAGGTCATCAGGGCCCAGCAGATGCGAGGGACAGCCGCGGGCGGGCAGGCGCGCGGCGCGGGGCAGGAAGGCAGGGGGAGCAGCGCGCAGGGCCTGGGGGCCGGGCGGCGCTCCGCGGCACTGTCATCCCTTCCAGGCGGGAAATGTCGGGCTGGCGGGGACTTACAGACCACGTGAGGACCTGGCCTTGTCTTCCGAAGTGGCCTGCTGGCGACTCTGGGACTCCATGTGCCCTGCTTCTGCGGTTTGCAGGTCTCATTCCGCATCTGCGGGAGCCAGTGAGTTCGCGGCGGGCAAGGTGGGGAGACTCTTTTCTAACCAAAAGAAGCAAACAACTAGGAGCAGGTCCAGAGCGGAAGGGACAACAGTGGGGGCTGCTTCTCCGCGGAGGGCGCTGCTGGATCGAATCCGATCGAATCGTGTATGTCGGACGCAAGGAGCTGGCACTCCAAGCGCGCGGCCGCTGTGAAGCGCCTGAGCGTCCTGAGCGCGCGCCGGTCGGTCCTTCCCCGTGACTGATCGCGGGGCCGCGGCCGGTCACCTCCAGGGCGGCAAAAGCATTTACTCATGTGCTCCCTTCGTCACCCTTATCATTTCTTTAAGTGACAGAAAGGCGCAGTTTCTAAGATTGGAATCCCGACTCCGCTCTGAAGCCCCCTCCCACCGCCGCACCCCAGGGTCTCCCCGGAGCCCCCCGAGGGAGACCCCAGCTTCCCACCCCTGTCTACGCTGTTCCTGCTGCCTGATCTTCTGTTTCCTGGAAGCATTTCGAGAGCAGCTCCCCACGGTGTCCTCACCGGTGCTGTAACGTCTCAGAGGGACCCCGGCAAAGCAGCTTCTGAGCGAAGATTCTGGGGGCACGTTTACTTGGGAGGTGCTCCTGGAAGCGGGTCAGGAGGAAGACAAGGGCCCCACGGAAGTGCCTCAGATGGCCCACCTCCGGGCAGCCGATGCGCACATTGGACCCGAGACCACTGGGAGAAGTGGGTCGTGTACTTACTATCCGGTGCCCGGGCAACTTGTGAGCCCCCCCCTCCAGGTGACCAGCGGAGGCCGGCGTGCTGTCCGCCTGTGCTGGCCTGGGACTGGCTGGAGATGGGGGTGGTACGGGGCCTACCTCTCCATCCCTGGAGGCCCTGCTTCCCTCTGCAGCAGCGGGTTAGAGAGTCGCCTGCAGAGCTTCCTCAAGTCCCTGGCCCCGGGATGGTCTGAGCCTAAACAAGGAGACTGACCAGGGAACCAGGGGCTCCGTCATTTGTTTGCAAAATGCAGACACATTTTGCTTCTGTTATCAACATTTAAGCTTCTAAGAAAACAAGTTTGACATTTGTCACCCCACAAGGCCCTGTGTACTTAGTGCCTGGCCTGCATGTTCCCCACCCCCCAGGTTTAACTGTCCCCAGCGACACCAGGACTCACCCCATGGGGAAGAAGCAGGAGGATCTTTCAAACCCATCGGAGATAAGCATCCATGGCCCAGATCTGGTATGATAGGTTTGCATCCCCTTAACCTGTCTAAAAGGAACACTTTCCTGCTGGTGTGTGATGGTCCATTTCAGATGCACTCACCGGGAGGGTGTGGGAGCCCCAGCAGGGCAAGGAGACTTCCACACAGCTGCTCTTGTTCGCTATCAACCGGTTGAGACCTTCTTAACACATTTCACTTGTGATCTTTTAAAGCTGTCAGACCAGAATGATTTTCAGTCACTTTACTCTGGATTGGATTTAAAATCATGTCCCAAAGGTGGTAGATTAATAGATTAAAAAGGCAAAGTATTAATCTAGTGCATCGTCCTGTCTCCTTACCCGTAAGATACAGTATAACTGTCATGCGGTGGCACATCTTCGATGAGGCGTCAATGGGCTTAGAGCGGGTTCTCAGACACGCATCCACTGACCGTTCGGACCAGTGCTCTTGGTCTGACCAGATGTTGGGGGGGGGGGGCATGTGCAACAGCCCTGGAAAGAGATTAACTTTGCAGTTTGTTCTTGGGATGCAGGGAAACACTGTCTACTCACTCACGGTAACTCTCAGAATGCTAGGACCTGTTCTGCCTTTACCTTCTTGGTATTTGTTTGTTTGTTTGTTTAAGACTTTATTTGTTTATTTGTCAGAGAGAGAGAGAGACCACAAGCAGGGGGAGCAGCAGAGGGAGAGGGAGAAGCAGACTCCCCGCTGAGCTGGATTCCAGGACCCTGGGATCATGACCTGAGCCGAAGGCAGACGCTTCACCAACTGAGCCACCCAGGCGCCCTACCTTCGCTGTTTTCTTGAAAGAAATAAGTATGATTCTTTATTGTTTAATACTGAATTCCTGAGGAAAGCAAAAGGAGGTGTTAAAGGCCATTCCTTTCAACATTTTGCCTTTAAGGATTTATGGTAAAAATGAGAATTTGGATCCACAGCGGTCAGAAACCTTTGAAAGCTCCTGAAAGCTGGCTGAGACCATTTTTGGAACGGAATTTGCTAAACCGTGGCTCTGTCCAGGGGAGGCTGAGGTTTTCTGTCCTGCTCATACAGTTTGCAGTTTTGTGGTCAATTTCTGGGGCAGAGTTGGGAATTCTACACAGGAGGAGAGACAGCTGCCCTTCCTCCCCCAGTTGAGACAAAACTCTTCTCATCGGAGAATTTGTGTGCCACACTTGAGGGGTCTTTTCTGATTTTAGCAGAGAACCTGTGTCCCCCACTTCCCTTTCTGCAGAGGCAGGCACACGGCAGGTGCTCAGTAAGTGCTCCACGCACAAAGGCGTGTTTGGGTGAAATCTACAATCCACCTATGTAGGGCCTACATGCCCGGAGCAAACTTCATACACCACAAAGGAACACATTGGCAACTCACTCAGATGGATTGTTCTAGAACATTTTCTCTCCTTGCATTCTAGAAAGCGTACAAGACTTTGAACTTTAGATGCTACCTCCAGAGGGACTCCCCCTTATGTTGGGATGACTGCAGCGTGAGCCAGACCCTCATGACAAACACTTCCTTTGTACTTACAGCAAGCACCAACCAAGCAAAATTCACATAAAACTGAATTCTGAAGGCACAGGCAACTCCATGGACTGTTTTCTTCTCCTGAAGTTTCAGAAACAAAAAATTCTTCCAGGGGCCCCTCAGCGGTCGCGCCCCCTAAATCATGAGGATGTCTGAAGTTTTGTGTCACAGGGACCATATTTTCTATGCTGTTCTTTCAAAGTATGTTCCTGGAAAAGTACTTTGGGAGGCAGACTCTGAAAGTCTTAGAAATTATTATGATTTTTATTTCCCCACGAAGCAATGGGGCAGAACGGCGCTGGCGGCCACGTGCCAAGTGTGGTGGTGCTGGTGGGGGCTCCGGCACGTCTCGGCCGACCGCTCCCATGGCTGGGTCCTAGCGTGAGGGCGCGCACGTGTGCCTGCTAATGTCCCCAGTGTGGTGGTTGGTGGCGGGGGGGGACGACATATGAAGTCCGGGGGACGCCCATTGGCACGGCCAGCTCCGTCCTTGCCTCTGCAGGGCTGTGAGGCCAGCCTGGCTCCCCCAGACCCCAGGATGCACAGGACGCTGGGGAGGGGGCACGGCACAGGGGCTGCCCTGGCTGAGGCCTGTCGTCAGATGTCTGGGGAGCAGGGAGTCCCCGCGAGCGTCCAGGGCAGCGGAGAGGGGATCGCCTGGAAGGCAGTCCAGGCTCCCCCTGCGGGTCCCCTTGGCACCTCTGGAGACTCCACTCCCTTTGGAAGCTGGGCATTTGTTGCATTCTAACCACGATTCTGCTGTGGATTCAAACATGTGGATGAAACTTTGGGTTCAGTAGGGTCACACATTTTCTGCAGAATGGTGTTGACTGTGGTGGTTAATGCTGCTGGACGTGTGACCCCGTGGGGCCTGGCATCCGTAGGCCTGGGGTGTCCTCCTGCTGCCCAACCGCCGCGGGCTCTGAGGCTGCTCAGACCCACCACGGTGAGCCGGGCAGCACCCAGCGCGCCCCCTCACAGGCTGACACAGGCGCCTCGGGACAGGTTCCCTAGGGAAGAGGCCCCCAGCCGAACTCAGCTGAGGTGGTTGGGGTCATTTGGAAAGGAGGGTGAACAGCTGAGAGGCAGACACGCGGATGCAATGTGTGCGAGTGTGCGCACTGGTCCTCATGCCTGGTACAGCACAGTGAAGACATTGTTCTGCGTCCCTACTGTCCATGAGATCAGAATGCATGTAAAACCTGCTTTTCTTCCTCCCGAAAGCATGTTTTTTCAGGCCTGGTCATCTTGCAGTTAAAGCTGGAGCATTTTGTGCTCCCGTGTGCATGCTTCGTCTCTGGACTCACAGTCTCCCTCCTCATCGGTGAGCTCCCGGGGACTGCTCACCTGGCTGGGCACTGCACCTCCTCACGCCCAGCCCAAGGACTGCTGTGCAGTGGAAGCTGGTCCGAGGTTTCCATGCTGACTCCTGCCCTGCAAGGCAGTGGTGTTAGGAGGTGGGCCGCTGGGAGCTGATCGGGTCTCGGGGGTGGAGCCCTGACGATTAAGATCAACGCCCTCACAGAGGACACCCCACAGAGCTTCCGCCAGGTGAGGAGGCATCAAGGAGGAGGCTGCTGTCTTGCAACCCCAGAACCCACCCCTGCCACCACCTTGGCCTTGACCTCCCAGCCTCCAGATCTGAGTGCAATCATTTCTGCTGCTTATAAGCCCCTGGTCTGTGCTGTGTCGTTAGGGTCGCCCAGAGGGACTAAGACACTCACGCTCTGAAGTTCCATGTGGACATACCCCTGCAGGGGCTAGGGGGCGCGGGGACACTGAGCAGCCCTCTACAGTAAGATTCCACCAAATGGTGCCTTCCTCAGGAGTCAGAAGGATCAGAGGCACTTCGGGGAGGCGTCCTCCTTGGCTCTGACTCTCATCCCTGATGGACAAGCACATCTCCGAAGGGAACAGAGGAGGCAGAGTGGAAAGAGGCCTGTTTTACTTCTTGCATGTTTATCTTGTCAACATGCTCTGTTTTGTAACAAACCAATCAACATTGAATTAAGGTTGCCTATTCAAAACCCAGAGTCAAGGGATTGTTTTAAAAAGAAATTTCTTGTGTGTACATTTCCTTCAAATTTTGGAAGGCTTTATTTTGCATTTTGTCCTGGGAATTTGAGACGATCTGAAAATCCCTTGAACAAATGGATTCATTCTAGATGATGAGCCACTACTTTGAACATTCTGGTCCCCAGCAGAATAAAGCATTCTTGCATGAGGAAAACTTGCCCAGCTTCATTCCAGAGATCTAGGAGGGCTGGGGTTTGACCTAGGTCTCTTCTGTGTTTTGGCTTCCTCTCATTTAAAGTGTGAATTAATAAAAACAGAATTTCTCTGTTTACCATAGTGGTTTTAGGGGCATCGGATGAACATTGCATGAGTGCATGAGGATTAGAACTCTGCGAGGAGAGATTTACACATAGATCCTAGGAGAACCACACCGATCTGGAAGAGTCCCTGCCGTGGAAAGTTTAGTGTCAGGTCAACCTTGGCCCCACCTGGGGGCAGAGGAGGAACTGCTCTCCCTGGGCCCTGGGTGACCCCACAGCAACCCCCTGCTCTGCTCCCAGGGCAGCTCTGTAGCCCCTTGTTCTCTTGCATAACCAGCCCCACCAATGAGCGGCAAGCTGCTGGAACACTCTGCCGTTCTCTTGTGAATAATTTTAGGGAAGAACACAAATTTGCCAAGAACATCCAGGACTCTGGGTATCTTGCCTTTGAAGACTGGGAAATTTAGATTGCATGCTACGCCTAGCACCATAATTTATACTTCAGAAGATAAGGCTGATCTGGGGAAATGTAATTTTGACTAATTTATTGGCAATTGTTTGACTCTTCTCCCTGTGACACATCTGCAGATAATTTCCCCCCATGATCTGTTTTGGGGTTTCCTGGTTATCAAAGCCCCTGCACATCTGCTTGCCGCATGAGCACGGAGGAGTGCATGCCTGCACCCTGACCAGGCTTCCCCAGACCCGTCGCATCCTCTGCCTGCTGTGGGAAAGATGTACGTGCAGGAGAAGGGTGGGTGCCGAAAACTGCTCTTCCTTCTGCAATCCTTTTATTTTTCCTTCTTGCATTTCTATCTTATTTGCCAATGCAGTAGGATCAGTGATAAAGAATGGAGGTAACAATTTTGAGTTAATATCAGGCAGTTCTTGAGAGAGACCCAGTTGCCCTGTTCACAGCCTAGTGTTTGTCTGATCTAGCCAACCTCACCATCCAAAGAGCAGTATTGTCCCAGGGTGTGTCCAGAAATAATTCTCCATGGGTCCTTCACGGAGCAGGATGCTCCTCTCCTGATGACGGCCTGTCTGATCCTCCTCGGACTCTCTCGCCAGATGCCACCCCTCTCCGCACCCGCGTTCCCGTCAGCATCACTGACCAGCAGGTTTAGAGGCCAGTTCTAGAAGCTCAGAGAGCCTGGCAAGGCAGTTAACACAGCTGCCCAAACCAGAGAGGCATGTGAGTGATTAGCAACATGGTAACCCCCCACAACAGTTGGCTCAGCTTCCAGTTTTCACACAAGAAGCAAAGAAAGTGTGTAAGAAGAAAAAGCAATTCTCATCACACAACAAGTGAACAAACAAAACAAAAGAAAAATTAAATCGTGGTGGAAAAAAACCCACCTCAGCAGGTACTCACTCAGGTGAGAGCAGAAGCTCAGTGTCTCTGGTCCAGGCTGCTTGTGACAGCCGTTCCCAGCCTGGTGCTCGGGGGATCCCAGCAGGTGGACATCAGCTGACAGCCGTCCCCAGCCTGGTTCTCCTGGGTCCCAGCCAGCAGACATTAGCAGGTGCCCCAGGGGCACAACAGGCTGAGCTCATCTCGATGGGGCCAGGGTCCTCTTAGGCTTTTGCAGTTTATACCAGGAACTTCACTCCCACCTGGACACCCAGGAACTGTCTGGCTGACAAGTCCATGGGGCTGAGGTCAAGGTCCTGGGCTGTGGAATGTCCGAGGGTGGGGCAGCAGTGTGGCCCCATATCACAGCTCAGTCTGCCTGCCTGGGAAAGGCACGGGAGCAGTGGGGCTCTGGGCCACTGGGCAGTGGGGACATGATGTCTCCTGTGTCTCGAGGCTGCTTTTGCAGACAGAGAAGGTCTGAACGTCTCAGTGGCTGAGAGTCTTGGACTGGGGCTCTCCCTCTTTGTGTGCTCTCTGCCTTGGGAGTGGGCAGAAAGCTTGCTTTATCATTTTTAGATTTACTCTTGCTGGTGATTCTGCTGGGTAGGCAGACAGCCAGGGGCGCTGAGCCTGATGGGCCTGATGGTTGGCCATGACCATGCACCAGAGATCAGTCTCCCCCACGGAGGCCCCTGGGGGTCTGCTGCTTTCCCGCAGACGAGACTCACAGCCGCCTTCGTCCCTACTGCCCACCCACCGCTCGCAACACCCCCCCGGGCGCTCTTGTCTCTGTCCCTGTCCCTGCTCGCGGCCCTGGGCTGCCCGCCCCCCCAAGTGTGCAGCTTGTGCGTCCACGTGCACTGCAGCCCTCCACGCAGCCTGGTCCCCATGTCCAGCTCCTCACAGGGCTCGGGCAGGGAGATGGAGCTCCGGCCAACACCGGGGCCAGGCCCGGGGCTGTTCCTCCAGACGCCTTGTCCTCACATGACTTTTTGTATCCGTCCCCTGGGACTGCTGTAACAAAGGTCCACAAACTTTGGGGCTTAAAACCACAGAAATGTGTCCTGTCACACCAGGAGGCCAGGCGTCCAAAATCTAGGTGTTGGCAGGGCCACCCTCTCTGGAGACACTATGAGTGAGGACCCTACTTTGCCTCGTCCAGTGGCCAGGGGATGTTGTTCTTTGGCTCGGGCCTGACCTTGGAGGTTCCTTTGCTCGTGTGTCCCCACTGGGATTGCAGACGGGGCCCCGGGCCCTCTTCAGGTTGCTCAGGCTTCTTCGTGCCACCGTGGCCGTAAGCCAAGAGGGTTCCTCAGGGAATGGCTCAGGGTTCCACCTGAGTGCTCCGGGATGCCAGGGAAAACCTGGATCGTTTTTATGGACTAACTTCAGAAATCAAATCATCCTTCCCGCTGCATTCGTGGTTAAAACAGGCGAAAGCCCTTCCAGATTTAAGAGGGCCAGAGAACCCATTTCTGAATGGGAGACTGCCAAAGAAATTCATGGCCATTTTTCTTAAAAAAGGATGTAACAGTCTAGCCTCTGGTTACAAGTTATTTACATTCTGTCCCTGTGCAGAATTAGTCAAGACCATCCCCAGTCATCCTGGCATCAGGCTTAGGGTCCATGTAAGGCTGAGGCTTCTGTGTGGTTCCTTGTATGCACTTCCTCTCAATCTGAAGATCTGTGTACAAAGGAGGCATTCTTCTTTTGCTGTAAGAAATGAGCCGAGCTTGTAAGGGAAGGAACACCCTTCTTAGTCTAATTCCTGATGCCAAATGCTATAGTTACAAACTACTCTTCATTTTGTACTGTTTCTGTATCATTCCAGGCCAAGTCAATACAATTCCCTTAAAAACATTGTGGGTTTCCTTTGTATCATTTCATGTTTATTCCACTAGTCAAAAAGCACATCCACAAAACTCTTCGAGACAAACCTTTCTCTTGAGTGTAAATCAGGGGAAATGACTGGGAGATTCTCAGAAGCCCTATTGTTTAAGAGGCAGGGCTTGTGACCTGACATTCTTGAAAGACTCCTTCATCAAAAGAGTCTAAAAGCACAGCTCTAACTCTTTCTTTGGAGAGCCTGAAAATGGGAAGAAGTTTATTTTCAAAGTTAGCAAGTCCTGCCTATTTATATTTCTTCTACATTCTGCTTGAAAGTTGAATAATTCCATCTGTAACTCATTTTTCTTTATCCTTACCTTATAATATTCAGTTGAAAAAAAAAAATTGGCATTTTCAACATTCTGTCTAAAAATTTCCTTAGCTGAACCCATCCCTTTATTAAATACATCTGCTATTTGCTTCATTATTTCAGGCAATGTCTTGCTAAAATTTCTATTATGAAGTAGTAAGGGTCTTTTTTCCTTAAGTATTTCCTCACCTTTTATGGGGTTTTCACTGATACCTGTTGTGACAACTGGCTGGCTTCTACCAGTAGCCTCCCCAAGGCTCTCTGGCTTCCACCAGCCCCCAAACCAATGCTCTGCGTTTTAGGTTTTTGTTATGGCCATATGTCTTACTCTCAGCTTCCAAATTCTGTTCCAGGCCCCACTGAGGCAAAACAAATCACCCAAAACTTAGTGAATGGCATAAGCCATTTTATTTTGCTAATATATTCAGGGGATCAAAAATTTTAAAAAGACACAGAGGAAATGGTGCATCTCTGATTTGTAATGTCTGGGAACTTTGGTGCAAAGTACAAAGTTTGGGTTGACCCTGGGGACTGGAGGACAAAATCATCTGAAGCAGAATTTAGCAAAGTTGCCTGGTGCTGGAATTGTCAGCCAGAATGCTTTTGTGTGGCTGAACTTCTCAAGTGGATTCTCCAGTTCCAGGGCTCAAAAGAGGAGAGTGAAAGCTTCATTGTGTGCTTTACACTGGCCTTAGATGCCATCCAATATGCCTCTGTTCCTCTGTGTGGGTTGAAGGAGACACTAGCCACCCAAGATTCAAGAGGAGGGGACTTGGATCCCGCAGCTCAAAGGGAGGAACAGCAAAGACTTTTGTGTCTGCTTTTTTTCTTCTTTTTGAGTTCCCTGATGCATTAGGCCAAATTAGATTAACCAAACCCACAAACCATTCTACATAATGAAACTGCCGAAGAGTTGAGAGCAAATGATTTTCTATTCAGTCATTAATGGAATCCATCCATCCATCCATCCACCCATCCATCCATCCATCCCCATGTTTACACATGTGCTTATCAAACATCTGAGTCCCCACTATGCAACTCACATGACAGGCTCTGCAGAGTTGTGTCCCCTGAGACCCTGGCCATCACCCTTTATCCTCACTGGCCCTGCTCCATCTCAGGAGAGGCTTCTTACTCCAAAGAGACTGTGCACTCTTCCCACGTGCCTCTTCCATGACACTCTCTTATCTGCTGGCCACCCAGAAACTAGAAAATTCTCTCTAAAATGCAAGGTGGATTGTGCTTTCTTGCTCACAATGTTTCGGGGGCTCCAGCTGCTTCTAAGAAAGATCTGGTGTCCCAGAGAGCCCTCTGAAGCCCCAGGGATTTGGGCCTGCCCCTCTGTCCAGCCTCAGGGTCTCAGCCACCTCCTTCCTCTGTTGCTCTCCTGATAGACTCCAGACATGAAGCACGGAGTTCTACCCCGATCTTTCAAATTTTATTTTATTTAAATTCAATTAACATATAGTGTATTATTAGTTTCAGAGGTAGAGTTCGGAGATACATCATTTGCATATAACACCCAGTGCTCATTACATCACGTGCCCTCCTTAACGCCCATCACCCAGGTACCCCATTCCCCCCACCCACTGACCCTCCAGCAACTCTCAGTTTGTTCCCTAGAGTTAAGAGTGGTTTGTGGTTTGTCTCCCTTTCTGTTTTCATCTTATTTTATTTTTCCTTCCCTTCCCCTAGGATCCTCTGTCTTGTTTCTTAAGTTCCACATACAAGTGAAATCATATGATAATTGTCTTCCTCTGATTGACTTATTT
The DNA here is from genome assembly GCF_003265705.2 of Callorhinus ursinus. NCBI lineage: Eukaryota > Metazoa > Chordata > Mammalia > Carnivora > Otariidae > Callorhinus > Callorhinus ursinus. Next base: position 91,590,757 of record NW_027397065.1, read on the forward strand.
TGCTTAGCATAATACCCCCTAGATCCATCCACATCATTGCAAATGGCTAGATTTCACTTTTTTATGGCTGAGTAATATTCCATTGTATATATAGACCACATCTTCTTTACCCACTTACCTGTTGATGGACAGCTGGGCTCTTTTCACAGTTTGGCTATAGTGGACACTGCTGCTATAAACATTGGGGTGCAGGTGCCCCTCTGGATTACTATGTTTATATCCTTTGTGTAAATACTTAGTAGTGCAATTGCTGGGTTATAGGGTAGCTCTATTTTTAACTTTTTGAGGAACCTCCATACTGTTTTCCAGAGGGGCTGCACCAGCTTGCATTCCCACCAACAGTGTATGAATGAAATTAGACCACTTTCTTACATCATTCACAAAAATAAACTCAAAATGGATGAAAAACCTAAATGTGAGACAGGAATCTATCAAAATCCTAGAGGAGAACACGGGCAGCAACCACTATGACCTCAGCCATAGCATCTTCTAGCTAGATACATCTCCAAAGGCAAGGGAAACAAAAGCAAAAATGAACCTATTGGGCCTCCATCAAGATAAAATGCTTTTGCACAGCAAAGGAAACAGTCAACAAAACCAAAAGACAACCGACAGATTTGGAGAAGATATTTGCAAATGTCTTATCAGATAAAGGGTTAGTATCCAAAACCTATAAAGAACTTATCAAACTCAAAACCTAAAAAACAAAGAATCCCATCAAGAAATGGGCAGAAGACAGATACTTCTCCAAAGAAGACATACAAATGGTCAACAGACACATGAAAGATGCTCAATTATCACTCATCATCAGGGAAATACAAATCAAAACCACAATGAGAAACGGCCTCACACCAGTCAGAATGGCTAAAATTAACAAGTCAAGAAACAACAGATGTTGGCGAGGATGCAGAGAAGGGGGAACCCTCTCCCCTGATTTTCGAATGCCGTCACCACAGTTTGCAGCTTTGATGGAAGGGAGGAAAAGCAACCTGTGCACCAGGGTAATTTTACAAGTTTGGTGGGAACGCGTCTGCCCTCCCTCTCCTTCCTCCTCTCTCCCTACCTTCCTTGCTCCCAACTTCCACCAAAAATGCCTTTCCCCTTTGGAGCCCTTCTTAACTCCCAGACGTGGCTTGGTGGTGCCCCCCACGCTTTCCCACCCAGGTGTTTTCCTGCCTTTGTGTCCATGTCTGTGGCCGCAGCTGGACTTTACACCTTGCACTTAGGACAGAGCAGTAAGCACTTGTCGAATTGTTTCAGAAATGTTTTTTTCAGGTGATTGTGGTCACTTAAGTGCAGCTTGGGCTCCTGAGCTGAATGGGAGGAGTCTACCCCAGGAGGTGCTTGCTCATCACAGCTTGCCACGGAGATACTCATGAGTCCCACTGAGTATCTGTGGCCAAAGAAGGCAAAGCCACGGGAAGCAGTCTGTGCAGAGTGAGAGCCTGTCCCTGTGATGGTGTGAAGACAGGCTCTGGTTCTTAGAGGCATTGAGCTGACCTCCATGGGGCTGTGGCTGGCATTCCATTTACATCTCCTCTTACATCTGCATCGGGAAGGGGACATCTGTTCCAGATGGTTGCATATACATGCACATGATTTCTTTGTCCAATTCACAGATAATTTGACAGACAGATGGCAGAAGAGCAGCTTGAGTGGCCTGGCTGGTGTGAGGTGTGGGGAGACCTCTGTGGGTCTGCTCATGGGGACCTGCTTCCATCTGATGGACTCTCTGCCAAATCTTTCTGGGAACTTTCTGGAAGGAGGGTCCTGGGTATAGCAACCCTCGAGCATGTTGTGGATCCACTCTTGGTTGGCCCAAAGCTTTGCAATCCTCTTTTTGCACCATGGTTTCCAGCTTTGATGGAAGAGAAGAAAAGCAACCTGTGCACGAGGGTAATTTTACAAGTTTGGTGGGAACGCATCTAACCACTCTTTCCAGGACTGAAGGGACCTACTGTGAACTCATACTTTGAGTTCAGATTGTGACCAACCCCTGAGTCAGGTGTTCTTGTCCCCGATTTGCATGTGGGGAAACTGAGTCCCGAGAAGGCAGGCTATGTGTCAAGTCTCACATCTAGCAAAGCGCACTGTCAGAATGGAAACCCAGTTCTGAAGTCTCCACAGCCCACAGAACGTTCCTGGACAGTAGATGGCAAGAGAGGTCCCATCTGAGGGTCATGATGAAATGGAGCCTCTCCTACTCCCAGGCGGAAGGTTGGAGTGGTCTGTGCTGGGCAGGGACCCTCCCTCCTTTTCTTCCAGGTGTTGGAGCTCGTAGTGGTGATGCAGAGATGCTGCAGGCAGGAACCCCCATGCAGCCACAGCTCACCCCACTCCTCAAAGCTGGGTCCTTCCTTCCGAAGCAGGCTCTCCAAAGAAGCAGTGTGGGACGGTCTCAAGTGTGGACAAACCTGCTTCGAGCTCCTCGCGGCTCTGCATGGCGCTGACTTGCGGTTCCGACAGCATGCGCATTCTTCCCAGTTGGAAACCACTCCCACTCTTCACAGGGTGCCTCCCCACGCCGGCCGCGGGGTCCATGCACCTGTTTGAACCTGTGCTTTCTTGGAGTGGTTTCTCCTTGACAAGCTTGGGGGGGGTCTCGTCAAGATGGGGTGATTGTTTATAGAGGGAGCTCTGCTATCCCCGCCCCTCTGGTTATTCCAGCACCAGATGTATTTAATTACTGCCATGCATGCTGAACACCCGGGCTCACCAGCTCCCCTTTAGCAAGATCATGTGTGAGTGTGTGTGCATGTGTGTGTGTGAAAAAACGTAAACAGATTGTATAACAAAGTGTTCTCTAGCTGTCAGCAAGAGCTTTGAAAATAAAACACTTCCCTCCCAACTCACAATTGGCTGGCAGTCGGCACATAATGAATAATCGCTCCGGGGACCCGCGGAAAGATGTGTGGGAAAACTTTAATTAAAAGCTTGTCAGTACAATTTTACCTGGGTGACATCACCCGCATGAAATGCCGCTGCGGGCTTTGTTGTCTGTGGGATCGCAGGGCACACACTTGTTTTGCTGACAGCGAACAATTCAGAAAGGCCTTTAAGAGCTGGCGGTGGGTGGACAGTGGTGGGAGGAGCTGCTGGGCCCGGGGGAAACCCCATCGTGTGTGGGGCTCTAATTCTCTCATGAGAATCTAGAGTCAGCTCCCGGGGTGCGGGGGCAGGGGACGGTCTGGGCTGTGGCCTGGCCCTGGCAAGCAGCGATCCAGCTGGCCACCCTGGGGGTTTGGTGGGGTCCCGGCCAGGTCTCCTGGGGATGCCAGAGCATGGTGTTCACCCTCAAGGTGCTCCCCAGCCCTCCCACCAGTGCGAGCAGGGCGAGCATTGTCCCTGGTGGGCAGGATGTCCAGCCCCCTCCCTGGACAGAGCTGTATTAGAAAAGACAGGCCTGGTTTGAGCCTGAGCTCAAAGCGAACGTGTATGTGGGGGACATGTGGAGTTTTCTGTCCTTCCAAACAAGCCTTTCTAGACGCTTCCTCCTGGCAAAGCAGTTATTTTCAGATGTACTCTCAATTGAAGACACCCACTCCTGCCTCACCTCTAAGTGAGTCACCAAAACTAATACTGAATCCACCTTACCCATTTAAAATGACTTTTGAGGTTGGGAAGAGAAACTGAGTTTTAACCTGTGGAAAGACCTGGAGATTCCTGAGGACCAACTGAGTCAACATTGCAGGAGGTGGGAGTTCTCTTGGGTTTTGGATTTGGCAAAGGATCCCTCATTCCTTGTTGGCTTCTTTGGCTCCCCTCTAATTTGTTACAAGCTTGCATTCCTAATATTAACGGATTAATAGCAAGTTATAGCAATTAAATACTAATTAATCCATTTTCTGAACAATGCCCTTCTTTTATCTATAAACTGTTTACTTGACATACAATATTTTGGTAGCAATTAAATGTTACAATACAACGCAACACTTTCCGAACCATGCTTAGACAAGTAAGTAGCAACTTTGCTACTTGTATCAGTCACCGCCCGGAGCGGAGTGTGGACACGGCTAAATAGGGAAGGACCCTGTGTTGCGGTGAGTGTGTGCTCGCCAGGGACCTGCCGTGGTTATTGTGCGGGACTTACCTTGGGTGGACCGCAGTCTCGTCTGCACAGCAACCGCCATCGTAAAGGCCTCAAGGCAAACTCAGCCCGCGCTCCCCGGCAGGAGGAATCGAGCTGACTCTGCTGGAGAAGACCCAACACTCCCTGGGAAGGCCCCCAGCCCCTTGCTCCCAAAGGAGGTATTTGGAGCCAAGACGCTCCCATCAGAGGTAGCTTTTCTAACCCAGGCAGTTGTCATCCCAGGAGCGGGCAAATTCTTCTGTGGCAAAGATGGGCTGGTTTCAGTGATGAATGGATTGGATTCCAAAAGCTCACGTGTGAGCTCTTTAGGACAACCACCCAGCTCTCTGAGGCCAGGGTGAGGTTCCCAAGCCGGCATGCGACCTGTTAAAGGCAGCTAATGTCCTAAAGCTGTTGGGAAGAGAGGGTGCATTCTAGGCCCCAACCCCAGGACTGGTCACCCCTTCTTCCAGCAGAAACCCCAGACGCTGTGGTTGTGGGGGCCACCATGGAGGCAGGGGACTGGGCAGAGCGCCCCCACCCCGGGCATGTGGTTGTTATCACCGAGGGGAGGAAGCTGTAGTTTGAAGGCATCCTCCATGGGCCTCTGTGCCCTCCAAGTTCAGACTGAAGGCAGGTCACTGTTGGGGGCCGGGGAGGGGGCTCCTGATTGGGGCCCAGGCTCTGCATGCTGAGCATAGGCAGGGTCTTTATAAGCTGGTTTGATGGTTTTATTTGGCATTTCCCTGGTAATGAACCCATCCATGCATGTTTCCAGGAGCCCATGCTACACGCCTCCCCCATCTCCACCCCTCCCCCATCTCCACCCCTCCCCCCTCCCATCCCTCTCTCCCTTTCCTTTTGCCCCTTTTTGTTTCCCACACTGAATCAATCCCCTTTTCCAACCTGAGGGGGCGGGGTATTGGCTTGGTCTCTTTCATCTTCTGCAAAGAGATCCAGATGTATTTTTCGGTTTAGGTTCCGCTCACCTTCCTTTTCTCTGGACGGTCTTCTGCTTCATTGCCAACCCACCTCGGCGTTATGCACTGCCCCGGACATTCTAACTTCTGAGGTCCCTGTACCTGCCGAGCGGGACTGCCCGCGTCCCGCCTTCCTGAAAGCCAGCGGTGCCTTTTCTCTCTCTTCTCCTGCGTTCAGCTTAGAGGATGCAAGTAAAGCTGGGAGTGTTCTTAGGACCCCCTTTCTAAAGGTATTTCAGGAGTGAGTCCTGGTCTTCTCATTAAATATTATAGTGTGGGTTGGCAGCAAAGTAATTTTTCTGAAACCTGTTTTGAGAGAACACGTGTCCAAGTCACCAACGCTTGCCGGTGAGTACTATTACTATTACTATTACTTCCAAAGCTACTTCCTGGGCCCCCGCCCAGAACGGCTCCCCACGCCGCTGTGGCTTTGCCGGGGAGACGGGGTCAGTGTCAGGCAGGGGCAGCCGTGGACTTGGAATGGGGCAAGCAGTTCGGGGAGCTCCGCTCTGGGAGCTTCGGAGACTAACTCAGCTGGCGTGGCCCAAGCTCGCCCTGCTGGCTGGCGTGGGCTCCGGGTGTCTTTGACCCAAGAGGCCGTGTTAACCCAGGGCTTTCCTCCCAGGACGAGAGGAGTCGGTCTCCTACACCCAGGTGCACTGTATGACAGCTATCCCATGACTGTGGCCTGCCCCCCTAATCTGTAGCTTTCTCCGTAACATCGGATTCTGCTCCCCAGCATCGGGGATTGCTCCAGACTATGGGTCTGCATGGTATTCCATAATCCTGGCTTTGTGTCCTCTCCCAGCTTATGGATACAAATGTTTCTCTGTCATTCCTCTGTTGCTGGCTAAGTGTGGTTTTGCATAAGTCATTATGTATTTCTACCCAGGGATGATTTATTTTAAACACGCTTCTTTGAGAATTATTCATATTCCTTTACAAAAGAGGTCTGGTAATTAAAATCATTGAGTATTTATTTGTCCAGAAAAAGACAGAAGGATTAATGGAATGGAGTTCCATCCAGGAAGGATGACGTACAGAGTGGCATCTGACAAGTCACAAAGGAGGGGATATTTACTACATGATGATCCTCATAGCTAGCCATCTGGAAGAAAGAAACATGTAAAAAAAAATGCATCTTATGTGAAAAATTCATCTAGTAAGTATGCATCTTACATGGAAATAAATTTAAGGTAGACAAAATATGCAAATATGAAAAAGGAAGCCACAAAAGGTCAGGAAGAAAATGAAGTGCATTTTTGTTACACTGGTCTGGTTTTGAGAAGGACTTCCACATATGGATTGCAATTATACTGAAAAAAGAAAGAAAATTTTGACTGATAAAAATGTAAAGTCTAGTTAAGGCAAATAAAAACAAAAAGTGAGAAGAAATGATAAAATGGGGCAAAAAAACACATTTTTTTACAAAGAAAAGAGTTCTACAAATCAAGAAGAGGATCAAAGCCCAAACAGGAGAGTCCTTGAAGTTCCAGCACAGACGCTTGCTGGTGTCCACAGCAGCTGCGGGGCACGCAGACCGCATGCCTCCCCAGAGTTTGTAACGTTGCCAGTGGCAGGAAATCGAGGGTTTCAGCTGGCAAACATTGAACTTTTGGTGACCCGGGGTCAGGGGCGCTCTACCACACTCCAGGTCAGGCCCAGTGCTGCAGATTTTCTTGAGGAAGTTAAAATAGATCTAAATTCAAAATGTACAAATTCATTGGGAGAATGATTTCCCCTTTCCTCTATGTTGCGGATTATTACCGTCTGCATTCCCTTATTGTTTTTGATAAACATGTAGCACTCTCCTAACAAGAAAGATAGTAATTTTAAGATTAAATATTCCTTCTTGCATGTATACATTTTTTAAACTCTAAGAATTCCAAATCAAATTTTCAAATCACAAGTTACTCTTTTTTTTTAAAGGTTTTTTTTTTATTTATTTATTCGAGAGAGAGAGAATGAGAGAGAGAGAGCACGAGAGGGAAGAGGGCCAGAGGGAGAAGCAGACTCCCCGCTGAGCAGGGAGCCCGATGTGGGACTCGATCCCGGGACTCCAGGATCATGACCTGAGCCGAAGGCAGTCGCTTAATGACTGAGCCACCCAGGCGCCCCCACAAGTTACTCTTGAGTGAGGCCGCATCTCAGTTCTGAAACAATGTGGGGTGGTTTCTGGTGGAGGGTCTTTGGATGAGGAGAGTGGGCAGAGCGTGGAGAGGGATAGGGCCGGGGGGTGTCATTTCCCTCGGAAAGTCGCCCTCCGCTTGCCATCAGCTGATCTGAAAAAGAGAAAACAAGAAAGCTAGTTGTACAATGAATGCATCTGGGATTGTTTATGCAAAGTACCACTGACCTTGCTGGCCTGCTCCGAAGCCCTCTGAGGACTTCTCACAAACAGGCACAGGACACATGAAGAACATCCTCACTTTCCCTGTGATGGCAGAGAAGAAGCCCCTGCTGCTGAGGACCCGAGCTTCTTCCACGCAAGGCGAGCCCTCCTTCAGGCCCCTCTCAACATTCGGCGACCCCTGGGGGCCCTGCTGCTTGTCCGGAAGATCACAGCTCTCCCAGCAGAAGCTGGATCCCTGGCCCCCGCCTGCAGGTCTCAGCGCCCACAGCTGCGCGGAGCTGACTCAGCATCCTTCCTTGTTCATGCTATGACCCACACGTGACTTTGACGATGGGACCTGGGGATACAAAGTGTGAGCCTCAGCGTCTAAGTCCCCCATTCTGTTTCGCTTTCACTGGTTAACCCATCCTTTCTTTCTGTGAAATCCTGACCCCTGAGCCGGCACACAGAGAGAATCTGGGCAAGGCTAGCAGATGACTAGAAGAGAACTCAGGGCACGTGGTCCTGTCGCTAGGGCTTGATGAACCTGCAGGTGACAAGGCCACCCCCTCTTCACGAGGTAAGCGGCAGAACGCGAAGCATTTCAAGGTAGTTGGGCCCCGGTTTGGAAATTGTGGATCCCACTGCCACGACTGTTGTCCCTGGTGGACCGTGTGCCAGGCCAAGCATGCCAAGCATGGCAGGCGCAACTTCAGTGCTGGAGCTGGGGGCCTTTCCAAGCTGCTTGGACACTGCTTAGCCCACGAGCTGCGGGCCTGTCTGGCCGGGCACCACCAAGATGGCATAATTACTGTCAGGTCTACACTGCCTCGAATATGGACTCTCTAAATAAATGTGCATGATTTCACTCAAGATCAAGAGAGATGGCTTCCTTTTGCAAGACGTCTTCACCTGTTTGAAACGATGCATCCAAATTTGCTCTGCTTCCACTGGCTTTCTACAAATCCATGGCATCTCCTCAGTAGGTGCTTCACCGCTGTGTCTGGAACAAAGACAAGGACCTGCCCAGGGGAGACGAGCGATGGCCTGGGGACTGAGTCCATGAGGATGGAACTCAGCCTCAACATCGCTCCTTCCACTGACAAGGTCCTCCTTCACCTCCCCTGCCTCTCCCCGCATCACCCTCCCCACCTCCCCTGCCTCTCCC
>NW_027397065.1:91599315-91616754 GCF_003265705.2 Callorhinus ursinus
CCCCTGCCTCTCCCCGCATCACCCTCCCCACCTCCCCTGCCTCTCCCTGCATCACCCTCCCCACCTCCCCTGCCTCTCCCTGCATCACCATCCCCACTGCCCACTGCACTCAAATCCAACCTCTTGTACCAGAGTTGAAGTCATTCTCTATGACAGGGGTTGGAACTCATGAATTTTCAAGAAGTAATGATTAAAATAAATGTATTATAGGCTGGAAGAAGGGTGGCCAACTTTTTATTTAAACAACAAAAAAGAAAATAAAAATAAACAAAACCAAAACACATCGGCCATTATATACTATCACCAACTTTTGTAAAGGCAAGGCATTTCAAGCCCCGAACCATAGAAAGTTGTAATTCAGAATAAAGAGTAATGCTTCCCAAGCATGGTTGGCTGGCAAACTTGAAACCCACATACACTATATTTTTCTTGTTTTTCACCTTCATTCCCAGACTATTGGAACCTCCGTGGCTGAGAGGTGTTTGGGAAGCCCGCCCCACGGCATGCTTGCCGGCTCGACTGTCCTATTTCTGCCTCAGCTAGACATGGAAGAAAGCCCAGTGATTATTTGATCTCATGGCAGGAATAATTTAAAAATCTCCCCAAATATACTTCTGTCCATTGGAAATGGACTAAACATAAACAGGTAAGAGTTGCTTCCAGAAGAATCATCTCATTCATCAACTTTTGCTCAAACTGTTTGCCAACTTCCACATGAAGCCAAATCTCATTCCTAAAGACTCTGCTTTGATCTCCTTGTGCCTGCCATCCTGAGAATATCATGTAATAGGAGATATGTTCTGTGGTAGTTCTGTGATGTGGAGTCAGCTGAGGAATCCATTGGCTTCGGGTTTCGTAATGTGCGCACACCGCCGGCTTTGTGAAACAGAGCATTTCAAATAGGCGGACTTTCATTTCTTTGTCTGAATTTGTTTTGGCCGAGAACACTGTCATTGCTCAGGCCTGGCCAGTTACTCTCTCTCAGTATACAATTATTTAAGGATTGGAGCTCAAGACAAAACAAAAACAGAGGCCCTGAACCCGGTGTAGCTACACTTCTACAAGAGAACACAGATCAAGTGATCAGCTTGTTAGAACTTCACTCATTTCTGTGTTCTCAGATTGAGCTATGCAAAGCATCATCCAGGAAGCACTTAATTGAACGATTGTCTTGATGAACCCAAGCAGTCAAAATAATCCAGCTTGAGATAACAGATCTAAACAGGACAGCTCTGTTCTATAGCAACTGAACAACAAAAGTGCAGACCTCCTTGGTTTCCAGCCTAATACACAGAGTTTTCAGGTTGATGAGACCGCTGTTTACCCAGGCACGCCTAATGTTGAGGGTAGAGTGCCTGCCAGGGTTTTGAGCTGTTGGTTGAATAAATGGATGACTTTCTCTCCTCTTCAGGTTACTGCAGAGCTTTGTCTGTGACAAAGAATGCCAATCACCAGCTCAATAGTGGCACGGCGTCAAAATCACCTTCGGGTTTCGGAGCCTTTCCATCCATGTATCTGGCTGGTCGTGCAAGCCTGCAGATGGTAATTGTGGGTGATGCTGGCTGTGGGACTCAGCAGCAGATAGGTTGGGAGAGGAGGAACGTGGCTCCCGTCCAGCCTCATCAGAAGGGCAGAGGGTGTCGGCACCACAGCCACACACTCAACATCGGGAACATGCTAGAGTTACACGAGGCAAGCGGGAAGGTGTCTGTTTGTATAGTGACCATACTAGAATTGCATTTTTAAATCGACATTTTCTGTCTTAAAGGTGATGGGGGGGCACTTAACTCAAGGCCCATTTTACACTGTGGCCCTGAAGGTTCAAACCGTCAGATTCTATGTTGCATTATGGTTTTATGTGGTTCAGTGACAGCAGATATGATTTGCTGAGAGTAGAATGACTTTGTAGAACTAGCCCAGAATCTCTTCACACCTAGCAGGTGAAGAAAATGTAAATACAAAGTCCAACAACCAATAAACCGATGCTATTCATTTGGAGTCTTCACATAATATATGTTTATAAATAATGAAACCAATTATTTTTGAGATTTTTAAAATGTGGTTTCTAAGATCATTCCAAAAGGGATTTTTTTTTTTAAAGTTCTGAAATTAAAGTTCAGATGTAGTGTTCCATGATTCATTGTTTGACACTACGTCAAAAACTAATGAAGTACTGTACGGTGACTAACATAACATAATAATAATAAAAAAAGTTCTGAAATTTTATGGGGCGCCTGGGTGGCTCAGTCGTTAAGCATCTGCCTTCAGCTCGGGTCATGATCCCAGGGTCCAGGGATTGAGCCCTGCAACCGGCTCCCTTATCAGCAGGGAGTCGGCCACTCCCTCTGTGTTCTCTCTCTCTCTCTCTCTCTGTGTCTCAAATAAATAAAAATCTTTAAAAAAAAAATAAAGTTCTGAAATTCTAAAAATACGCTTGCATTATTAGGATCAGCATATACTAAAACTAACACCTATTGAACACAATACATTAGGTGTTACGCTAAGGGTTTTATGCATATAATCTCGTTTAATTTCCAAAGAGACTTTTTATCTCAGCTCATAGTTTCTTTGGAAGGACAACTACCTTAAAAACAATAAATTTCCTTGTGCACCAAAGGACACTATCAACAGAGTAAAAAGCAACCTTCAGAATGGGAGGGAATACTTAAAAATCATGCATCTCATAAGGAGTTAATATGCATATCATAATATGCAAAATACATAAAGAACTCCTACAACCCAGCAACAAAGAAAAAAAATTATTTAAAATAAAAAAGGGCAAAGAACGTGAATAGACTTTTCCCCAAAGAAGATATACAAATGGCTGATAAACACATGAAAATATGTTCAAGATCACTAATCATTAGGGGAATGTAAATCATAACAATGACAACAAACCACTTCATACCCATTAGGATGTCTACTATTAAAAAAAAAAGCAGAAAGTAAGTATTGGTCAGGATGTGGAGAAATTGGAACCCTCATGCACTGCTGGTGTGAATGGAAAATGGTGCAGCCTCTATGGAAAACAGTATGGAGGTCCTTAAAAAATTAAAAATATAACTGTCATATAACCAAGCAATGCCACTTGTGGACATATCTCCAACAGAACTGAAGGCAGGGGACTAGAACAGATATTTGCACATCCACGTTTATAGCAACAAATCCAAAAGGCGGAAGCAACCCACGTGTCCATCGACAGGTACGTGGATAAACAGAGTGTCATATGCATACAGTGGAATATTATTCATGCTTAAGAAGAATGAAATTCTGACATGTGCCCCACGTAAGTGGACCCTGAAGACATTACGCTGATTCGATCAAGCCAATCACAAAAGGATAAATACTGTATGGTTCCACTTACACGAGGTGCTCAGAGTCATCAGATTCATACAGACAGAAAGTAGGCCGTTGGGGCCCGGGTTGCGGGAGGGGGGCTGGAGAGCAAGCGCTTCCTGAGGATGGAGTTTCCTTTTTGGAAGATGAAACAGCTCTGGTGATGGGTGGGGGTGATGCCTGCGCAACAATGTAAATGCCATTGAAAGGTACGCCTCAAAAGGTTTAAAATGGCAAATGCTGTTTTATGTATTTTAGCAAAATTAAAAAACAGAAACAAAAAAAGTCAATGAATTTCTTATCTGTTGGCCTCCAGTCAGCTCTGTGCCGATTTCCTGGATGTCCTTAGACTTGTGTTGCTTCTGCTCCTTCACCCCCTGCCGGTCTCTCTGGGCCTTGATCTCTGCCCTGCATCAGGCCCCTGCGGCTTTGCTGGAAGAACCACACTCTAGTCATGGCCCCTAGGCATTCTGTGCAGTTGAAAGCATGACCTTTGCTCTGAGATATCCTAATCTATTCAGAGGTTTTAACAAAGGGCTTGATGGCTATGTCTTTGATGAGAAGAGATTATAACCTTCCAACTCTGAAAACCCCCTGATTTTGTTTTCTGAGCTTAAACCTTTCTTGTAGTACACACATCAGCACATGCTGCTAACCTACCATCATCCACTCTGTCCAGTTCACTGTACACTGCCCAAGTTAGCAGAGCTAAGAATGGTTCCAAATATTTCCCCACTTCATACAGTGGGTCTGCACCCTTAGGGGCCCTGTTACCAGGGTCCTCAACAGCCGACACCCATCCCCCAAATCAACGCCACATACTCTAGGTTTTCTGTTAGGACACCACCTCACCTCTGGTTCCAATACCAGCATCACTTACGATGCTTTAAATTACTTTTTGGTGACCGACAATCCTAAAATGTCAGTAGGTTTTTCAAAGATTTATTTATTTATTTGAGAGGGGAGCGGGAGGGGGAGAGGGAGAGAGAAGCTTTAGCAGAGTCCTTACTGAGCGCCGAGGCCGATGCGGGGCTCAATCCCATGACCCTGAGATCATGACTTAAGCCTAAACCAAGGGTCAGATGCTTAACAGGACTGTGCCACCCAGGCGCCCTTAAAATGTCAAGTAGTTTTACCACAGATTGATTTCTCATTGTAACCTTTCAAGGACCTCTAACCTTGCAGAAAAGTCGTAATCCTGAATGTTGTTATCTTCCAGGGGCCGGGCATTGCTCGTGGGGGTGCCGCGATTCTTTCTCAGGCTTTCCAGCTGGACCCCTGCAGCCACAGCGAGTCACGGCTCACTCACACTTCACATCTTTCCAAATTTCCTTTCTACCACTTCACTCCTGCCTCTAGCCAGAGAACGTTCTCTACTTGTAAGATCTCGTGTGATGGGACCGGGCCAACCTGGCAAACCCAGATCACTTCCAGTTCATCACATCCACTAAGTCTCTTTTACCATTTGCCATCACATGTCCACAGGTTCCAGAGAATTAGGGCACGGGCATCTCTGGGGAGCCTAACTGGATGCACCATAGCATCACAGACCAGAAGAGGAGGAAACAAAATACAACCAACCAACCTCCGCATCTGACCCTGTCCTTGCCTCCTTGGCCTCCGTGATGGCTGACACAGCCTCACACATCAACTTTGCCGTTGTTCCCTGGGCTGGTGCAGACTCCTGCCTGGGGTACAGGTGGCCATCACTGAGGGGCCTGCATGGTTCAGGGGAAAGAGCTGAATTTTAGAACTTTTTTCCCTAGGAGAACACTGATCCCTGTGGATGTTTGTTCACTTACTTGTAAATAGATTTCAAATGTTGTGTGTGTCGTGGAAACCCTTGCTCAGGGCTCCAGGGAGCACTGGAGGAAGCCGCTCCAGGTGAGACCACCCTGTTGTCTTCTTCCCTGTGGCCCCCACGCCCCGACCAGCACCACCCCTTGCTGAGGGTGCCTCGGAGGGAAACTTTCTCTGCCACAGACGCTGCAAGAACCTTCCTAGCTTGCATCATGTGATTCAGGGGACACGTAACTGTAGGATCTCCTGTTGCTGAAGAGTCGTTGCCTGAAAGTCCGTGCTCTTTGTGTTTTGAAGGATTCTCCAGACTGCTCAAGAACAGAGTCTGACACTGAACCAAGGACTTCAGCAGAGCCTCTGCTCCGCATCCTCTAGATGAGATTTTTGTCCCTTTTTGAATCAGCTGCTGGGTTTTCCTTCCAGCTCCAGGAGCGGCGATTACTCAAAGCACAGAGTGCTGCCTTCCTGATAGATATCTCTGCCGATGAGCTTTGATTGGGTTCATTTGTACAGCGTGGGGAGCTGTCCCAACCTCCCCTGGCTTCTGGTGGCCTGCATGCAGGCAAACACCTGCCGGGACCTGCCTGCAGCCAGGGCACCTCGGGACAGCTGCCTCCGCGTCCATGCTGTCTTCAACAGTAGGAAAGGCCGGAACCAAGGTCTTCAGGGAGGTCTGCAAGCACTGGGTTATTAAAAACACCTATAAGAAAGAAATATATTTTTTTCCAACCACAGAAGTTTCGGATTGCAAATATGGCAAACCATCAGGAAAAGTTGACGGATGCGGTTCACATCCTACAAGATTGTGTTTAACGTCTTTACTGAAGGTTGTTTCGGGCTCCTACGGGGACAGAACGGCTCTCAATGGGAGACATGACACCTTCGGGAGATTTGGAGTCTTTGATCTTGAGACAAACACCTAGGCTAAATCGCAGGCATGTTTTCGCTGGTTAGCGGAGGAGCAGATTCGCCTCCCACGGTGGCGCTGGCTGTGTGGCCCATGCAGACACTGTCCACCTGATCCTGTGGTTTTCGAGGGGAAGTGAGTGGTGGGGTGTTCACACTGCGCGAACAGGAGGCAAGCGCGTGGTCAGCAGGGTTCTGCTCACCGCGGGCGGCCGACGTGGCTCCAGCAGGCACCTTGCAGTGTCTTCACTCTTTGCTCAGGCCACGGGTTCACCAGGGGTCTCCACGTTTCTCACGCGTTCACTGAAATGGGAGTGACCGGGGGAACACTTCACGGACAGAACTGTGGTTTAGTTGTGCTCTGTAATGAAATTCTTAACTGACCAAAATCAACATCTCCTCTGGCTTCGGGCCTGTCCAATTACGCACCCAGTTATGACGTGGGGAGCTCCTGGATTCTGGGGCTTCCATTAGTTTCCGGTACCGTTATGAGCTTATCACGGGTGTGCCATCATCCTAAATTACGGGATGGTGCCATAGAGGGACTGGACGCACAGCAGTAAAGCCGCCCCGCAACACCATGTGCTCAGGCAGCTCTTTACTAGCAGGGAGTTCTTTGGGACATGTAACTCAGGGTCCTGTGATTTCAACTTTAAACTATTTAACAGTCGTAATTGCCATGTTCCAAAATCTCTTGGCAAAAGCAATTGCAGAAAAGGGTTTGCACGGCAGGCCTGAACGTGCTACATTTAGAAAGGTCCGATGGCAAGGTGGCCTCGGCCGGCGTCTGGGAACCTGACTGAGGCAGTGTCTCCTCACCTCTAACTGGAAAGAGGGGCTCCCTGCGCGCAAGCTGTTCGTACAGGCCGGGTGTGTCCTGACGCCTGCCTTCCTGCCGGGGGTCTGGCATTTCGGCACGCGGCAGTCAGAGGGCGCCTGCACGACCAGCCCCACGAAGGGCCGTGGGCCTGCGTCTCCACGAGGCCCCCGGGGACAGCGTCTCCCCAATGGCGCGACTCCGTTCTGGGGACTTCAGCGCGTCCTTCGCTGGCCCTGGGAAGGGCTGCGGGAGCCGGCGCCTGGTCTGCCCCCCACGCACGCCGTCCCCTTGCTGACCTGCGTCGTGTCCACGAGCGAGGACATCTGCCGAGTCCTGGGAGTGCCGCCGCGGGCTGCTGAAGCTGGCGTGGTCTGGGGACCTGGAAATGTGTCCGGTGAGCCAGCGTCCTCAACTCACGCCCTCCTGCTCGCCCCTACTCTCCCACCAGGCTCTCAAGGAGCGTTCCTCGTAAATCTACGACCCGGGAATCTGGGGCTCAATGAGGCTGAGAGCAGCACCCCCAGGGCGAGGGTTTCGGAGAGACCCACCCGGGACCGGACGCTCACAGAGGCGGTCGCGGTCCGCGGGGCCCCGACCAGACGCGGTCCGGCGGGTGCGCCGCTCTGCGCACGCGCCCGAGGCTCCGCGGGGCCTCTGCGTGACGTCACTCCCGGGCACGGCGCGTGCGCAGTCGCGGGGTGCTGCCTGCGCGTGTTGCCGGTGCGGGGCCGCAGGCTGCGGGGCGGCGAGGCCGTGGCGCCTCCAGCCGCCCGCTGCTCCGGGGCCGCCCCGGTGTCCTGTGCTGCACCCCACACAGCGAGCGGCCCGCGGTAGGAAGGGGGCGCAAGTGGACGCGAGGCGCACCTTGGTGTCTAGTTGTCGTGTCTCCGAGACTTCTGACCATCTGTGCAGGAGCCTGGGCAGCTTTGTGGAAAAGGAGGAACATTCATTCCGGTTACCAGGACGAGGCGGGCGGGAGCGTTCTGGGCACTGGCCTCAGTCCCTAGAGGCGTCACGGCTTTACTCCGTCTGCATGCACTTGGGGAGGCTGGGGGGTCTGCTGGGACCACCAGATCCGGGTTCCCTTGAGGGTAGAGGCCACATCCTGTCTGCTTGTTCTGTTCAGAGCACCCAGTGGGACCAATGTGTCAGCTTTAGGACGTGCTATTGAATGAGCTAGTTATCTCAGCATTTTATTCATCTTTACACTGTTCTGATCACGATTTCTTGAAGGAAAGGCAATTAAATATGACATATATGAATGCCCATCTCTTCTTTACTTGATTGCCAGATAAAGCATTCTGTTGGGAAATGCTAAGATATTACCCATACTGAAAGTAATTGACAAATTTCTTTAGGTCCCCGCAAAAAGAATCTAAAGATTGGTTGGATTTAGGAGAAATGGCAGGAATGTTGCATCATTCACTCATCCACTCAGGAAGTGGTTACTGAGAACCTCCTGTGCTCCAAGCAATGTCATGGGAGATGGGAGAGTCCAAGATCCTGGGGCAAGAATGTCAGGGGGGCCCCGGCCATTCTGAGAGGCTCTGAAGGGGTGTCACGGGGGCTTGCCAAAAGGAGTTCAGTCAGGCTGGAGCTCTGTGCAGAAGGCAGTAGAAGGCAGGGGTGGGGTGCAGAGCCTGGGGCAGGCAGGTGTATGGTGAGGCAGTCTGGAGACCACCTCCCAGCTTTGTCCCCACACCCTCCCCCTCGGACATCTTTGTCCTATGAATGGTGGGAAGCCATGGGGGGGCGGGGGAGCATGGTGGTGTTAAGAGCACTGCTAAGGGTGGAGGATGGGTCAGAGAGAGTGGATGCATGGTGGCCGGCCAGTCGAGGGTGCCTGCTCCTGGGCCAGTGACCCGTGCAGACACCCGGAGAGCATGCCGATGCATGGGCAGATGCAGTAGTGGGCCCACGATGTCCTGGGAAGACTAGCAGCTAATTCGCATATAGGATAGGACTATTAACAGCTGGAAACTCCAGGGAGGACATCTCCTCCCAGGAGGCTGACAAGTCATGGTTCTGTCTCACGTCTACCTAACGAAAAGCCACAGCCAGGTCTGTGCTCATATGGGAGTGATTGTCTTTGGGGAGACTTTTATGCAAAGAAATTCACAGATGACATGATTGCAGGTTCTATGATCTTTGTGAAAATGTTGGCATCTGAATAATACTCCTATTGCTAATGGTGGTCTCCCTACAATATGGGCGCTCTTGGGAGGAAACATGGACTTGTTGAGTGTCAGCTGCTTGTATTGCTTGTGACCACAGGCCGTGGCAGATTCAGAAGATATGGCCAGGCACGGGCCAGGGTCCCTGCAGGACGGGACAGCGGGGCCTATGAGGGGCCTGGGGATGGGGAAGGTCGAGGGGAGGAAGGAGGAGCAGCAGGTGGGCAGGTGCCAAGGGTGAACTTCAGACTCCTGACCGGGATGCTGGCATATCTGCTGAGACCGTGTGCTCCGCTTCTCGGAGTCTCCGTGATTTTACGCTGGCGGAATAACCACTGACGTGGGAGGCCGTGGTCTAAAAGAGTGTGCCCATCCTCTGATGCTACTGCTGTTTCTCCATTTTGGGCACGTGGCATTACGAATGAGATGTGAGTCTGTTCCGCAGCGGTAACATACTAGTCGCCGTCTACCAGTGGCACCTCCCTGGGATCAGAGCCGCAAGGACACGCTCAAGAGGAAGCACAACCTTCAGCTGACTCCACCACTGGGAAAAACAAAAGTGTCAACTGCCGATTTCCCTGGGGCAGGCAATCCAAACTTTGCGGGGCCAGACATTTTGGTGCCCCCAGACAACTCTGAAATGAAGATAAAATGAAATCTAATTTTTAACATGAAAACCAGAATTTGGTTCATTGTTAATCCATAACAGCCTCACATGGACCATGTGAATGGAACCCCCTGGGGTCGTACAGCTCAGCAGACGGGGAGGCCATGCAGCTGAGGTGTGCAGGTGAGGTGCATAGGTGAGGTGTGCAGGTGAGGTATATAGGAAAAGCTGTGCAGGTGGGGCCTTGAATGTAAGACCATACAGATGAGGCCATGCAGGTGAGGCTGGGGTTACAGCTGTTCTTCTGATCCCAGAAGCATCTGGAGGATTCATTTTCTGCCTTTCTTGGTTCAGATGGGCATGTCTCTGGACCTGGTAGAAGAAGACTACCTTTTGCAGAACTTTGCCAAGATTTGTAGTGTCTGAAACTATTTTGACAGATCTATTAAGGAAAATATTATATAAGAATGGTAAAAAATAAGAAATTCTATTTTTTCTCCTTTTAGCACCTGAAGAATCAGTTCTAAAATGTTAGGAAAGACAGCTTACAAAAACCCACAAGTGTTTTTTGAAGATTAAAATAGAAGGAAAGAGTTATTTTCCTCACCTAAGGACCAGAAACTTCACTAAACAGTGTCTATTTTATGTTTGCTATTTGGCTACAATCCCCGTGTGATTATCCTCTGTGAATACTTTCTGATGACCAGAATTAGTACCCACTTCTGCAGAGTCTGTGGCCAAATTTGGGGGAATGTTGCTACTCTGATACATGAAAAATAATACATTGGGGTGATTTTTAAATTACTTTGTGTGAAGTTGAGCGTATTTTGTCTTTCCCCTTTTCCTATGAGGTTTTGGTTGTCTTCATTCTTAAACACTCCGTTAATATTTGCCTTCACTGAAATGGCAACTACTTTTTTCTCGGTTTGTCGGATGTCTTTTGAATTTCCTTAAGGTGATTTAAATTTGATATAAACATTCTTAAAATTTTGTAATCAGATTTATTAACATTTTATTGCCTTTGGATTTGGAGCCGTAATTAGAAGTGTGACCTCCACTCCCATGTTAGGATTGAATCAACCCACGTTTTTACATCGCTGTCTAATACTTCTGGTTTTATTTTTCAAGTTAAAATCTTTAATATATCCGGAGTTCTTCTGGTGTATGGTGTGAGGTACGGATCACATTTTATCTTTATCTAGGAGGTAAACCCAATACCATCTATGACAAAATTCATACTTTAAAAAGGACAGTGATTTGAGAGGTCAACTTTATCAATTACCAACTTTTCATGTGTGCTTTATTTTGTTCCTGGACTTTCCATTCTGATTTGATGAAATCAGAATCTACACAGCAAGTTTTCTCCATAAAATGCAGAAATGTTCATTAGCCCACATGGCTTCTTCTTTTCAAGAACTATGTGTAGCTAGTTTTTAATAATTTATAAAGTCCAGGACTTTTTAACTTTAGTAAGTGTTACTAAATTTGAAGAGGTGCCATTATTAATGGGGTCCTTTGGTTGATGTTGGGGAGAAAATGGTGAAATAATGTAGCTACTTCAGTGGGTTATATTCTTAGACTCTGGGGTAGACACGTTAGTGGCTGTGCAGCAGCTCATCCAATACTGTGACATTTTCTGACTCTTGCTGTTAAGCAGGTTTTTAATTTCCTTGTCATGACTGAATTATATATATATATCTTTCTCCCTATAAAAGGCAAACACTATTAACTCTCATTCATTGCAGACACAGCAAACGATTTCAGATTAGGGAACAGTTGTAAAAACAGAGAAAATGTATTGGAAAGGTACAGCCGCTGAAATATTACTTTGAGTACAAGTCACAGACTCGAATCTATCTTGTACTAATGGAGGGAGGTGCTTCACGGGACAACAGTAATGCTCCCTGGTGGAGGGAGCACTTACCTGGCCCAGGGGAAGCCCACGCTCTTCCCTCATCTGCTCGCTTATCAGAGGAGAGAGGATGCTGCAAACCCCAGAGAGAAGCTGGGCACCGCCCCCAGGGAAAGCCAGGATTTATCTTCTTTTCTGGAGGGGGCAGGCTTCTGGTCGGGGAGCCACAGGAGGGTCCGTACCCCCAAAGTGTGATTTCGGCACACCTACTGGCTTCTAGGGAAATGCGCCTCTTTGCTCAACCTGTAAGGAGCATGACCCATTCCCCCGAATGGCTGGGAACAAGTCAAATTTCGCTGAGAAGAAAATGTATCTGAAAGCACATCCTTACGAAGATTAAAGCTCCTCAGAAGTGAAACTGCCGGGAAGAGTTCTGACACTCCTAAGTCTGCCTTCCTTTTATGAGAGCGAACAGTTCTAAAATGTTAGGTTATGGTTTTAGTCTCTATCTCTAAGTACTTTCTATAATTTCCCTCTTCTTGGGATTCCCTGAACACAATGGGGGCAGGGGATCCCCTAACCAAAGTTTGAAGGACATAAATTTAGCAATTAAATAAAAATAAAACAAAAATAATATATGATCATTTGTCCTCAAAGAAAACATGAGTTTTGTAAAACATACGTAAGTATCTGGTGCCGGTAAAAATCTTATAAAGTCAAAGGACAATAGTTTTCTTTTTCTTGGGCAGAAGGGCTTTTAGAACTTTATTATGATGACAACTGGACAAGTGTCAGTCAAAGGAAGCGTCCTTTGTCCCCGGTAGATGCCCCCACCAGCCCCCCGCCCCAGCCCCTGAGCACCCTGGCCCCCTGCTCCCTCCCCACCAGCTGCCTGGAGCAGCCTGGCCCTCAGCCGGGCTCTGAGTAAGCTTCTCATCCTAGGCTCCTGTAGGGCCATCTCTGCATCTTTCCAGATGTGCTGCTTTTTCCAGGTCAAGCCCGATTCAGCACGAGGCATATAATGTTGACTGTTAGCCACAGTAGAAAAGTTCTTCAAATAAAAATGATTGACCTTCTTTTACTGAGCTCTCTCTCTCTCGCTGGCTCTTTAGTTTGAGGGAGATACAGTTATGCTCTAAAAGTTACTAGTGGTTTTGGGTTTTCAATCTCTGTAAGCAAAGTGAAACACCCTCCTTCTGGGATTTGCACAATGTGGTGAGTTGGGGAAAACGCTGCTGTTTTTATTTACTGGAAAGGTGCTTCATACCTAAAGGCTGCTGTGAAAGGCAGTTCACATGCACACAAAGGGGCGTTCTTGGCATATTTAATCATCAGATTGAAGGGAAATATTTGTGTAATGATAGTAAGTTTAAAAACTTAACTCACAAACATAGCCAAACATTTCGTATATTCAGTCATTTTTGGTGGGAACGAACTTAAATAACAAGAGGCTGAATAATTCTCTGCAGAGCTGTATACTCCTTGAGTTCATGACTCAGAAGATGCAGCAAGAATGTGCTCACGTGTCCATCTTATTGCAACAACAGAACACAAGTGAAGGGCCTGGGGACTCAAGGTGGCATCCACTTGGAGTGTGAGGCTCCAAGCCTGCCCACCTGGCCTTCAAGGGCCCGCCCGGGCCAAACACACGCTGGTTCCTGGTTCAGCCCCAGAATGCCAAAGCTTTGGGTTTTCTTTACAAATAGGGGTGGGGTTGGCCACACTTATCAACAATTTCTGGTCACCAGCCAATTAGGAGAAGTTTATGCATGCCTAGACCATTAAAAAAATGTTCAGAGGGTCTGACTTTGTTAGCATGGCCAAATGATCTGTTTTTAATGTAAATATTTTGGCTCCATTGAAAGTTAGCAAATCAAAGATTCTGCTGTTCCTTCATTTTAATTTCCTTTGGATGATACTTTGAAACATGCATGCTGGACCAGCCTTGCACAACGGCGTCCAGTCACGTGGCCCCTTCGGGAATTGGTGTTGCTGGGGCCTCCGTGTTGGGCTCGCTGAGGTTTGCAGCGTGAGATGTGGTTATGGGTGGAGGTCAGCAGGCCAGGTGAGGGCCTTCCGCACGGTGAGGTGACCAAATGATCACATCCATTCCCATCTCAGAAGGGCAATGTGGGGGACGGAGAGGGAGAGAAACACATTTCCTGATTGACTGCAGATACAATACTTAAGTTCTTGGTTTCCCTGGTTGGGGTGTGTTTGGAGTGTTGGAGAGGGGTGGGCTGTGCCTTCTCCTGGGAGTGCAAACTGTGAAACCACACCCAAGTAGGGCTCCGGGTCAGGAATCCTGTGCGGGCAAGGGTGGGAGAGCTCCACGGGGGGCCAAAGGAGAGGGAGGGCTGGGCCAGAGTCTGCAGCTGAGCCCGTGGCCCAGGTGGGCAGGAGGGCAGGGGTGGCTGTGCCCCGCTCTGCAGCCAGCCTCCGTGCCTGCTCCATGGCCCCAAACAAAACAAATCCCCCGTTGTTTAACTAGCTTAGGACTGTACCTCCTTAAATGGTACATCAGACCCAATGGCCCTTGATTACAACTTACCATAAACAGTTACATTGTTCTCTGTGAGAACCTGGCTTTCCTGAGTGAGGATCACTTCGTAAATGGTTGAGGTTTCTAATCCTTATAAACGATGGTTCATTTTAATTTGAGGATTTGATGGTATCATGTTGCTTTAAGTATTCTTGTATTAAAAAAAAGGCAAATGACTGATTACAACAATGATATTAAGTCTCCTTTTAAATGGACTTTATTAAGTTACAGAGAAAGGGGGTCTGTCTCAGGAAAATAGCAAAAAACATCCAGGACAGCCATGCATCTAGAGCGACGGGGTGTGGGGACACCTGGGCCACTGCCCCCCAGCAACTGCCTGTGCGGGGCTGGGCCAGGGGGAACCCAGGGGCCCGGGCTTGGGGCCTGACGTGGGGGGGTGCCCAGGCCCCCCTTCCCTGGAGGGGAGCCCGAGGGACCCCGGCACAGCTGGGCTTATGGGTCCACTGTCTCCCAGACACAATCCAGGTACAAAGAACCTCCGCGCCCCCTTGGGCCTGGTTCACAGAGAAAACTTCTCTCCAGCGGGGCATTCTCACAAGGCTGGGGCGAGTCCCCGACGCTACCCAGGTGCCCTTGGTTCTTCTGGGGTAGTTCACTTGACCATATGGACTTCTTTCCTGGAGGAAGCCCGTTTGTCGTCGAGGCCCTTTACTGGTGGGTTTTTATGCCGCTCTTTTGAGGAGAGAGCTCTAGGACCGTGTAGGTTCATTGCAGACCGTAAGCGGCTACTGGCTGGGGCGGCCTGGCCCTACAGTTGCCGGGGATTGCCCGGGAAAGTTCGGGAGGCCGGTCATGCAGTTTTCTCTCTGTTCTTCCCCCTAAACTGTGCCCTGTTAGGACTCACTCCAAACACATGATGATTTTTGTGAAAAAGGCCTTTGCCTGCATCCAGCACTCCGCTGTTCAGAGCAGGAGAGTAACAACCAGAAGACAAGATTCAACTACTACCAAATAAATAAATAAATAAATCCAAACTTCTCAGCGCTACTTTCAGGAGCAAGCACCCTGCGTAACAAGAGCGGACACGGAGAGATCCGTTTGATAGCTCGGCCCTGAATCCCCAGGCAGCATGAAAGGGAAGGCAGGGGCCAGAGGCATCCGATGATCACAGGCTTCTCCTCCCTGCAGAGCCTCAGCCACAGCCGGAGCCCCAGCCCGGGGCCAAGGGCCTGCGCCCTCTCGCCGGCGCGCAAGCCCCTCTTGTCGGGCAAGGGTCCAGGGGCTGCACTCCTGCTTACACAGGTAATGATTTGCTCCTTAATTTACAAATGGTAAAACAGAAAAGCAATTTAGCTAAACAGTGAATGAAATCTGACACGACTTATTTCTGCCCATTGTTGCTTTGGAATTTATTTATACTGATGTTATTTATAGATGCCAAATACATATCATCAAAGACACTGTGGTTTTAATCATGTTTATGGAAGCCTGAATGTCACACATAATACTATTTTCATAAGAAAAAAATCCCCAAGCAAATGCAGTTAAAACCAGGTTATGGAATATAAAGGAGAAAATGGAAACATTATCCTCCTTACTTTTCTTATTTTTTTATTTTTCTTTTTATTTTTCTGGTGCTCCAGACTCCTTCTAAGTTAGGGCCAATATCATGGACATAAGCACAATGGCCTTTACTCAGGCAAATGCTAATTTTTCAATGATGGCAAAAATTAGAAAAACTCCACTGGCTCCATATTTTCTTCTTGGGAAACCAATGAAAATGTAAATGGACTGTGCGCTTTTGTGTGGAAATTCTGACTGGCTTTATCGCTCCTCTCCCACCCTCGCCCTGGAATCCAATTATGTTCGGGGCCGGGTGCGCGGCCCAGGGCGGTGACGGGAGAGCCGAGGGGAGGCCGCCAGTTAAATTCTTTTCTCAGCTTCCAGGACGCCACCATGGGAAAGCTTTCCTCTCCTTTTACATATTACGGAAAGAATTATTAGCCTTAACATTGCAGCGGGATGGGTCTCATGCCCATTTAGGAGCTAACTTGGGATGCACCGAAATGAGAAGTCCTTGGAGTAATTCTAGCTCCTCCAGGTCCTTATTTAATGGACTTGCTGGATTTGATCTTGGTGCAGCACAGAAAATGACCCCCTCCCTGAGTTTCAGGCCCTGGGAGCTGTGTTTCCTGGGTGGGGGGATGGTGGTCCACATGGTTTCCAGTGTGGGGCCTGGTGCGGTCGGTGCGGGGCCACGGCTCTGGGCTGCCCGGCCCCCCTGCCCCAAGGCAGTGTTTACACGATCTTTATCTCCCGCACCTATTACTGAAGAACCCTCAGTTAGCTCTCCACTTGCAAAATAGCACCTGGGAAGCGTTCTTCCACAAACCTGTTTCACCCTTTTCCTCCCCTCCCTGCGGTGACAGGTTAAGATTTGCAGTTTTTCACACTGTGGCGGCACCTGGCTTGATGCTATCGCCAGGGAGGAATGCCTGGAGGAGGGGTTAGAGCAAGGAGCACAGTTCATCAAGCAGGAACTTTACCCTAAGAGCAAATGGAGTGTTTCCACTAATAACATGCTAGGGAACAGTTAATTCTGACCGGGCAGCCCTTGAGGGAGGCTCAGATGGTCGGGGAGAAGCCAGCCTGCCCCGCTGCCCTCCCGCCCCGCCCGGCAAGCAAGGTGAGGCCTGCGTCCCCAACCAGGGCTGCCATCCCCAGGAAGACAGAGGGCCGGCCCCGGAAGGCACCTGCGAATTCAAACCGCTCAATGAACTGGTGGGTGACTTCCCTCCTGTGGAATCTGGGTTCCATGTAGTGCTCCCCAGGAGGACGTCGGGATGTGAGCACAGGCGGCCCGCCCACTGGAGCTGGTGGCCCCGTGCTGACCCGCGTGCTTCTCATATTCCGCTCCTTCTCCTCCCTCGGCCCCTGCTGCCTCGTCATTGGCCTGTTATTGGGGAGGCCACGCATTTCACATCGCGAGGTAGTTTGGTGATGACCTCGGGCTTATTGGAAAGATGTAATCTCCGGGCCCTGTTCGTAAGGAGCCGTAACTAGCATGCTCCGTGCTCACGGGCGGGAGAGAGCCGTGCACCTTCCTTCCTTTGCAGCTGTTAGCTGCTTCGCTGAAACCCCAGAACCATCAGATCGCGTTTGATGGGCAGCTTCCTCCCTCCCTCCCTCCCTCCCTCCCTTCTTCTTCTTCTTTTTCCTTTCTTTCTTTCTTTCTTTCTTCTTTCTTTCTTTCTTTCTTTCTTTCTTTCTTTCTTTCTTTCTTCTTTCTTTCTTTCTTTCTTTCTTTTTTTCTTTCTTTCTTTCTTTCTCTTTCTTTCTTTCTTTTTCTTTCTTTCTTTTTCTTTCTTTCTTTCTTTCTTCTTTCTTTCTTTTTCTTTCTTTCTTTCTTCTTTCTTTCTTTCTTTCTTTCTTTCTTTTTTT
>NW_027397065.1:91617154-91732111 GCF_003265705.2 Callorhinus ursinus
TTTCTTTCTTTCTTTCTTTCTTTCTCTCTCTCTCTTTCTCCCTCCCTCCCTCCCTCTCTCTCTTCCTTTCCTTTCCCTTCTTTTCTTTCCATCAACTAAGATGTGGCTACCATGAGGAGAAGCCATGCCTGAGCAAGGATTGCTACATTTGGCAGTCTGGAGCTGGCCCAGCCACGGTCAC
Organism: Callorhinus ursinus; assembly: GCF_003265705.2. Classification (NCBI taxonomy): domain Eukaryota; kingdom Metazoa; phylum Chordata; class Mammalia; order Carnivora; family Otariidae; genus Callorhinus; species Callorhinus ursinus. The sequence goes on from NW_027397065.1 coordinate 91,617,336, forward strand.
TGGGACCCCGGCACACAGAGAGTGCATGCCTTCCTGGTTTGTGGGGGGCAGCACAGGGCCCCCTGCCTCTCTGGGGCAGTGGGTGGGGCTGCCGAGCAAAACAGCTGATCACCAGCAGCTTCCAAGTAGGACCCTGTCCCACTCAGATGAAAGAGCATCTTTTTACAGGCTGTTTAAAAGAATTTTCCATAATTATAACAAGTACAAAATCAATGAAGCAGAGGGAAATGGAATTTTAGTCCAATAAATCAGGTCATTTTTTCTTCCATCTGTCTTCCATGTGAGTTGTTTCATGTGAGGAATCCTGCTTGCTGAGGCTCAGGGGATGGCATCTTTGTCTCAGCCTATGTGGGGGGCGCTCATCACTTTGGGGGTCTCGAGTAATTCTGTGGGAGCCTCCGAGGACTGAAGGATGGAGAGCCCAGGAAGGGGCCGTGGGGCACCCACGGCCAGCGGACCAGAGGCCCTCAGGAGGGCCCAGCTCTGCCAAGCGGCCCTGGGAGAAGCCCCACCTCCCTGCTGTTCAGTTTTACTCACCCCCAAAATAGAAAAGCATAGTGCCCTCTCCAGGGTTTTTGGAGCCTTCAACGAGAAGTTCTTTGTAGAAGCAACTAGAACAGTGGGTGAGAGTCACTAAATTCTCAGAAGTGGTAATTTCTCTCTTTGCACAAGAAATTTTATGAAATAGTCCCAAAGACCCTACAATAGGTGAGCCAAAACCAAGCAAATCTAGATTCAACTTTTACTTGAAGACTAGAGTGCCATGTCGGATTTCAGACAGTTTGGAATAATCTTCAGTGAAACACAGAAGACAACAATTAGATAATTTTATTTACATCAAAGGGTTCACTTGAAGCCACAGGTGTTCAATGAACATTATACCTGTTGGGTGTGGATAAGAGGAAGCTTCTCCCTGTGCCCCTCACAGACGCCCTGCTCCCCTGGCAGCCTTTCAGGAAGAAGACATCACACAGATGGACAGATGGGAAATGCCCCTGGGTCCCTCTCCCGTGCTTCACGCGGCGGATGAGGGAACCCAGCTGAGTCCTATTCGGGCCCGGCCCTGTCTCACTCTCTGCTTCATCGAGCTGTACGTAAGTGCGTAAGCACACCCACCACTGCTCTGGACATGGTTTAATGCCCCAGTCTCCTTATCGGTGAAACCAGCTCTCGTGCGGTCCATCCACCTGAGCATGAGGGTGGGACGTGTGCCCACCTCTGGGCTGCGCTCTGGATGTTGAACAGCATGGTGTGGTATAAGGCATGCTATCCGTCCACTACGCTGCCTGTTTTGGTGGTCTTCTCAAGGGACTAGAATAACTCCCCTTCTCCTTGGGAAATAAACCGAATGCTTGTTAGGTGAGTGTTGAGGGCAATTTTCAAAGGCAGTGAGAGGGAGAACTGAAGCATGCAAGTGAACATTCTTCCATGTTACCTGGTGAGGACGAGAACTAAAACAGAAAGACGGGCTTCAAAAAGGAAGTGAGTCAGAGGCTCAGGGGTTGGGAAAGTTCCCGGCAGCTAGCAGCGGATGGGGGGTGATAATGACCCCCAGGAAGGCTGGTAAAGCGTGGGCTGCAGTTGGCGCAACCTTTGCCAACGGCTTCCAACAGGTCTTGTTTGCATAGACTCACACCCTCTGAATTCTGCTTCGATGAAACATCCTCCCAGGCCAAGAATCAAAGCTTGTCTATTGAAGCTCCTCGCCTTGTGTGACGTGTGTTTGCAGTAATGGGTCTTCCGTACTCATTCTCCTCAAACCTTCAGCAGCTCACGAGAAGGATGCCCCAGGTCCCCTTGCAGATTTCCAGGCAGCACTCAGTACCAACCTTCTCCCTCCGAGCTGCAGGGTGAACAAGGGATGGCCCTTCCACTTCTTCCCCAGACAGGCACTTTTTCTAGAACGTGGCCTCTGATGTATTATCTGTTTAAGTCCTCTTTTTCAACCTTGTTTAAAGGCACATTTTTCTCACTCTGTCCAGAAAATTGAAGCAAAGTTCTGTTGTTGTTGCCTTCTTTCATCTGCTTTCAGAGGGAGAGTTTTTGCTTAAGGAGTGATTACCTCTGAGGGAAGATTCTTCAATTTTGTGGCTTAAACTATTAAAAAAAGAGGAGACGCCCCCTCTCAATTTTCTACAGCATCATAAAAGGTGGTTTTATTCTTTTAAAAATCACCTAGTGTGACTAAAAAGGCCCGGAGGCTTTGGTGAACATAAGCAGTCATCTCTAAAACAATAGAGCAATTAATTCCACGAAGTTTCCCGGTTCTCAGTGAGGTAATCTGCCATCAAAGCCAGAAAACATGCCCCTATAAATCTAGGCACTTGTCGGTTGTCCTGGCCTGAAAATATCCTTCCCTCTTCTTCCCACCCCCATGTGTAAAACCATTTTTAGATGCAGTGGTATTAACTGTTGGGTCAGCTTATTGTGAACATTCTCATCTCAGATGTTCTCTTGGTTCATGTGCTGGAAACATGGTCTATAATTGTTGGTTTTTGTTGTTGTTGTTATTATTTTTTTTTTTTTTTTGCCCATAATGTGTTGGCTTGTCCCTACACAGATTTCAATACAATATGGATCTAATTATATCACATGAAAGCAATAGCTCCTTAAAATAAAATCTTTGTAGAACACAAATTACTTATCATAGCCTATTAATTTGGAATCCCAACTAACTAGTAGGATAACAGATTCTACTGCACACAACTTAAATCCCGTACTTAAAGTATACTAGGTTTTCTTAGGTTGTGTTTAGAAAAGCACATCGCATGAAGCGTGGGGACAGGGATGGAGCATCTATGAACCTGGTTTCGGAATGCAACTTTTGGAAAATCACGATTTGCAAAAAAGCTTCTCACCAAACTTTATATTTAATTAATTAAAAGGACATGGCTAGGTGCCTAAAACCATAGGTTACTATCAAGTAGTACTGAATAAAAAAGTTGCAATAAATTGAATTAAAAAAGGACCTCATTTTCAAAATGAGGTCCCTTTATTTTATTGCCTTTTTCTGATGTGCATTCTCTGCACATTCTTTGCCCTTTGTGATTTCTTTATGTCCCACATTTATCTTTTTTGACAATGGAGTTAATTCTACCCAGCCATGTGATTTGGCTGCTCTTGTAACCATTGGACTCTTCTCCTGAAAGACACATGTGGGACTCCACTCCCCTGCCCCACTGAGGTCAGGTAGCTACAGGGGACTTGTACTGGCCACCGAACCTCGAGCGGAAGTAGGTGAATTGCTCCTGAGTGATATGCCACGTCTGCCTTCCCGGCCTCAACGGGAGCTTGTGTAGTGACGGTGCCGCCGCCGGCCTGGGCCACTGAAAGCATCACCCCCACCCCATCCACTCACACATGTAGCATGAATGAGTGAGAGACAGAACTTGGTTCTTTAATCAACGAAGGTTTTGGGGCCGAGAGCTGCAATTACCATCACCTCCACCATTACCAACGCCTCCTAGACTACCTCACTTGCTATAATTACTGGTGTGTTTCACATTTCAACTGCCGAATCAGCAAGCTTCATAAATCTGTGCTGAAACCCCTTTGCATTTCTGTTTGAAACGGTCCTCAAGGCTTCACTGCATCAAGTTCATAGGTTGGCTTCCCAATCATGTCTTCATGTGTTTCTCATGAGACCTCTCGGGAGCAAAGGTTCAGGTGCAAATGTCTACCTACCATTTGCGGGGCGGGGGGGACTTGACTATCCATGGAGACATAGAACAATGGGTCCGCCTTCCATGCGGACACGGCACCGTGCTTGCCATGTGGCCATAGGATTCAGTGGAGCCATGGTGGCCACTACTCCTTGGGAGGACTAACCTGTCCCTACACAAAGGGAAACATTTTAGATATTTCAAAGAAACCTAGCCATAGGCTGGTCATATAATTAAGGAGAACCCAAAGAGAGTTAATATTTGAACAATGATTTCAGGGTGAATTCATCCTTTTATCCTGACCAACACCTACTGGTTTTCAACAACCTCAGGTAAAATGCTTGAGCCTCATCAGCATTGGTGGGGAAGACAGGACAGCCTTTGTTTGTTGGGGCCATTATTACTGTGTTTGCAGGGAAGTCTGCAGCCTCTGCGTGGATGCTGAGCTGTCTGAGAGGCAGCCGGCTCAGCCTGTGGGCTAGACACAGGTGGAGGATGGAGCAGGGGACTCCCGGCCCCTGAGGGAGCTCCACAACGTCTCTCAGTGGCCTAGCGCCCAGGAAGGGTAGTCCTAGAGAAAGAACTTTCAATATTGAGTGGTTCCTTTTATTCTTCCTTGATACATTCTTTCTTGTGCTGAATGAAAGGCAAGGACTGGGAGGCTAGTGAGCAGGACATCAGGGAGGAGCAAGGTCCAATCAGCAGGAGGACCCTCACAGGACAGTGGCAGCCCACGACTAGGGGGCAACCAAAGGATGTTCAAGAGCAGATGGCCGAAAGCATGCTGTGGTCTCTTTTGGAAGTGGTTAGAATTTTGGAAAATAGTTCAGTGTGAGTTACAAAGAATCATACAGATAAGTCTGGGGGAAAGACCAAGATTCAGTGAGACTGATTCACCCCTCCCCAATCTGCCATCAGAATATTAGGGAAGATACAGAACGTGAAGAAAGCTCATACTGGCTCTTGGAGAAATGTCAACTAAAAACAATCGAAGCATTTTGCGGCCTTTCTGTCTCCATGTACAACAAATGCACCTCTCCAGATGAACCTAACAAGGTACCGTGCCTCTTCCTCTCCTAGTCTAGGCCAAGACACCTGGGACAGTTATGAAGCAGAAAACTGATTAATCACACCATTTTGAAGAAACCCAGTTCCACCTTCTACACCCCCCTTCCGCTCACCCTCTACCTGCCCGGGGGCTCGAACACCGTGCAAAGAAGAGCCACATAAGCACGTGGATGGAGATGACGACTGGAAAGACACTCTAAAGATGAGGTTTGGATAAACCTCCTCAGGTTTCCAGATGAATGCTTCAAGGGAAAGAGAACACAGAATATTCTATTATAGGAATTAGAAAAAAGGTTAGATTGCCTCCTTTTTAAAGTTTTATTTATTTATTTGACAGAGAGAGAGGATGAGTGGAGGGGTGTCCGGGCAGAGGGGAAGGAAGAGGGAGAAGCAGACCCCCGCCGAGCGGGGAGCCCGACGCGGGGCTCCATCCCAGGACCCCGGGATCATGACCTGAGCCGAAGGCAGACGCTCAACGACTGAGCCACCCCTATCCTTGTTGTTTTGTTTTGTTTTTATTTTTGGTAGGCTACAAAACAAGGTTTATTGAGTGATAGTAAAGTTTATTGAATGATAGAGTACAAAGCTCCCAGAGACGGAGGGGACCCCAGAGCGTTGCCCAGATTGCCTCTTCATATTCTTTCTTTTCTTTCTCTCATTTTTAATTTTTTTAAAATTTAAATTCAGTTAATTAACATATAGTGTGTTACTCCTTTCAGAGGTAGAGTTCAGTGATTCATCAGTTGTATATAATGTCCAGTGCTCATCACATCACGTGCCCTCCTTAACGCCCATCCCCCAGTTACCCCATCCTCCCACCCCCTTCCCCTCCAGCAACCCTCAGCTAGTTTCCTAGAGTTAAGAGTCTCTCATGGTTTGTCTCCCTCTCTGATTTCATCTTGTTTTATTTTTCCCTCCCTTCCCCTCTGATCCTGTTTTGTTTCTTAAATTCCACATATGAGTGAGATCATATGATAATTGTCTTCCTCTGACTGACTTATTTCGCTTAGCGTAAAATCCTCTAATTCCATCCACATCATTGCAAATGGTAACATTCCATCATTTTTGAGGGCTGAGTAATATTTCATTGTATATATACACCACATCTTCTTTATCTATTCATCTGTTGATGGACATCTGGGCTCTTTCCACAGTTTGGCTATTGTGGACATTGCTGCTATAAACATCGGGGTGCACGTACCCCTTCGGATCCCTACATTTGTATCTTTGGGGTAAATACCCAGTAGTGCAATGGCTGGATCGTATGGTAGCTCTATTTTCAACTGTTTGAGGAATCTCCATACTGTTTCCCAGAGTGACTCCACCAGCTTGCATTCCCACCAACAGTGTAGGAGGGTTCCCCTTTCTCCGCATCCCCGCCGACATCTGTCGTTTCCTGACTTGTTAATTTTAGCCATTGTGACTGGGGTGAGGTGGCATCTCATTGTAGTTTTCATTTGGATTTCCCTGATGCCGACTGAAGTTGAGCATTTTTCATGTGTCTGTTGGCCATTTGGATGTCTTCTTTGGAGAAATGTCTCTTCATGTCTTCTGCCCATTTCTTGATTGGATTATCTGTTCTTTGGATGTTGAGTTTGATAAGTTCTTTACAGATTTTGAATACTAGCCCTTTATTTGATATGGCATTTGCAAATGTCTTCTCCCATTCCATAGGTTGTCTTTTGGTTTTGTCAACTGTTTACTTTGCTGGGCAAAAGCTTTTTATCTTGATGAAATCCCAATAGTTCATTTTTGCCCTTGCTTCCCTTGCCTTTGGCGATGTTTCTAGGAAGAAGTTGCTGTGGCCGAGGTCACAGAAGTTGCTGCCTGTGTTCTTCTCTAGGATTTTGATGGATTCCTGTCACACATTTAGGTTTTTCATCCATTTTGAGTTTATTTTTGTGTATTGTGTAAGAAAGTGGTCCAATTTCATTCTTCTGAATGTTGCCTCTTAACATACTTTAAAAAATGCAAGAATGCACAGTCCCTGGGAAATAGGAGAGCATTCCTTAAGAAAATGCAAAGATTAAAAGAACAAGAGGACACTGGAGGCCATTAAGGACACTTGAGATCGGCATTAAGAGAAGCAGACCAGGGGCGCCTGGGTGGCGCAGTCAGTTGAGCGTCTGCCTTCAGCTCAGGTCATGATCCCAGGGTCCTGGGATCGAGCCCCACATCGGGCTCTCTGCTCAGTGGGAAGCCTGCTTCTCCCTTTCCCACTCCCCCTGCTTGTTTCTGCTCTCACTAACTCTCTGTCAAATAAATAAATAAAATCTTAAAAAAATAAAAATTAAAAGAGAAGCAGATGAGTTAAAAATATTAAAATATCAAAATATTGACATCTACTGCATTTGATAAAACCAGAAGGAGTTTTCCACCATGAAACATTAAATCATTATTCCAAAAGACAGATTTGAGAATGTCTGTAAGAAGGTAGAGAAATGGCTGAGAATAAAATAATACAAAATAAAGAACATAATATATCTGGACAGCAGAGTCCAACCTAAAGGCCTGGCTTTCTTAAAGAAGAAAATTTTTTTTTAAAAGCCCTGGCAATTAAGACCACAATAAAAAAAAAAAAAAACAACACCTTTTTGAAATGGAAAGAGAAAGTCCCACAGACTCCATGGCTTTCAGTGTTCTAGGCAAAATAGCAAAAGTGGCCCGTGTAGAAACATCCACGCCTACATATACTCTTCTGATTTTTTTTTTGAGTCCAAAGATTTAAAACTTTATCTGCAAGCATTTATGAGAAAAAGAATAAGAAGTTGAGTTAGCTGTATACTTCCATTGAGTCATCCCAGCTGATGGGAGATAATGAAGCTACTTGACACAGGAGCAAAACTACTTGCTCTTCTAAAATTTCCTTCTCCTACAAGTTGTCTTTCATGTTGGAAAATGCCCTAAGTGGAAAGCCTCAAAAAGTGTGCCACCTGCTTACCCTTCATAAAAAGAAAGTGTTCGAAGATATTTAATAGCCATCAGACACAGAGGCCATACATAAAATTAAGAATAAGAAAATTGTGCTACAGAATAACACTGATGGAGGCAGAAGTCAGATAAGTTAAGGATGACTGAAATTGTCCATTCGTCTTGAAAACCAAGTGCCCATTGCACAGTACAAAGAATTTCAGGGAAAATATTATTTTTGCTTCTTCGTTCTTTGCTCACTAGTTTGTTTACATATTGCTGATATTTTTGCTTTCCTTGATTTTAAATGGGAGGATTCAACGTAAGTTTTCCAAGTTATAAGAAAAGGGAAGAGACATTGACCAATTTTGTGCTTAGGCAGTAAGTGAAGACACTCACCACTTGGGAATACTTTACTATTTTGCAGTTTTGTTTCTCCTTGCAATAAAAATTTATCTGAAAAGCCAAATCTCTCTCTCTCTCTATCCATCTCTATACCTGTGTTTTTAATATGCTATTGTTTTAATAGTTGATCCCAAATGTGCCTACTTAAATGTTATTGATAAGTATATTTTAGAGCTGAGAATGTAAAACAGATTAACCAATGGTGATACTTGCTGAATCCTACTCAATAAAATACATGCATCATGTTCCAGGAAAGCTCTGCAGGCAGAAGACACCGCTACCTCGTCCAGCTTTCTAGCAAATCATCAAATAACTATGAATCGATCTATCTGTTGGTTACCGGTGATACATTATCATGGGTATGATATTTTTAAGGACAGTCCCTCTACCTTCATGCACTTCTAACACACTTGTGGAAGCAAGTGCTCGACACATGAAATTTTATATAAAATATAATGTGGAGATATGTGTCAAGGAGACACAGGCTGGTCTGGGCTTAATCGTCAAAGGGAGCACCTGGATAAGCATTTCTGTGTTTTCCGAGGAGACCGAAGGCAGGCCCGGGGGTCAACATAGTCTGAGAAGAAGGTGAGTGCTTGAGTGGGAGGAAGGGCTGGCTTCTCCAGGTGAAGGGCTGGAGCAAGCAAAGGCACAGGCAGAGAGGACTGGGCCTGGTGGTCAGCCGGCTGCCATGGCAGGCACGTGAGCTGCTGCGGACGCCGCTGGGGAGGCAGCCAGAAGCCAGATGCTGAGGGCCTTGCACGACATGCCGTGCGTGTTCCGATCGAACTCTATGGCTGGGGGCCACTGATGGTTTTCAGATGGTGAGTCGCTGGATTACACTGTATTTTATTTGCTTCTAGATTTCTTTTACTTGATTTTTGAAGTCGCACAAACAGAAGTCCTCGTGGTAATAACTGAAACTGCTTGAAGACAGGAAAAGGACTCTTTCAGCCTCCCCCACACACCCAGGCCCCCACCAGCAGCCTCCGATGCTCACCTGTCAGACCTCCTGCCTACTCCTCTCAACGTGGGGGTGTCTTCGCCAGGGCAGGTGTTTTTCTCCTGTAACCAGAATATAAATGCACGACTCCAGAAATCCTCCTTTTTTCACACAAAATATGTCCATGCCAATGTGTACAGACTTGAGATTGTTTTTAACGAGGCCGCATTAAAATTCATAATATCTATACACCATTACTGCTTAACACTTGAGTCCGTTCTCTGTAAGCATCTCTGGATATGTATCATTGCAGAGCTGTGCTTTCATTTATAAAAAGTAAATTTTCCTACATGAGAATGCTGGATAACATGGAAGGTGGATTTTAACTGTATCCTCAAAAGTCTATAGGAATTTCGAGACAAAATTTGCAAGGACTTACATGGGAAAGGCATGCAGGCAGCCTCAGACTTCTTGCCCATGGAACCGGAGGCTGGAGGCAGAGGATGGCGAGTAAGAATTTTGTAACCTCAGCCGAGATACTGTTCATCTTTCAGGACAAATGAAAATGAATTTGAACGTGTGAGAATATTAAGAGAACATCACTGTGTTTGCTACATAAGGAAATAATCAAGAAATCGTTGGCCAAATGGCAACTGAATCAGGAATTTCAAGATGGGAAAAGACACAGAGGTGGGGGGAGAGTGGCACACAATCAATCTGCCCCGTAGGCAATGACATCGGAGTGCATGGTGGCCGCGGCAGGGAGTTTGTAACACACACGTTAGCCAAGAATGCCGGGAAAATACAAACTTCATGGAAAAACAAATTACGGAGTGAAATTAAACTTTACGTTGTCTCAGCAGAACCAGGAGTGTGGGAGATGGATGGATTTGGGGAAGTAAAACCTCTCTAAATGACTCACTTAGAGGGCAGGCAAGTTAAGCAGGTGTGGGCTTCCCTCTCCTGGGGGGGCTATAAACCCACGGTTGTTGCAGTAGGGCTAAGAATGGATGGGACCTCTGCCAAGACAGCAAAAACGGAGACAGAAGAGCAGCAGCGGAGCCTCGGGTTGCAGGTCGGAGGTATGGCCCGGGATGGGGTAAAGACCATCCCATCAGCTATCAGGCTCATTGCCAGTGGGCTCAACAGCTACTTCCAAATTCAGGAAGGGCAGGGGTCAGATTGTTCACAAAACCCAGCTCTGTTCTTTTCAAGAAAGTCCTCCAAGTCAAGTGACAAGGGAAGACTGAAAATAAAGATATGGTAATTCTATTTTGAACTTTATAAGGAACCTCCATACTGTTCTACCACCCAGCATTTGCACTACTAGGGATTTACCCAAAGATACAAACATAGTGATCCAAAGGGGCACCTGCGCCCCGTGTTTACAGCAGCAATGTCCACAATAGCCAAACTATGGAAAGAGCCCAGATGTCCATCTACAGATGAATGACAAAGAAGATGAAGGTGTGTTATATATAACAATGGAATATTATTCAGCCAAAAAGAATGAAATTTTGCCATTTGCAATGACGTGGATGGAACTGGAGGGTATTATGCTGAGTGAAATACATCAATGAGAGAAAGACAATTATCATATGATCTCACTCATATGTGGAAATTTAGAAACAAAACAGAATCATGGGGGAAGGGAGGGAAAAATAAAATAAGAGGAAATCAGAGAGGGAGGCAAACCATGAGAGAGACTTAACTTTAGGAAACAAACAGGGTTGCTGGAGGGGAGGTGGGTGGGGAGAGGGAGTACCTGGGGGATGGGCGTTAAGGAGCGCACGTGATATGATGAGCACTGGGTGTTACATGCAACAGATGAATCACTGAACTCTACTTCTGAAACTAATAATACACTATATGCTAACTACATTGAATTTAAATAAAACATTTTAAGAAAAGTAAAAAAAAGAGAGAGAGAGAGAGAAAAGAAAGATATGGGCCAGTACCTACCAGTGAAATAAAACCAAATCAAAGCAAAAGTAAAAATACTATTACCAAATGCAAAATACAACAGCCCGGACCGTGTGAACAACAATGTTGTATGCTGATAAGTGTGCATCCAGTGAGGAATTTATAGCATTCAATTTCTTTAGAGCTGTGGGGAGGGGCAGAGGGAAAGAGAATCTTAAGCAGGCTCCACGCTCAGCGTAGAGCCCGTCGTGGGGCTCAGTCTCACGACCTTAGATCATGACCTGAGCTGAAATCAGGAGTCAGACGCTTAACCACCAAGGCGTCCCGGAAGTTATGGAATTATTAACATTATTTTCAACAAACAATATAGGAGCTAAATATAAAAGTGTGTGTGTGTGTGTGTGTGTGTGTGTGTGTATACACACACACCAATAATACAGGATAGAATTATAATGGGAGACTCAAATATACTTTCTTCATAATTTGACAAATCAAGTAGAGCAATGATTCTCATTTTCATTTTTCATTATCGTTCCCCTAATGAGCCTTTTCCCACCTACATAAATTTTAATACTGAAGGCATACAATATATCTGTTGATGTGTTGCAGGTATATCTGTATTTTATATATAAAAAGAGAGTGTTTTGCCCCCTGAAAACCAGGTTCTGCCCCCCTTTGGAGCAACATCATTCCCATTAAAAATGCATTTTAAAATAAACAAAAGATTTTAAAAATAAACAAAAATACAGGGGTATGTGCATAACAGAACAGGTACAGTCCTTTACAAAGACGCTAGGAAGACTGGACCCCCAGGGGCAGTACACACAGTGTTGGAGGGGAGACGGTCCTCAGCTATGGGGTCCTCGACACCTAAGGAGGAAAGTGTGCACGGGGCACCATGGCACGCGGCTGAGCAGATGTGTGTGGTCAGAGCTCCCTGAGCCTCTCCTCCAGGAAGGACTCCATGGTTAACACATTTGAGAAACGAGGTTAAATTAAACTGGTCACTACAAGAAGACCCTAGTCTTTAGTGTGCTAAATTGCTCATGAAGCCAAAGAGGAGACAGAACAAGCACAATGTTCTAAACTTACCAGAGTCCCACGCCTAGAGCCGTGAGCTTGGCATTCCTACTGCTATCTCAGGAACACCCGTAGAACAGCATCGATGGGAAATGCTACCTTCCTGGATGAACGTCTTCATTGCTTCCTGCAAAAGAACCAGGTGAAGCAAGAATGAAATTGCATGAGAGAGTCCCTGTCTTTAACCTTGACCTTCTTCCTTACTCTTTTCCTCCTGAACCAGATTTCAAAAATAAGAAAATTAGAAACAAAAAAGCAACATTTAAAGAAATCACCTCTGAGGTCATTGGCCTTTGTCATCTCAGTCCTTTCAGAGCCTCTATGTAACGCAGTTCTGTGCCGTGTCTGCTGTGTGCTGGGCATCCTACCCTGAGTACTGCGTGGCCTGCAGGCAGAGCTAGGCTCAGCCTCTGCTCTTGCATCCGAGAGCCCATCGTGGAATACGTCACTGACCATGAAGTGGCATAGGTGATGGAAGAATGTCATGGAGGGAACACTGTGTTGCATAATGTGCAGAAGTGAGCAAGCCCATCCCTAATCTTAAAAGCTGCCTCAGAGATTTGTCTACACCATAAACTCACACAAAGAATGGTGTGTGTTCCAGATGTGATGGCTAGAATGCAGATCTGTTAAGGCTGTTCAGCGTGTTCTAAGTTCTCTTATCTTGTTATCTTTTAGAGGAAAATGGTGCCATCTCCTTGCAGCCTGATGGTGATTTGGAGTCGGGGAGAGCTGGGGGAGCTCATGCTGACCCGCCTTATGTCACCATGGATGCGGTGACTGCCTTCCACAAGCCACTGTGAGGGAATCGGAACAGACGTCATCCAGGGGACAGCCAAGTCAAGGCCACCTGCACTGCTGGCCCCTATCCGAGTGTGGCTGGGCATGACCAAAGTCCAGGCCCAGGTTCAGAATCCAGAGAGCCCCTTCACACCTGGAAAGCGGGTGCAGGAGGTTGGGAGAGCAAATGGGAAGGTCCCAGTAATTCTCTCAACCTGGGGTGCACTGGGGAGTAGTCTCTCCATGTGAATGTCTGTGGGGCTGAGCTCGAGGGCCTTATGCATAAATGCCAGCTCAATGCCCTTCGGTTCTTTGGGGTTTGGAACCCCAAGTGGAGTCTAAAACACAAGTTAGATGGGTCGGAGTGCGCCTGATGCCTTTACGCGATGGTCTGTTGAATCCGAGAGGAAACCAACGTGGCAGGTGCGAAGGGCGGCACACGGAAGGTCTCACTGGGGCTTCATGGTTCCCGGTCGTCCCGTGTGATCCTGAAAAGAAATGACACTACGAAGATGAGGTGCCCTACCCGTTAGCCCTCCGGTGAAGTTCAGAAACCGTACACGTGGGCATTTTAAACTCACTTAAAAAAAAAAAATGTTTTGGAGTCATTGACAAATCGGAGATCTGTGAGGAATTTGCGTTTGTATCATTTCGTGTTTGTATTTCTTTGGTCTTGCTGGATCCTATTAACAACATTGTATCAGAGTTTGCATTTTGCTTTACAAACATAAAGCAAAGCATATGATCAAGGCATTGGAGTTATCATCCAATATCAACTTTTCTTTAGCTTTACAAAGACCTGTTTTCCTACAGAAAGGTGGTTTCTACACCAGGGTGTGGTTTCAACAGAGATGAGATGAGGCTAGCTTGAAGCTTCTTTCCCAAGCAGCTTCCATGTTGTATTTCAAAGTTGGTGAGGAGGCATCTCGCCAGTAGGTGGATTTCTTGGAGCGTCTTGCCTGGGCATTCTTAAAATATGCTCCAGTCCCCAAATCGGGGAACTTGTCGGGGAGCCCCTAGCAGTCTGCAGCTTGAATGATGACTGTGGCGGGGGCGCTGGAAGGACGAGCGGCAGGACTTGTGCTCCTGCAGTGCGGACCCTCAGGGGGTCCCAGAAGGTTCTGGCATTCCTCCCGAAAAACTTGAAGGAACTTTTGGGAGCTTCCCCCTGCTTCCTGCTCCCTCCGACTGCCTCCTCCCCGGGCACGTCTCTGCCATCACTCACGGCCCACCAGGCCGGGCAGAGCCCCACCACTTTGCAGGTGGGGCGGTCGCTGCCCGTGGCAGAGACGGATGACATATTTATTAGCTTGTCAAAACCTCCCCTGTTTATGAAAGTCTCACCCGGCTAAACAAAACAGTCTGCTTCCCATTGGCTCATCGAGAGGCCCCTGTTGAGAGCTTCAGCAAAGTGCTTGATGAGGCATAAAATGATGATTAATTAATTTACTGCTTGGTTCGTCCTCACACGGTGCAGCTGATGGCTCTCCCAGCGGTCAGCCCTCGCCTGGCGGCGCGCGCCCAGCCTGCTCTGCTTTGACCTGAGCTCGGGGCTCTCAGACACTCTGGGCAGGAAGGACGGGAAGGCGGGGGCCAAGTCTCCGGGGAGGGGTGGGTGGGGGACCCCCAGGAAGCAGGTGCGGACCCCGAAGCAGCCTCGGCATACCTGCCCTGGCACCGGCGCTGGAGTCCGGGAGGGATTTCAGCGCTGGCGGGTGTGGTGGGCTCGCCGGCGGGGACCTGGCCTCCATCCCCACAAGACGGGCAGCTTGCACCCACGGTCAGTGCGGGAGACGGAGGCCGCTGTCCCCCAGTGCCTGGCGCCAGGACGGCCGGAGTGCCGCCTGGCTGGGGTGCGCGGGTCCGCCTTCACGTGGGATCTGTGCGCGAGAAGGCGCCTGCCCGGCCTGCTCTGTCGCCAGCCTGAGTTCAGGCCTGATGGCGCGGCTGCGAACGGGTCAGTGCTGAAGTTCAAGGAAAGGGAGGCTTTAAGAGATGCGGTTTCCTTCTTAATTTAACTCTACATGGTACCAAAGCGCTTCTGTTTGTTGGGTTTTAAGAGTTTAGGAAGTGTAATCTTTCAGATGGGAGGTCTTGGTTGATTATGTACTTTTCAGAGGCCATAAAGAAGAGGCTTATGAACGGAATCCATGTATAGGGCAAAATGACACACTGAAGGGCTCTCAGTCCTGAGAGGGACTCCAGTGATCGCCTTGTCTCCAAGCACACGGTCCTCACGGTGCGGGTTCTAGGAAGTGATAGAGACTGGCCCCAGGTAAAGTGACCGCCTCCGGGTCAAGGAACATGTCTGAGCCAGGTCCCTAGAGCATGTGGGACCACCCCCCCCAGAGCACGTGGGAACGCCCCCTACCCCCTCCGAAGGCACGTGGGAACGCCCCCCCCTGAGAGCACGTGGGAATGCCTGTCCCCCCACTGAGAGCACATGGAACGCCCCCGTCCCCCTCGAGAGCTCGTGGGAACGCCCCCTCCCCCCTCCGAAAGCACGTGAGAACGCCCCTCCTCCCCAGAGCACGTGGGAAGCCGAGGGCAGTGCGCTCCGGGCCTCAGGAGTCCCATACTCTCCTTTCCATGTGAAATACCACAGTGGAGGGTCTGGTGGGGCATGGGGGGCACTGTCATCTCCCCAGGGGTGGCCAGAGAACCACGGAGACCCTGCGGGACAACGTTGTCTGCCCTTCCCCGGCCCCTTCACAGCAGAGTGGCCAAGAAAAGGGGCTCAGAGACCATTGTGGTGGCCGAGCTGGATCTGGAGGACACAATCCTTCACCAAGCTAGACTCTCCAAGAACCCCTGGTCCAGTCTGGCTGCTCCCCAAGGCACAGCTGGGGACATTGACAGCGACTGTGACACACTTGGGGGCCACATCGCGCCATGGGGGCAGGCGGCTGCCCTGTTGTCAAGGGGCTTCTGCACCACTGGGTCACGTCCCGGAAGCAGGGGCCAGAGGAGCTCGAGATGCGCGGGAGGCCTGCGTGGAGTAGGCCCCTCTCCAGGCTCCCGTCTAATAAGGAGCACTGCCCTTCTGCAGCGCAGTCTCACACAGATGTTCCCGGTGTCCCCTGCAGGCCTTGACCCTCTGTAGGCCACTCACTCCAAAGGACACAGAGCAGCGGGCACCACCCACGCTGGGTCATAGCTGCTTGTCTTTGCTTGTAAACGGGGGTCATATTGCCTTGAGATGGTATTGGGTGTGGAGCGAGCTTGAAGCTCTTCTAAAAAGGTACATCCCATAGCAAGAGCTCCCATCTTATCGGGGTTTCCTCGAAGAGGAGTCTGTGGAGACACAACGCACTCATATGTGAAAAGTGCTAAAATCTGGTGCGTGAAGAAGCCAGTTTACCTGTGCTCATCTCAACATTTTCCAAATAAGGTGCACAACAGAACACTGCATTAAGGAAACAAGTGCTTCATTCCTCCAGGAAAGAGAAGTGCACGTTCCTTGGGATACAACACAGACTTGGCCCTCTTAATTTAAGGTGTTCTTAATAAGTCAGGGATCTTTGTTGAGCACCATGTGTGGGACGTCCCAGCACTCTGTGCTGTCGCTGGGCACACTTGAGCCTACGGTGAGTCCGGGAGAAAGGCTTGGAAGGTGCTCGGAGGTGTTGGCGGGTTGCCCGAGGGAGCGTCTGCCCTGCGCAGGGATCGAGACAGCTTCGGGAGGAGGGTTCACTGAGTAAAGGCTGTGACTTGGGTTCAGGGGGATGTCTGGTGGGTGGCGTTCCCGCAGATGGCGCAGCATGGTGCTCAGAGGCCAGGACTGGCGTTTGATATTGGGGACCACAGGGCATCACGGGGACCAGGACACACAGCCGGAGAGGGGGTTGGGGCGCCTGGCGCTTCGTCAAAGGTGTATGGGACGGGCTGGGCTGGCACTGGGGACGGCGACGTCATCGTCCCAGGGAAAGCCTGGGGGTCGAGAGAGTGGGTGTGCAGAGGGTCGCTGGAGGTCAGATTGAAATCCCGTGTAGACACACGTAGGGCGATGCCTGCACGCCTGGGCGCTTCCTCGGGGGAACCCAGCGCTCGGTTTTCCGGCGTAGGAGCAGACGGCACTGCCCCATAGGATGACCTGATGGAGGTTGTAGAGGACTGAGAGTGGCGCCAGCAAGCCTGGCTCATTCCCGCCTAGTTCCCGTTGAGCGTGGAAGACGTCCAAGGCCGGGCCCGGCGGAGGCGGAAGGGCGCTATGGGTCCTCTGCGGCCGGCGGAGGGAGACTCTCGGGCCCGAGAGCACAGCTCGGGGGAGGGGGGTGTGGATCCGAGCTCACGGCTTCTCCCGCCCCGCCTGCATGTGTAGAGCCTGGCTCCCCCAGTCAGTAGGGTCACTTTGGTGTCATTAGGATTTTAAAGCACTACTTCTGTGAGGTCATGAGCGTGTGAAGCTCCCTGAGGCACAGTTTGAATTTTTGAACACTTTCTTTAAAAAAAAAAAATTAAACACTATTGTGCCACACCTAACCATGGGTCTGTTTAAAAATCAGAACTTCGTGTTTGAGGCTGGGTAAATATGGCTGAGTGCATCCTAAGGCCAATTAGGACATCATCCCGGAAAGGCAGTCTGTGCTAATGGGGCCTCCCCCGCTCCTGCTACGGTAAATAAGCTCGGGCTTCACACGTGGCACCATAACCCCATCTGGCTCGCACCATTTTCTGAGAATTTCTTTTTCCTACTGACTGTTAGCCATGTGTCCAGGATATTCCAGTAATGAGCGCCACGTTTCCTCCTGCGCGAAAATAATTCAGCTCCAGAATCAGGACTTGATCAAAACTTCCAGGACAGAGAGAGTTTCAAAAGAGATGGATATCTTTCTCCTTTTCCTGGAGTTCCCAAACTATTTTGTAATTGAACATCATAGGAAAAAGTTAAGAAAGGCACAATCGCCAAAGAGCGCCAGTCAGCCTGTGGGACCCAGGCGGCAGGTGCGCTCCCTTCGCCTCCTTGTAGCCACCGGGGGAGCCGCGTGCGGGGACCTGCCTGACCCCCGTCCCCGGAGCTGGAGCTGGGAAGCTGTAGGGGGAAAAAGTAAAGGAAGCTGATGGAAATGATAAAATCGTGGAGAGTGAAAGGAGGAACCTGGCCGCAGGTAGACAAGGGAGCTCTGAGCGCGAGCTTCTCCCGGGGGCGCGTGTGTGCATCTGTCCCACAAAAGGAGCATCCTGGGGCTCACAGGGGACGTGACCCCCCCCCAGGTCACAGGAGGTGCAGCAGCTCCTCAAGGAGCCTGGGGAGGGCCTTTCATGCCCCACGGGTTTTGATTGTAATAAAGTAAAAATGTCTTTTCATGAACCCTAAGGGCCCTGTAATGAGTGAAATTTAAAGTTGTTTTTCTCCAAAAGAGCGTCAGGAACTTGCACTAAATCTACAACAGAATAATAGAAACAACTATCTGTATATTTCTTGAACAAATGAAGGATGGATTGGTCTTAAACCCAAATGATCACATATACTCCTTTCTGCTTCACGGAGGAGCCCTGCTTTTCATATGAATGTTTTTAAGGATTATATAGCCCCGTGAGATGTGTAGTGACTTGTTCATTTTTTTGACAGTAAAGTAAAAAAAAAAAACAACCCAAAACTAAATGTCTATTTTTCCCTTGTGATTTAAAAGTGTTACAGTATAGGAATTTTTTTTCTCTGATACAATAATGCAGGCAGTAGCTCATTTTAAAAAACCTAAGTGAGTTTGCACAATAGAGACCAGAAGGCAAAGCAGTAACTGAGTACGAAGTGATGGTGGGATTTCCCTTTAGGGCTTCATTCAGTCCTCCTGGCCACGCTGACACCCGCGGGCGGCGTTCGAGCCGCAGTCCCTGACGTCCGCCACCCCGCGGGGACGCGGGCGGCGTCCGCCCGCACGATGGCCAGCGCGGAACGGCGCATCCGGGTCGTCAGCCGGCTGCTGTACTTCCTTCCCATCAAACGCAACGTGGCTTCGGGAAGCCCCGTGGAGGGGGGCGTGGAGGTGGAGCGAGGGGAGCCCAGTGAGGGGTTTTATGCAGGGCCGCTCCCAGGGCTAATAAAGATGCAAGGGCTCAGGGTAGTCAGAGACTAGCTTGTATTGATGCAGATTTACTGCTCCAGCCGAAAAAAAAGGTGGGGGGGAGCCTTATTGTACGATCAAAGCTAATAAAAACAGAAAGCAAATGGTGCTGTAGACGGCGCCGCACCCGTGCTCCAGGTAATGAATACTTATCGACCAGTAACTTGCAGCTAATGTGGCTATGGATTTTTACGTTGTCTCTTTGCGGCTTTAAGAAGCAATCTGTTGGGCCTCCCCAGACGAGGGGATGAGATGATAGTTAACAAAGCTGCATTTTATTCCGTGCTAAACAAAGTGGTCAATTTAAATCTGGGGTGGGCGGGAAAGCCATCTCTTTGGTTGATGGAAGCGGGACCACTTGAGCCGGAGGCTTTGAGAGGGTGCTGTCTCCAGCTACGGATTCTTCATTTTGTAGAGCAGCATCCTAGCCACTTACAAAAAGTGGTGGGGGAATTCGTCCATGTCCAGCATCCCCAGGTGGGAATTTAAAACGAATGTCCTTCCTGTGGAATGATTTTTAAAGTAACGTCTAGCAGACTAGGGTTGGGTCTCCCTCTACGTAAACTTGACAGAGTTGATTTGAACGCACGGCACTTTTCCTGTGACAGTGAAGTGGCAGGGTCACCGGCAGCCCGTTCCCATGCCCAGCGGGGCACCGTTAGTAATGTCTTCTTCCTGCGTCTCGTCTCGTGGAGCTGAGCTTGGGCCTGTTCCCAGACCGCGGGACCCAGGCCGTCTCTGACACCATCTCCCTTGGGGAGGGCAGCTGCAATCCTCTTGGGTCCTCTCCCGCGGAGTGGCTGTCGCAGGTTCTCTGCCCTGAGCGTCCAGGCTGCTCTCCTCTCCTGTAGTCCGCTGGGGGCCCTGGCAAGCCCGGCTGGGAGCGGCATCGTCCAGAGGGTGCGTGGCCGCCGAGAAGGGAGAGCTTTGGTCCAGGCCCCCACGGCGGGGCGTGGCAGGTCCCGGCCTGAGACTCAGGCGTCTGCCCCCTGCCTGCGTTCTTCCAGCGGTACTGCTGCATGCTTCTCGCCGGCCCACAGTGCAAGTCCGGGCCCTGTTCCCTGCACCCCTGCACGGGCTTCCTGGAGGTGCCAGGGCTGGCTTTGCCTCAGGTGCTCCGCGCTCATCACCGGCGGGGAGGGAGGGGAAGGGGGAGCGGGCGGCTCTTGGTTGCTGTCTAGCTTGCTCCACAGCTAAACAGGGAGCAGGTCAACCTCAGGCGACAGAAGAAACTGAAGCCGAGGAAGTTGCTGCCTCGGTGGGCATTAACTAGGCGCACTGGAGTTGCTGCATGAGAAGACGCTTCCATGGGAGCGGAGATCACGAACACTTTCAGTGATTACAAACACAGACCGTCTCCCCAGTCTGAAGCCTCTGACTCGCTTTGCTCCTGGAAATAAACCCGGTCCTGTGCAGTCGGCCCCCGGCTCCCTGTCCCTCAACACCCAGAGCGGGGGCAGCTCGCAGGAGGGAGAACTTTTCCTTCGGAAGGCGTGGAGAGGCCTGGTGGGGCCCCTGCCGTTCCTGTTCCTGCCTTTGCCGCTCTGCCAGCCCCGCTGTTCGCACAAAGCGATTCTGCAGTGGGGGAACCGCTCGTCCTTCTGGGGGCGTGGTGTGCCGCCTCTGCAGTCAAGGTCTGCTGAAAGTCAAATGTCAGTGGCGTCACCGGCGTTTGGTTCACATGTTCACTGCAAGATGCAGGGACGTCCCGGGCAAGGGGGCCCTGGGAGGGGTCAGATCATTGCAGACCTGGCTCCAGAGAAGTTCAAGAGGGGGCCCGCCACCCATGGATCTGGAGCCAAGCTCTCCTCCCAACTGAAGGCAGATGACAGTGACAACACGGAGAGAAGCCAGTGAACGGCACGGGCAGGAGAAAGCAGGCTCCAGGGAACAGCTCTCACATCTGGGAACCCAGAATAAAATAACACCTGGAAGGAAGGCAGAGCCCTTGGTCTGGATGCTGACCCTGCCACGTGCTGGGGTCCCCACGACCAGGGTGGTGAGCAGCTTGGTATTATTTTCAGGAGAAAGAGAACAAGGAAGCCTTAAGTGTGTTAAGCGCTAGCCAGTGGACTTGCAATGGCCCAATTACCCTCTTCAGCTTTTGCATTTTTAAAGAGCCGTAACCTGGAAAGGGATGCCATGATGTCGGAATGATCAAGGACTCAGACTCCACCACAGACCTGCTGGGGTCCGACTCCTGACCCAACTTTCCCTCGTTGGTAGCCCTTGAGTTGGTCAGTTCCTTATTCCCTCTCGGCCTGGCTGCAACTGGCCGTGCCCATCACTTTCACAGCTGGTGACATCATGGCGGTCACTGGACATCGGCCAGGGTGGGGACATTTATACCATAGAAATAGGCAAACGCTGCACGTCGGGGCTTTTGTGTCCGGGACTGCTGGCCGTTCGGTATCTGCCCCCACCCCGCTTTCTCTCACGGGGATCCGTGGGAGCACGGAGGCCATGCTGTTGGGGTGCGGGGAGTCAGTGATGTCACACAGGCACGGGCTTGGGGCACAGTACACGCCTGATAAACGTACAGCTAGAGCTGCCCTTCGTTTTGCTCTTAGGTGCTGTCTTTGGGCTTGCTTACATGTTTAGTCCACCCGGCTGGATAGCATTCCCCATACTGAGAAAGCAAAGCGTGGGGCAGGTGTCGCCTCCCAGGAAAATACACTTCGCCCAGATTCACTTTCAAGGTGAATTTTGCACGACTTGTGGAGGGCAAAAATAAAACCCAGCAAGAAGTGGCAGAGATTGAGCAGATAACCCCCAAATGAGTCAGAGGCACTACAGGCCTCGGATTCCCTCCCGGGGTTTCCAGGAGGCCTTGTGAGCAGGTGTCCTCGCGCCCCGCCCGCGCCTCTGTGGTTCCACAGGTGTCAGCATGGCTCCGGAGGCTCAGATGTCTTCTGAATGTGTTTTTCCTTCTAGTTGGCACACGGCTGACTCAAGCAGACACAGGCACTGCGGGGAAGGAGGAGAAGGTGAAGTCTCTAAACCTTATGGTGAGCTCTGTTTTCCAAAACATTTCCACCCTTGTGCACAAGCGCCGATACGCCCCGAGTGCAGCGTGTTTGGGTCGCGGCTGCAGCCAGCCCAGCCTCCGGCATCCTGCTAGCCGGTGGCGCCCAGAGCAAGGGCCCTTTCTTCTTTGCACATCTGGCATTCCTTTGCAAAGGGTGTTTTATAGCAAGTCTTTAGAAGTTCTCAATGCAGTTTGCAGTATTCTGTTATTTATTTTTTGAATTCTGACCCACTGTAGTGTTTTATGTAAGTAACGAACACAGTTCAGGCAAGAATGTCCATCTCCTCTCCAAGAGCATGGACAGCGACCAGTGGAGTAAATTAACACACACAGGAAACAGAAAGAGGGCAAGTTCCCTCCCCATGCCTCCCAATTCCCTACAGCAACTGAAAATGGCTCCTTCCACTCTGTAAGGACCACTTGAATTCACTCCACGGCCGACATGCCTCTCTTCTTCTCTTGTGGAAGTCAGTGATGGGGCCACCCTGGACCCCAATGAGGCCTGCGTTTTGGTGCCTTTCCCAGTTTGCAAAGATTTCTATCGACGCCCACCTAAGGAGAATTAGAGATCAAATATATGAAATACAAGAGAATTCAAAGACCCCCACCCATTCCATCTATCTGTTCTACCACCATTGGGTTCTGTAGGTAGAGGCAACTTTGCTGACGTGGAGTTTGCACAGGCCAGAGGGAGATGGCCAGGCAGGGTGGCCGTGGCCGGGAGACGTGCCCACCCTCTCCGAGGCTTCCTGTCCTGTGGATTCTGCAGCTGAGTCTGCACCAGTGCCCAAATCAAGGAGCCTAGTTGGCAAACTCCTGAGTATGGCTCTGCTTATCATCATGACATAGGGTGATATGCTTGCTTAAGGCCTGGCACCAAGCAGGACACATGGCAGGAAAGGGTGTTCTGACTGTCACACGGCGGGAGAGCTTGTGTGGTGGGGATGGAAGGGTCCCGCTTTGCTTATCAGGAGAGTAACCTGAAAGCACACACTTAGCTGCAGGGTCCAAACCAGGGCCTGATGGAGGAATCTCCTGGTTCTTCGTGTTCCAACCGGCCTTCCAACACTCCTGAGCGTGCACCTGTCCCTGCTGGGGTACCGCCCCACCTCCCACCTGCTCCTTAGGTCACATTCACCAAGAATCAGCTATGATTTTCCCTGGTTCTATTCATATCCCTTATCCCTAGTACTCCATTATGCAGCTCAGTTAAATACCAATTAACAGACTCCTCAAAACCAATATACTTATTATACAGAATATTAATGTAAGTTTGAGGAGTCTTATTTTTTTCTAGGAAACCTAAGTTGCCTGCTTTGCAAAGACTTCATAAAAACATCACTTAAACATTCTGTCATCAACTGCACAAAGTTCAGAGAAATTCTACTTCGCCACCACACTTAGTTTGTTTTGCAAATATCTTAAGGAATCGCTAGACTTTATGAAA
Organism: Callorhinus ursinus; assembly: GCF_003265705.2. NCBI lineage: Eukaryota > Metazoa > Chordata > Mammalia > Carnivora > Otariidae > Callorhinus > Callorhinus ursinus. Next base: position 91,640,647 of record NW_027397065.1, read on the forward strand.
GCAAACACACTAAAAATCATGGATGCTGATTCCTCTCAGTGAGAAAACTCTTATCCAAAGAAAAGTCTTTGACCTTGTATCAAGATTAGCGATTGAATGAATATTTATATTTGTAAACGTTTAAGGCATGTTTCCACGTATCCTTGATAATTGACTTATTTTTATGAATGAAGCAACGTCTCACCCCGCCGGGTGGAGGAAGAGGTTGGTGCTGTATTCGGGGCTCCTCCAGTGAACACTTTGGGGGGCGCAGCCACGGAGCATCGGCCCCTCTCACTCCCAGGCAGTTGCCCGTCTTGACCTATTACCTCATAGTCGTTTTCCTAGTAATTAAACGTACATTCTTCACAATGAAAGGTTACAGACATCAAGCGCTTCCTGGCAGCATAATTGACAGGGATTTGTGGGGAAAATCCACGTACACGGATATCAGGCAAGTCACCATGTTCCTAGACAACACCAAGATGACAGATGCAAAGAACAAATGTTAAAGGTAGCTATTTTCCAATATTGTTTGAGAAGTACATATCTAATTAGAGATGATTCTGTTTAAATTCAGCCGTAAAATAAGCTGATGAAAGAAAGAAAAAAAAAACTAGGTCAGCTGGAGATCTGTGTAAGTTGGGTCTCTAATGGGACGATCGTTAAAAATAATTTCAATTATTCACGTTTGAATGACTTTTATATAAAGCTTTTTAAATAACGAGAAATCTGCTGTGCAAAGTCTAAATGAAAGAATGGTCGAGTTAATCTCTGACATATTATCTGAGCTTGTACATTGTGGAAAGGAGCCCAGTAGAATGTTAAATCCCACATAAAATATTCTGGTTTCCTCTGGTTTATTTTAGAGCTGTGGTGTCATTTATGATTACATTTTATGAGAAGATAATTACAAGCAGAACTGCTTTTCTAAGCTCGAAAAAGGTAATCTAAACGCTAAGATTAATGCATTTGGGACATTAATAAGCTCAATTCTCTCCGACTTGATGGATTTGTAACTTTCCCTGCACTGCGGGCTTGAGGTGGTCAACCTTCTGTGCAGAGCCCATGCAGGCCACAGACTTCCTCCACCTGACGGGGAGGAAGGCAGTCCTCCTAGGCTCGTGTGGGATAAAATCCCTGGCTCTGTAAGGAATACTGCATAGCGCATATTGAGTCAGATGAAGAATTCAGGGCTCTGCACACAGTGCCAATGTTACAAAGTGGGGCCAGAAACGTCTGTGGCTTTTGCTGTGATTGTCAGTGGCATATTCTATCCGAAGCAAGGTGTACAGGCAGCAAAATAGACATTTAGAAATTTTCAAAGGAGTGAAGGGTAAAATGAAAAAAGTAAAACCTCTTGATAGTGAATGTGAAATTGCAGGTGTATTAGATGAGTAATCACCATCATCACACTTTTTAAAGTTTGGGCTTGGGGAAATTTTACTTTCTGAGTGTTTATCCAAAGGAAATGAATTCACGATTTGAAGACATATGTGCACTCCCATGTTTATTGCAGCATTATTCACAGTAGTCATGATATGGAAACAGCCTAAGTGGATGGGTGGCTAAAGAAGGTGTGGGATATACATACATACGATGGAATATCATTCAGTCATAAAAAGGAGGAAACCCTGCCATCTGGGACAACATGGATGTACCTTGAGGGCATTATGCTAAGTGAAATAAGTCAGAGAGAGAAGGACAAATGTTGTACATCTTTCTTATATGTGGAATCTGAAACATTTTTGATCTCTTAGAAACACAACAGATTGATGCTTGCCAGAGGCAGAGAGTGGGAGCTGGGGAAATGGGTGAGTGGGGTCAGAAAGTACAAACTTGCAGTTATCAAACACATAAGTCATGGGGAAGTCACGTTCAGCATACTGAGTACAGTTAATAATACTGTATTATATATTTGAAAGATGCCAAGAAAGTAGATGTTTAAAGTTCTCACCATATGTACATACACACAAGTGTCAACTCATGTTTTGTTTTGATGTGTTAAGTGACCTAATGCTGATCATCCTTTTACAATATATACCTCCATCACATCATGATATTGCATACCTTAAACTTACACAATGTCATATGTCAATATATTTTAAAAGAACTGGAAAAAAAAATGGGCTGTGGGCACACTTCATTTCTAAAGAAGGAGAATTCTTCTCCCAGGTGAGGTGATGAAATTTTCTACTGGGTCCCTGAGTTCTGCTAATTAGCTCTGAAAAAATACTCATTTCCCAACATTCAGTGAAATGCCTGATGACTAATCCTTGTGTCGTGGGGGTCCTGTGCACAAAAGAGAGTAGGGGTCCTGTGCACAAAAGACTGCGTCCCTGGAAATGACAGGGCACCATGCCTCTGGTTACCAAGTTATTGTGGTTATAAATAAAAATAAGCATTTTATCATTCTGAAGTGTAATGATGTAGCTATTAGACATGGTTATTGTTAAATTTGTTTTCAAAACTAATTCTGATGGATACAAATAAAACCAAATTAAGTATTAAGTAGTCTTGGTCAGTAATTTTCCAAGGGCACAGACTATTAGGAAGGACAGTGTGGAGAAATGGAGACCGCCTTTTGATTGTCCATGACCTCGGGAGGGACACTGACCTGGGAGGACCCTCACATCCAGCAGGGACTGAACCGTCCACAGTGTCCATCTAGTTGCAGGCACACACCTGCTTGCTGAATAGCCCTACTCTTCAGGAGTTTTTCTTCTGGGTTTTTTTTTTTTTTTTTTTTTCCCTTAGCTGTTTTTCTCCTTTCTTGCTTTTTTTTTTGTTTGTTTGTTTAATTTTTTTTCCCTTTTACAGATTGGCATTTGTCCATATCAAGCTGCATATCACTTTGGAGCAATATTTGTTGTTGCCACTATATATTTAAATCGTTTATACTCCTAATTTGTCTTTAAGCTACTCTGTCAGCTCTTCTGTTTCATTTTAAACAAACTCCATATTTAAGTAAAGCGTCTCCATGCTTCCACCCAAGTCAATGATGAAAATCCTTGAGTGGAATACTCTCCAAAGTGATCCCTCTGAGTCTCCCTAGTTGTCACACTCTTGGTCAGGCCATCATGATAAAAGAGATATAATTATTATTTTTATCTTATAAATAGCAATGAGGCTAAACTATAAGCTAATCATTTGTTTATAAGAAAATGGCAACAGTAGGTTCTGCAATCTTTTGAACTGCAGAAGAGACCCGGCTCTGGCTTCCCCATCTCCACGGGGTCTCGTGCCATCGGTCAGCTCTGGTTTGGATGTCTCAGAGTTCTTTCCACCTGTTCATGGGGCCGTCCTCCCTGTGTGCCGGGCACTGTTCTGGGCACTGGGGCGGGATTCAGTGGTGAGCTGGGACATGTGTGGTCACTGTCCTCATGGATTTATAGTTGGGGCGAGATACAGGCACTTACTAGATCATCACACAAACACAGGTAAGCTTGCTGTTTTGACTCATGTGGCCAAGAAGAGGCACAGGCTCTGTGGGTCCTAGAATAGAAGGAATTGAGCAAGCCAGCGAGGCCAGGGAATGCTTTTTGGCAAAATAGGTTGGAACTGACATTTAAAGGAGCTCCTTGTTCAGAGGGAGGGAAGAGCCACCAGCCAGAAGAAGCAGCATGTGCAAAGGCCCTGTGGCAAGAATGGGGGAGCATGGCAAGCAAGGGGAAGCATTTGGAGATTCAGTTAGGGACAGAGCACTTACGACCCCCCTGACCTTGATTAGGGATTTTCCTTTTTCTTCAGAACTTAGGGAAGCCATAGCAGGAATGTAAGGTGGGGCAAGTGGGCAGGGTTGATATGTGTGTGTAAAAGACATCTCACAGGCCTGTGGAGGAGGAATTATGAGCAACAGCAGAATGGATGGGGCAGAATGGTGTGCAGACCAGGAGATTTCGGGGTGGGGGCTGGGCAAGGGTGATGGTGTGATGAGATGGGGTAAGGGGGACATGGAGGAGGAAACTCAGCAGGTCTTGGTGAGGGAAGTAATGTGGGAACCACGGGGCAAAGAAGGTTCAGCACAGCCTGGCTTCTGACTGGCACCACGGGGTGGGCCACAGCACCTTCGCTGAGCCTGCCTGCTCTTCAAGGCACCTGTCCGGGGAGGGGCTCCAGCCCGGGGAGGGGCTCCAGCGTCGGGGTGCGGAGTGTGAGGTATCTCTGGGCTCTCTAAGAAGGCATGCTGAGCTGATCGGGCTTGTTATGAGCATAGAGGGAAAGCTGGGCTGCAGACACAAATTCAAATGGGCAGGTTAACTGCATATCTGTGTAAAGTCTTGACTCTAGGTGAGATTTAGAAGCTTCTAGAATGGGAACAGATGAGAGCTGCGATCAGGCTGTGAGCAATCTCTAATCGTTGACTAGAAAAATACATATTGGCTAAGGGACGGGCAGAAAAGCAGGAGGAGATCCTGGAAAGTGTCTGTGTCATCGAGGCCAAGAGAAGAGAGGGTGTCTCAAGAAGAAAGGCTCCACACTGAACCCCGAGGGAGGGGTCCGAGGTGAGGAAAGCCTGTGAGTCTCTCTCCTCATGGAAGTCACTGGAGGCTGGAGCAGCTGTTTGGGGAGTGATGGAGCCCCAGGCAGAGTGGGGTAGTTGAAGGGTGAGGGCTAGGTTTGGGAATGGAAACAAAAGTGGAGATGACGTGAGAGGTCTGTCTGTGAATCTGTAAATGCTAAGAAAAGTGGAGGCAGACGGGGTCCAGTGGGGTTGTTGTGTTGTTTGCCTTTAAGAAGGACACGGTCATGTGCCAAGCCACCAGAAAGGAAACAAAGGAGGAAAAGAAGGGACAGCTCCTTGGGAAGGAGCCCCGGAAGGCAGGAGGGCAAGGTTCCATGGTGCAAGGGGAAGGGCTAGCCTAGGGCAGGAGCAGGGCGCCCCTGTCCAGTGACCAGACCTTGGTGTTACTCTGGGCAATGTCCTACCCTGCCCTTCTACACCAGTCGGGACCCCTCGTCTTTCCTGGGGGCTTTATTCATGTCTGTACATTGAGAGCTTTTCCACCTTTGTCTCTGGTCCCACCCCACGTCTCTGGCTCTTCCTTGAGTTCAATGTGAAGGTCTCTCACTGCCTGTTGTGGGGTGGCGCTGATTGCTTTGCACTACAGCAAACTCACCATGGCATACTGAAGCCATCACTTTCCCCCAGACCTCTTACTTTGCTGGTGTTCTCAGCATCATGAATGGTGATACAGCTAAACAGATTAGAACCCTGGGAGTCATGCTGGCTTTTCCCTCCCTCTTACCTCTCAATGAGCTCCCATGATTCAGCTTCTTCAATATTTTTCAACTTCATCCATTGCTCCTGGCCCCTGCCCCTCCACCTTCTTCAGGCACCATCTTCACTCACTTAGAGAGTTGCAATAACATCTGAAATGGTTTCCTCATCTCTGGTGTTTCTCATGGCTCTGCAGTTCCTAATTATCAGTGGTCAAGTTTCCCACCAAACCTTCAGAATCTGGGGCTCGAGTGAAACCAGAAGTCTGCTCTCAAGTTATCTGATGTGAAGGCTCTTTTGATGTTTCCCGATGATGGGGAGGCTTCCTGAGGGCAGACACAAGGTCTTACCCCTCCTTTATTCATCCTGTAATTCCCCACAACACCTGATGGTGTATGTTGCACATGCAGGGACCCAAAATTGGTCACTGTGAAGTTGCACATTAACTTCTGGCCAGATCATACTGGTGGTGGTGGGGCCACAGTCAGGCAAATGGCCCCTTATGGACAGAGGGCCGTCTATATAAGGAGGGGGCTGAGCATGTAGACCTGACTGGGAAGCAACAGAAATCCTCTGAAAATTGCCCAGACCTCTCCAAGCTGGGAAAACCAAGTTCTGGAGAAATTTGGTATTAACTAGGTACCTGGAGCCAGACACCTCAGTCACGTAGAAAGTCTTTGGTAAGAGGTGACATTTTTGCTTAATAGTAAGGAACATGAAGATTTAGCTAGAGAAAGAAACACATGGGAATTTTGTGTGCCCAGACCCTGGGAGGGAAAAGCAAAAGTCTAGAGTGATTCCTGGTTTCTAGTGTGCTACCTGAGTAGATGGCAGTGCCTTCAACCAAGCAAGTGAGTCCCAGAAGGAGGTCATACTTTGAGGGAACACTAGGGTTTGGTTTTAGACATGTTGAGCATCAAGTGCTAAGGAGCAGGGTCCAGTGGGCAGTTAGGTGTACATGTCTGGAGCTTGGGGACAGTAGGCAAGGCTACCAATATACATTTAGAATTTACTGGGGAGGCAGGGGAGTGAGGGGAGTGGAGGAGGGCCCCCAGGGGATGCAAGGGGACTATGTGTGTGCAATGATTGAATCATATGGATACTTGCTCAAACTTCATTTTGGTCTTTATGCGTATCTATCTGTAGGGGGGCAATTTGCTTTATTATGGCACTAAATATGGAATGTTTGATGATAGGTCAAGTGATGTAAGAAGAAGATAAGAGAGTCTGATAAGATTTTCTAGCTTACTAATTGCTAATTGTGTTTCCAAGAAATCATGATTGTCATGCTATCTGCCCACACAAAATATAGGTCCCTATTGACAGACAAGTGGGAGCATTAGGGGAATCTGCTGCTTATTGTCCCTTTACAGAGTAGTTTGATAAAATCTAGCAGGGAAGATTTAGGAGGGAATATGGTGGTCCTTCACCCCCGAAGTGACTCGCAGCTCACTGTTGCTTGGTTTCAGTCTACATCTGATCCCACTTGAGAAAGCTTAGTTCAGGGCCTCACCTGTTACATGTGCCCTGAGGAAAGCAGGAAACTCAGCCTTTGGGTTTTGACAAAAATCATATTTTAGAAACAATTATTTTGTCTGAAGAAGAACACACAGGAAAGCTGACCCCTTTCTTTTGAATTGCCCAGGGCAGAACTAAACCTTTTTGTGTGCCCTTTATTTTCCCAAGAGTTCTCAGTTGCTTCTGGCATTGGAATGTAGGCAGCACTCACTTAAGGCAGATGGACTACTTGAGGTTAATTTATTCAGTCAAGGTGGATCAGGTGGCCCATTGTTAGGACTTTGTTCCTTGCAGCCAGAGGGAAGAAATGGGACTTGTCTAAACAGGCAGTTATGATCAACGGCTTCACACAGTTAGTTAGGGGGATTCTTTCCTTCTTCTTTTTAAATTTTGAATCCTTAGATCAACAGAGTTAACATCTTCTGCCAATTTTGCCTCAGCAGTGATAGAGAGTGAATGTTTGCGTTGACTGAGCCAATTTTCTTCTCCTCTGTAAACTTCATAAGTCTCTGAGCCTCATAGGTAGGAAATAGTGTATAAGTAAGGAGCTGGGCAACCACACCTTTAAGCCCCACACCCCCACTACATGACATCCTCACTGTCTCCCAGACACTCCAGTCCAGGTAATGCATTTCTCTAAACTGACCATAGGTGATTCTATCGACAAAGCTTTGAATATTGCACATAAATTGTTAAAGAAGTTTGAAAACATTGGTTTTTTTTCAATTTACTTTATCACTTATATTATTAAGAAGGTACCAGATCAGTGGAAAACAAGGTTACCATTTTTAACTATGGTGAGAAATATTTGTTTTGAATTTCTACCATCTACCATCCAGCCTGGTTATTAGGTCAGGTTTCCCCAAAACATGCTCTAAGAACTGGCCCAGAGTGAGTATTAAGAAATTACTCCCAGGTGTGGGATAGCAAAAAAAGGAAGGTGTGCAAGAATGCATTCAGACAGTCCCAGCCTCAGCCTGATCCCACGAGGGACCCCGGGGTGGAAGTGTGCCTCCAGGTTTCTCCCACCAGGCACAGGAGTCCAGCTTCCCTCCTCTTTCTCAGGCAGCCACTGTCTGAAGGCTGCCCTGGAGGGAAGGAGTGGACATTTCTGGGCCCTTCTGGCTTTTGTCATGTGTGCAAAGTGCTTTGATAACCAGTAGTCCAGGGACACCTGGGTGGCTCAGTTGGTTGGGGGTCTGCCTTCGGCTCGGGTCATGATCCCAGCGTCCTGGGATTGAGACCCACGTTGGGCTCCCTGCTCAGCTGGGAGCCTGCTTCTGCCTCTGCCTCTGCTCCCCCTGCTTGTGCTCTCTCTCTGAAAGGTGAATGAATGAAACCTTAAAAAAATAACCAGTAGTCCAATAATACTTCCCAAGGAAAGTCCTCCAAAGAGAATTTTAGGTGCTGGCAATTAAAGGGAAGACCAGAGAGGTCGGGATGCACCTAGCACCTGCTACTCTCTCAAGAAAGCTTTTGAAAGGAATGGATGAGAGGGTGACTAGCCTTTTGACCACAATCAGGATTATTTTCAGAGCAAGTTTGGCAAGTACCCTGCAGCTTATGAAAACTCATTTAATTAAGGACTCAGATATAACCACAGGAAAGCCATTAATTTATGTTGTTGATAAATCTTAGTTGATAAATGGACATTTCCCATGCTATAGAAAATGTTTTTGTGATTTTGCTAAGAAGATAAGAGTTTCTCTAAAACTTTTCAAAATGAGCTTGACTATGTCATACTCTGAAATGAACTTAATTTGTGTATTTTGGCCATAAAAATACATACGGAAAAATACACAACCATCTTAAAAAATTGGTCAATACATTGTGCTGACATTTTTCTTACATCCCAACTCAGTAGAAAATGGAAAACTTATACCAATATTTTCCTCAAAGCAAACTGTTTTTGGCTTGTAGTAATTGCTTTTATCGTGGAAGGAAAATCCCCAGCTGCCGAGCGTGGGTCGTCTGCAAGCAGGCAGAATCTGGGGAAGAAGACGCGGAAACACAGAAAGTCCAAGGAAAGCTGCCTCGTCCAGGGTCTCTCACAGACCCCCTCTCGTCCCTGGCTGGGACTGGTTGCCTTCAATGCTTTTTCTTCCCTTTAGACTCTGAAGAAATGAAAATTCCTTCCAGCATTCCCAAAGGAAAACAATTGTTTTTTTAAAATTCCATAACTGACTTCAATCTGATAAATTTCTGTCTTTCAGGTTTTATCTCAAACAATATATATTATATTCATATTTTAGAAATGGTTTTCTTGATGTTCTCTAGAGTTATACTCATAAAAATTAACACTTAGGTGGGTTATATTCTTAAAGGGAAAATTCAGTATTCACATTTTAACATATAAAATATGTGTATGTCATTAACTACCTTAAATCCTTTCATGGAAAAAGTGTGGTATAAATAAACACATGCATCAGTGCTTAAATAAAAACCTTTGCACCCTTTGTTCCTATGCGTTGGGTTTCTTGCACCTTGCAGGGCAGCCCGGTTAGCTGCTCTGGCTTCGCCTTCCCAAATTGCTGTAGCATCACCCATCTTGTCTCACAGATAGGACCACTGCCACTCCAGCCCTGGGCAGGAGTCAAAGTGCTGACGGAAGGGTTTAGCAGGGCCACAGCAGCTTATCCTACAGGACGCCTTTGCGGTGCTGATTGCTTAGAAGCACATAGGAAATGTGAAAATTGACCAAATCGGTTAATGGCATTTATAGGCAGAATGCAGGGCGATTACCAAACTGTCTCTGGTTCTCACAGAGATGTTTTCTCACTGAGGTAACAAAACAAAACAGTGGACTTGGCACAGAAAGCATTCACTCACTCAGCGCGTCTCCTTCTGCAGGCTAACCCTGGGCTTAAACCCACAGAGCAGATAAGACACTGGCTCATATGCTGTGATCCAGGGATGCTGAAGCAGTATCTCAGAGCACCACCAATGAGCATCTGGCCTCAGCGGTCAAGGACATAGCCTCTGGAGCCAGGCTGCCCAAGGTCCACTCCTGAGAGGCTGCAGGACCTTGGATAAGGCACCGACTGCCCCCTGCCTCAGTTTCCCCACTGAGGAAGGGGATAATGATGGTTGTTACGGGGATCAGAGGAGCCAGGTCTGCCAAGTGCTAAGAAAGGGACCTGGCACAGGGTGGGTTCCATTTAAGTTGTCAGTAAATCCACCACAGCCGCAGGTTAGCTGTGCAGGAATCCTGGGTGTTCCCCAAAGGCAGAAAGATATGGGGCAAAACACTGTGCTCTTTCATGTGCTGCCCATGGCTTGGCAAGAGCCCCGAGATGTCTCAGGGGTCTGGTTCTTTCTCAGAAAAATAGAGACCATCCCATAGATGTGAGTCTGATTGGAAAGATCAGACATGAAGTCAGTCAAGAACTGCACACTCAGCTGGGGCTCAGTAAGCAGTAACCACAGACCTGAAACAGACCACTGTCATTACATTTGCTCTTGTTAGGTCTAAGAAGAAGTGGGTCTCTGTCAGCATGGCTCAGCCTACACAGTGGGGCTGTGAGGGTGTCTGTGAGCATGGCTCAGCCTACACAGTGGGGCTGTGGGGGTCTCCGTGGGCATGGCTCAGCCTACACGTCAGGGCTGTGAGGGGCTCCACAAGCATGGCTCAGCCTGTGTTATTTGAAACCATGTGCTATCACTTTGATTTGGACACATTTCTCAGATTTCTGCCCTTCCAGGCTTCATCATTCTGGGTTAAGATCATGAGGTGCCATTTAATAATTACCTGCTCCACACAGATTAGTGAACTGATTCACAAAACCCCAGCTTATTCTTGTTGTAGTTTAGTCTGAGAATATACGGCAAGATTCGTCACTTCAGATGATCCTAAACCATAAGCTTTCCTTTTATTTTAATGGAAACTGGAAAATACATACAAATCTACACTTGTTCACAAGTCAATTGTATGTCATGATAATACATTTCACTGCCTCCAAGTATGTAAACTATTTATAAACATTTTGATCTCCAGTGCTGTTTTACCAATGCAATAAAATAAAATGTTGGCATCCCAGAAATAATATTTTGATGCAGAGCTAGAGACCCACTTGCATTCTGACACTCATCATGATATGGAGCAAGATCCAGACTGGCCTGAGTTGCCATAGCTTGGGCGGGTGCTCACTTCTCTGTCTCATCTGTGGTCGGGACCTGACATGCAGCCCCCACAGGGTATGATTCTTGGCAGCTTCCTGGAGCTCGACCAGTCCCTACCTACTTTCTCCACCCACCTCCCCTTCATTGCCTTGACTGGATTTTCTTAGGCAGCTCACATTAATTCGTAAATCTTTTCCTTTCACCTCCATACATTTTTTAAAAAAATCAACAGCAGGAGTGAATGGTACCTAAATAACTTGATTAGGTTACTGGAATTTGTTTTAATTTGGTTAGCTAAAATTCAGAAAAGATTTGAAACTTGCAAATTCTCAAGGAATGAAGGAATCCGTATATAAAAGCTTACAATGCTTGCTGAATAATTTTGTCTGTTAGAGACTCACTTTCACAGAAAATCAAGTGGTCTAAGAAATACAGAGAGTGTAATTTGCTTTGGGAGGGCATGAAATTTCCTTAAATATCAGCTGTACCTGTTTAACTACAACTCACCATCGAACAAAATAGATGCCACAATAAAGTCCCAGGTTATTCAGAAGTGTGGGTTTGTCTTGGATGGTTCCAGAGCTCAGTGAGATTTTTCTCATGTGTTTTGGTATTTTTGCACACGGGGCTGGAAGTGAACACGGATTTTATTGGACATCGTGCTTAAGATGATCCGGAAGAATTCACAATTTTTAGTTAACTATTCAGAATTGCAGAAGATCTAATATTGGACAGGCACCACTCGATGCCCACACAAGTGATAAGGATAAATCCTTCATTCACAGAAGTTCGATCCCAAAGATTTCTGGTATTGACATTAATTAGTATTGATCTAAAAGGTGAGAGGGCCCCCAGGGAGCTGGGACCCAGTCCTGGACTCTGGACTGAGCTGTCCCTCTGTGGCCCCTGCACCAGGCCAGCACTCAGCTCCTCCTGGTGATACGGAGGGGGGACACTGGCTGTCCACAGTGGTTCCCGTGAGCAATTTCACTACTTACTCAATAGTTATTTATTAAGCACCTTGTCCCTCCTCTGTAGCTCTAAGACTTGGGGGACAACTCGTAAATGACACAGATGAAAACTCTGGCTCTGGTCTAGCTCACCCCAATTTGACTCAACCACCAGCCACCCATGGACGCAGGAGGACGCTTCTCACCCACCACAGCCAGGTCGTAATGAGAGGGGCCTTTATATTCATAATGTTCATGCCATTATTTTCTGCTTATAAAGGAGATGATCCTGTTTTTCCTACTTGTCAGTGTCAGGAATGGACAGCTGCTGTGTGGACTTCTAAGCAGGATGAAACATCAACTTTGCTTTTATTTTTCCATCAGTTCCTGAGAATGTACTTTAGAACATGTCGATTTCACAGATTTGTTACATTTTTAACACTTTGTATAAATGGTATAATCTTTCAAGACTGACTTGGATATTTTATTGTTTTGTATATGATATAAGAATTATTAGCCCTTTATCCATTCCACCAGACTTATTACTGACTGCTGGTCCTTTGCCATAATGCCTCCTCTCTTTTTTTGAGCTGTGTCATTGGTCATCATTCCCGGGTTGGTAATTGGAATGTTCTTGCAATCTGCAAACGCTCGGCTTCGGTTCGCAATGATGGTGGTTTTGTTTTTCTCTCTTGGTTTTTTCTGCCGTCTGTTCTCTTCTCTTTTCTTTGGTGGATCAGCTGGAGATGTACTGGCCACAAATAACTGACTTGTCCAAAAGTGGCTTAACAAATAGGGTTTTCCGTGTCTCCCACGGCAGGTCTAGACATTGGCTCTGGGGTGCTGCTAGGAATCCACTCCAGGGCTGACCTTACACCCAGGCGAGAGGAGCGTTGGTGCTGGGAGACCCCACACATGCTCTCTTCTACTGTGTGCCTCCCCTTGTGTGAGAGACTGCAGGGACAAGGGACCCATGAGTTCCTGCCCAGAAATTTCGGAGCCACTTCTGTGGCCTGGGCTTCTCCCAAACCTCACCTCTCCAGAGCTGGCCATGTTGGCTCAAGGGATGGTCAGCGGATGACCATTGGGTGAGATGTGTCCCAAGCTCGGAGGTGCAGGCTGGCATAGCCACACGTGTGTGGACAGACCCACAGGGTGGGGGGAGAGCAGAACAGGCTGGGGGCCACGACCAGTCCTCAGGGAGACACCAGGCTCTCAAACAGCATCCTGAATTTGAGCCTGAACTTTGCATCCATTACAAGGGTGTGTTGGTCAGAACAGGAGGATAAGCCCATCTTACTCTGTTGCCAAAGTGTTGGCTCAATGGATAACTTCACATACTTAGACATAGGGCATGGGGAACAGTGGTGGGTGAGGCTGGCTCCTTCTGGCCGCCAAGAGCTGACAGCTACCTTTTCAGGCATTTCGTGAACCATCGGCAGCTAGAGATGGGCTGGGAGCATTTACACTACAGGAATTGGCAGACACCAGAAATCAGGTGCGCTCCCAGACAGCAAGCTGTGGGGCGTTTGGCAGCACGCAGCTGCTGAGCCTCCATGCGTACTGCTGCTCGGGCTGCACATCACAGGGCCAGCCTGTCAGGTGCTCCATGACGGCTACCCTGGCCTTGTCCTCAAGTCGGTGCCTCCTGGTCCCAGCATGGCTATTGCAGGATCTTCCAGGCGGGAAGCAGGGAGCAAAGGGGGAGCCCCTGTGTCCCTGTGGGTTTCCACCCTTGTTTCATCGGCTGTGCGGTATGTCTGCACCCGCTGACAGGGGCTTCTGAAATCCAGCCTTTGTCTTTCCACCTGGCATGGAGAAGGGGTGAGGATGTATAAGGAACCCAGGTCACCCGTGGACACTGGATTCAAACCATTCCTTCTTCTCCCACCAGTGTGGACTTCGGGCAAAGCGATTCTGAGAACCATAGGCCATCCCCCCAAACCAAGCAGAAAGGGATGTGAACCAAGAGCATCTGCATCTGCCGTGAGTCCATTGTCCTCCATGCGAGAATGTGCAGAGGTGGCCGGACCACAGACCGGAGAAAGCAGGCAGGTGCACAGGCTCGAGGCGACACACGTCTCTGCAAGGAGAGGCTGAAAGCTCAGTGACTTCCTCTGGGCGGCTTTCCACTTCCTGCTCCCAGGCTGGCAAAGTTCCAGAGCTCCGTAATGTTTCACATTTTATGATGGTAAGTTTATAATTTTATAACTTTCCAAAGTTTATAACTTTATAATATGTTCCAATCTGGTTTCTGGTATTGGCAATAACAATTATTTTGTTTAACTATTTTTTAATGAAGATTTTGATTATCCTTTTGTAGGATAAGTTAACTCATAAATACTTGACATTCATTTAAAATTGTGAGGGAGAAGCAGGCTCCCCACTGAGCATGGAGCCCCACATGGGACTCGATCCCAGGATCCTGGGATCATGACCTGAGCCAAAGGCAGACGTTTAACCGACGGAGCCACCCAGGCGCCCCTTAAAATTGTTTTTTTGATTTAACCATGTTTTTCACTCTATCCTAAAGAAGAAAGCATAAAAAACCAAAAACAAACAAACAAACAAACAAAGAACTAAAAGCGTCTTACAGAATCACAAAATAAGATGAGGATTCTCTGCCTCAGAAAAAAAAAAAAAATCTAATTCCCAGAACTTCTCAGGCCTCTATTGAAATATTTTGTTAGGAACATCGGTGTACTGGAAATATTTTCCATATTTCAGACTAAGACTGGAAGGGGAATGGAGAGAACATCGTCTCTGTCTCTGGGCAAGACTGTCCTGAATCCCGAAATGTGGAGCTTCACAGGTGTCACTGACATCACGTCCCATAACCCGCTCCTATGGCTACAAGTCAGAATTTCCATATAAGGAAGACTTACATCTTGTCTAGGTTTGCAGTAACTGATCCTGACCTAATCCCATGATGGTTCTAGCCACCTAAAGGCCATGAGGCACACTCTTGAATCACAATAAGTTAAATTAATGGTTGTCCTTTGAAGGAATGCTGGGTGAGTATTTCAGATAACTCTGTTGCTCTGGGTGGGGGGCTGCCAGGCTGTTTGGGATGCAGAAGGTGGAGCCCTGGGTGGACTCCACAATTTATGTCTCGGGCTCCTAGGGGCTCAGTAATCTGGGAAATGTGATCAGTTGGGAAGACAGACAAGGGGTTGGTGAAGTGATCTAATAAGGAAGAGTCTGTGCACTCAGGATTGTGCAGCTTGCATATTTCTACAAGTCAATCCCAAGGGCAGACTCGCTAAAAAATACTGTGTTGGAGGAATCAGTACATAAAAACACTTGGGCTGTTAATTATAGCCTGGTGATATAGGGAGCTGAACATGGACCGATGATAACAGGTTAGGCAAAATGAATAGAAGAAACAGAGCACAAACTTCATGTTTTAGGAGAGTCCTAAATAGACTAACAAACCCAATTTCTAAGGCACTGTCATAGGTGTTTAGGTGCGGAATGGAGCTTGTCCTGGGGCATCAGTTTGAGACAAGCCTCCCCACCACCCTTTGGTGTGTGCAAGCCCCAACCTACCACTTGCAGCGTTTAACCGACGTATCTGTATCACTACAGATACGCAGATGGTGGGCGGGGGGAAGAGTGCTTTGGCCACTCTCCACACTTGAATTCCACGTGGGATTGTGTGCTTCATTTCAGGCTGGCTGTGGAGACGCTTTCTGTTTTGTTTTGCTTAATATACTAAACAAAGAGGTATAGATATGTGTACATGAAGAGTGGGTGGTCTTAAATTCACTGAGGTAGAAATTTAGCATGGCTTCCAAGGAGATGAACTTCTTCCAAAGCAGAAGGCTTTCCAAACAACTTACGTCAGGGGAGAGAGTATAATTACCTAATTATGCAATGTAAGGCACTTTGTTTTTAGAGAGGAAACCAGATGCACAAAGACTTTTTATGTGAAACAGAGTATGATGGGGTAGAAGATGAATGTGCGTATTATGGAGTTGGTGGTTGCAAGCCATGTTTTCCCTGTAGAGGCCAACTCCAAAGGCATGGACCCGGTTGGGCACATTTCAAAAGAGGTTTGATATTCATTGTGGCAGATTCAAGATGGCCACTGGTTTCTTGCCCACCAGCCACTGAAAGGTGGCATCTAATTCCCCTCCCCTGGATCACACACTGGCTTAGTGCCTGCTTGGACCAACAGAATGTAGCACAAGGCACTTGACCTGGCAGCTCCCACCTTCTGTGTCTTGGGGCTGTTCCTAAGGGAGGCTTAAGCCACCCCAGGAGAGCCTGAGACTGTTTTCCCAGAGAAACCACGTGTAGAATCCTGGTTGACAGTCTCCGCCGGGCCCAGCCTTGTAGCCATGTCCACCGAGATTTGAGGTTTGTGGGGCAAGCTCTCTTGGGACGTCCAGACCAGCTGGTCTGCCAGGTGAACACCAACCACCGGGGCACCTGAGTCAACATGCTATGAAACAGAAGCAGAGCCCAGCTGAGCCCTGCCCAGTGTCCTGACCTGGACATTATGCCGTGCAATCAACTGGGTGTTGTAAGCTGTTAAATGTGGAGTCACTTGCTACACAGCAATAGATAACTGGGACACTTGTCAGTAGGCCACCTTCAGATTTTCACTGGTTCTCCGGGTTTAGCATGACATTTCTTATGCTCTACTTTATACATTAAACATGATGAAGAAGGATCCTTAGGACTTGCCCTTCTCTATGTATAGACAATATGCAAAGTCATTCTGAAAACTACAGAGTACTGTTTGTATGATATTCTAGCAACTTCGTGATCTTGGAAAAATTTTTAAAGTTCTTTCCAGTTGATTCATCAGCACATGGGAGATGACTAATTTCTACCTCACAGGGTTGCCGGAGGAATTACATGGAATGATGTTTGCAAAATGCCTGGCACCTTAAAAAGCCAAATGCATTGAGAAAGAAACATTATAGAAAGTATTTCTATAGGAAATACTGACTTTCCAGTAACAATAATGTTCCTACTTATATAGTGGATACTTTAATGTTTGTTAATATTAAAGTTTTGCATTATTATATGTTTCCAAGCATTTATATAAATGGGTCATATAATAATTAATAGAAGAAAGATTTCAACGTCTAAATCTTTTACTTGTGCCCCCCAATTGAGTCAGTTATATTTTACATACCAAAAAAAATGATTTAAAAGTCTCTAAATGATTACCAGCTAATAGTAGAGTAAATGATCACTGTACTATTACTATAATCTTAAAATCTTGAAAAACTTTATAAGATTGTAAAATAATTATTTGGACATGAGAATTGCTATGGGTTCCAACTTCCCTCATTCGTCTCCCTTGTGCTGAGACCCGATCGAAGTGAAATGCTCACAGAGAGATTTAGAGCGAACGTGGCAGCTCCCACCCCTGTCTTCTTAATGCAGTGGAGGCTCAGGAAGCCCATATTTGGTTTAACAGCGGGGCCGGCCGGGCAGCATTCATCCTTTCCAAGAGTGGAGCTCTGTGTCAAACCACAGTTTACAGATAGGTGAAGGAGGAGAGACTGTGAAGAAGATTCTGGAAAGGAAAGCAGCGTGTGGCTGACCGTTTCAGGAGGCAGCAGGTGGTCGGCTGTGGCACAGCCACAGACTGGGTCAGGGAACATGTCCTCTCCAGGGGCCTCGGCTGCCTGAGGGTGGCCAGGGAGGGGGACGCGGTGAGAAGGAGAGGTGGGGGGAGCCTTTCAGAAGCCTGACCGTGAAGGGAAGGAGGTAGGGAGATGCTTTCACTGGGTTGAGGGAAGTTTGGTTTTTATGATCAGAAAGGCGTGTTTATTTGGCCCAAGGAAAAGGCTGAAAGGAAGGCAGACGAGGTGGGGGGGCAGGTGGGGAACCCTGAACCCGTGGGACCGGGGCAGGGCCTCTTGGGGGTTTGCTAGGAGGGGAACTGGGCTGCTGGCTCCTCAGAGCTGCCGTGTCACGTCATCTCCTGGGTCTCCTGGGTGCCCGCTTCCCCCTCAGCTCCAGCCTTCGAGGCCCAGAGAGCCCACCGAACTGTTCGCTTTGAACAGTGGTTTCTACCTCTCAACCTGCTCAAAGATGCCGTATCCGGGTACCAAGCACCGTGTGGAGAAGCTGACAAACAGACGTTCTTCTTCCCTCACCTTGCGGAGCAGATGACAAGCACGAGGAAAGTTCCCTTAGAGGATGAGAGCGTTCTGCCGTCTGTCCAGCTCCTCTGTGTCTCATCGGAAAGCAAGAGTTAGGAGCAGACACTCCACACCTCATCAGTTTACTGCCCTCTTCCTTCTCCAGAGACCTGTGCTAAAAGGTCAAGGTCATACAAAGTGGGGAGGAACCATGGCCCCTTCTCTCCATGACTTTTTCCCTCTTGGTGGAGAAACAACAATTTTATGCAGTAAGAATCCAGTACGAAATGGGTCACGCATGATTATGGCCCAGGCAGGGTGGAGTGAGGGGCAAGACCTGCAGAACCTCAGAGGAAGAGACAGGAGAGGGGTGTAAACCTGGTGGGGACCGGGTGGCCCTGGGCGGTGGGGATGGACCGTCCCCTGCCTCATGGTTAGGCTCTGTCCCTGGCTTTGCTGGGCAATCAAGGACTCCCTCTGTTCTTTGGTTTTCTCACTGGCAAGATGAGATTAGGCCAGAACCCCCAGATAACTTCTAGGATTGCTTCTACCTCAGAAATTCTGTAAAGTCACAAAGACTTTAACAACCAGGTGGAAATCAGTTTCATACCAGAGTCAATGCATGAAATGTCATATTTCATTTTTGAGATTTAAAAATGCTGAACTCCCCCCCCCAAAAAAGTAAAGGCATTTTATAACATTTAAAAAAATAAATAAAAATAAAATAAATGCTGAACCCAGATGATACTAGTGTTATCACTGTACACTATATAAGCTGATCATATATACTTTAAGTCTTTAATAACCTTTAATAATACTGAAGGATATTTATTGAACCATACACTAGGGACTAGACACTGTTGTAAGTGCTTTATTTAATGCAATCCCCATCAAAATACCCCTAGCATTTTTCATAGAACTTGAACAAAGAATCCTAAAATTTGTATGGAACCAGAAAAGACCCCGAATAGCCAGAGGAATGTTGAAAAAGAAAAGCAAAGCTGGCGGCATCACAGTTCCGGACTTCCAGCTCTATAACAAAGCTGTCATCACCAAGACAGTACGGTACTGGCACAAAAACAGACCCATAGATCAATGGAACAGAATCGAGAGCCCAGAAATGGACCCTCAACTCTACGGTCAACTCATCTTCGACAAAGCAGGAAAGAATGTCCAGTGGAAAAATGACAGTCTCTTCAACAAATGGTGTTGGGAAAATTGGACAGCCGCACGCAGAAGAATGAAACTGGACCATTCTCTGACACCACACACAAAGATAAACTCAAAATGGATGAAAGATCTAAATATGAGACAGGAGTCCGTCAAAATCCTAGAGGAGAACACAGGCAGCCAACCTCTTCGCCCTTGGCCGCAGCAACTTCTTGCTAGACACGTCTCGAAGGGCAAGGGAACAGAAGCAAAAGTTTTCTTTTCTATAAGCAGGCATTCACAAAATGAAAATGGGAGATTTTTCTCCGTATATGTGCATACTATATTTGAAGAAAATACTAGGAAAATTAAACTTTTCTAGATTAGCAGCTCAACTGCTGGTGCCTTTTCTGTGTGGATGAAACATTTTGACTTGATAAATCATAGCTGGCTGCTGATTTGTGTCATTCTTCTTCAATGTAAATCATAATTGCTTCCGGACCTTCAGGCTCCATCTCTGAATTCAGCCCTCGGAAGGATATTGTATATGATTTTTTGGCGATGGGTGCTTCCCTGTCTTGGACTCTCTGTCCGGCTTCACTCCGTCCTCACCTCTGTCCGCATTCAGAGGCCCATCTGTGTTTTACAAATAATTGATTAAAACGAAATTCACAAAACACAAAATTATCCATTTTAAAGTGAACAATTCAGTGATATTTAGTACATGTTCCCTGTTGTGCAAACACCACTTCTGTCTGATTATTAAAACATTCCCTCACCCCCAAGGAAAGCTCCACACCCATTGAGCAGTTTCTTCGTGTTTCCCTCCCACTCCAGTCTCTGGAAACCACCGGTCTGCATTGTCTTTGGATTTGCCTATCCTGGATATTTTATATAAATAGAAACAGACATTATTTGTCCTTTGAGTGGCCAGCTTTTATCCCCTAGCATAATGACCTAGAGGTTCACCCACATTTTAGCATGCGTCAGTACGTCCGTAATCTCTAAAGTTTCCTTTCTGTAACTTTTGTCATTGTCTCCAGGGCTATCACTTTCGAAGTAAAAGAGGTGAACTCCACCATGTGGTCTCCCACCTGCCCCACCTTCCTTCCCGGCGAAGACCCGGGGCAGCTGCTTGCTCTGGGCTGTCTGCCTAGAGATTCCAGCTCCAGGAAAAGTCCAGTGCAAACATTGTTTCTGTTAATCTGGGAAAGTTGCAAACACGTCTTTTCACAGGCCTTTGGCTGAGATCAATAGGTGGGGTGGGGGGCTGGCACTGGAGGTCAAGGTGAGGAAGGACGCATCTCCGCGGAGCTGGAACGGGCCTCTGCCCCCAGCAAGCACGGCTCTCAGTCAGCGAGAGACTTACAGGTGACAGGCCTGGGGGTTGGAGGTGGGGATGACGGGGAATGAAGTGGCCACCCCTGCCACTGTGCTGTCCTCCCTGCTGCCTAGGTCACCCTTCCCCACGCCGAGGGCTGCCACACAAAACACATCAAGCTGAGCAGTTTTAAACAGCCCCTTGCCCCTCTCAGGGTTCTGGGGGCAAGAAGTCCTAAGGCAAGATTTCGCAGGGCTACACCTCTGAAGGTTGCAGGGAAGGACCTATCCCAGGGCAATCTCCTCGCCCTGGTAGCCTGGGGCATCCCTCGGCTTGCAGAGGCTCCCCTTCTTCTGCTGTCTGTACACGGTCTTCCGTCTGTGCCTGTCCATCTCTGTGTCCAAATGTCCCCTTCTTATAAGGACACCAGTCATGGCGTTAGGGCCCACCCTAATGACTTTGTCTTATATACAAAGGCATAGACCCTATTTCCAAATAAGGTTGCCTGCACAGGTACTGGGGATTAGAATTTCAACATCCTTGAGGGGGACACAACTTAATTCATAATACCCACTGACTGGCTGTCGGGGCCTTTGGGGAAGAAAGACGAGGACAGACACAGCTACGATCCGCTGAAGGAGGAGTGATCTCTGCGAGCTCCGCCCCAGAAGAAATGGGGAGCCAGCGAAACAGCTCCCACCACTTCCCTCACCTCAAAAACTGTTTCATCCCATGGGAAAAAAAAAAAACAAAAACAGAGTGATCTTAAGGTTTGGGAAATCTGCATTTGTGGAGAGTCATATTTCCCCAAGCAGGAAAAGATGTTCCCGATATAGGAAAGCTCCTCTGACCCCATTCGCACAAAGCTCCCGGGTTGGGGGACAGGTGTGGAGCTCCCCTCTGGGCAACACTTCACGGCTTCGGGTGGAGAGCGTGCTCAGGGAAGGTGGTACAGCCAGGAAGGCTGAGGAGCCTCACGCACACCAGCTGGCATTTCCCCAGAAGCCTCCGTCCACGGTCCACATTCAGTCACACCCGATTCTGCTGATCAGCGTCTTGCAAGTCAGGGGTGCGTTTTAATCAGTGAAAATAGTGGGCTGTTAGTTTGACAATCTTAGAAATGAGCTCTCATCAATGAAATTAGCTGTGTCAAGAGGCAGACTAGCTAAAATATTTGAGAGATGTTCCCCACATCTTGTATATCCAGGGCTTTGGAATCTAGAAGATTCTATTTTTTTTTTAACAACCCACCAAACTTTTATTTTTTTAATTTAAATTCAATTAGCCAACATACAGTGCATCATTAGTTTCAAGAGGTAGAGTTCAGTCGTTCATCAGTTGCATATAACACCCAGTGCTCATTACACCACGTGCCCTCCTTAACGCCCATCGCCCGGGTACCCCATCCCCCACCCACCTCCCCGAACTTCAGCTTGACTGAAATGAGGCTTGACGCCTAACCATCCTGCTCCAGCCTTGAGGTGGCTTTCTGGTTGTTTGATAGGGTGACGGGCTTATAATTCTCCAGAGAAACAGAACCAATAGGATCTGTCTGTCCATCTGTCTATCTATATATCATCTATCTCATTTAAGTATCACTGAGAAAGAGAGAGAGAAGTGAATTTGAAGCAGTCGGCTCACACAGTTGTGGGGGCTGATGAGTCTGAAGTGTGCAGGGCAGGCCATGAGGCTGAAGACTCAGGGAAGGAAGGACACTACAGTCCTGAGCCTGAAACCTGAAGGCTGGAAGCTCAGGCACGGTGTCTGTGTTGTAGTCTTGGGGAGAATTGCTTCTCCTTTGGGAAACCTCAGTCTTTGCTCTTAAGTGCTTCCCCTGATTGGATGATGCTCACCCACTTTCTAGAAGGTTCTTTCTTTTACTCCAACTCTATTGATTTAAAAGTTAATCAATCAATCAATCAATAAGTTAATCACATCCTAAAATCACCCTCCCAACATCTGGTCTGGCATTTAACTGCACAACAGGGCATTCAGTCTGGCCAAGTTGATCCATAGAATTAATCCTCCCAGTGATCATGTTTTCTCTTTCGCTCTGGACAGCCCTGGTTGGCACAGATTGTCTTGGTGTAATTCTTAATAGCACTCAACCCTCTCTAAAGGTGCTACAGTTCAAAACACAGACTCATCCCACTTCAGGGGAAGTGGCTGGGACTCCATCAAGCCTACAGAACAGGTTGTAGGGACTTTTATACCTGCTTGGTCATAAAGATGTACTTAATGGGTTTCATAGGTGTAGCCTAATTGGGTCTAATATTTGCTTTCTTTATAATCACTTATGAGGTTAGGAGAATTAGACAGTTAACCTTCACCCTCCGAAAGTTTTCTACACCTACAGTTAGCTTCCGAAGGAACCTATGTGTGTGTGTGACTAAACTGGCTTAGGTCTACTCACAAGCTAAGGTCTACAGTTGCTCTTTTGTTGGTGGAGCCCAAGATCCCTGGATCTTAAGTTGGCCTGGACTGACGTCATATATCTTCCCGGTTGCGGGGGAGATGGCAGTGGCTGGTGTTTGCAGTGGTGTGGAAGGGTGCTTTCTTTCTGAAACTAAACTTTCGTTCCCTGGCTCCCTTCAGTTCAAGTCCCTTCATGGGACCTCTTTGCCTTCATCAGTGTTTCTCAAAGTGAGATTCCTCCAAGCTCTCTGAATCAGGATACACTGGGGACCTGCTAAAAATGCTTTAACTCAGATCTGACCCATCAGGACGGGGAGGGCAGCTAGCCTTCAGGATGACTCATTGATCCAGCCTCCTGGGTCCATGTCCCTGTACAGCCCCCACCCCCCTACATGGAACTAAGGAGTGGCCAACAGAAGGTGCGGTAGTGATAACATGTCACTTCTGAGGCTGGTCTTGGGGGCCACTGGCTCTGCCCTGACTCTTGGATCTCTCACTCTGGGGAAAGCCAGTGGCCACGTCTTGAGGACCCCCAGGCAGCCCTGTGGAGAAGTCTCCCACCCACGGCCATGAGAGGAGTCACCTTGGGAGTGGATCTCCCAGTCCTGGTCAAGACTTCAGATGAGGCAGCCCCAGTGGATAGACTAACTCCAACTTGGGAGAAAACTTGGGCTAGAACCATGTAGCTGTTCTCAGATGCAGACCCTCAGAAGCTATAAAATAATAAATGTCTGTTGTTTCAAACTGTCCAATGTGGGGCTGGTTTGTCGTAGAAGAGTCGGCAGCAAATGGGAGGGGAAGTCTGCGTTCTAGTCAACAGGTGAGTCTCATGTACCCTACGAGGTGAACCCTCACCAGGGGTCAACATGTAGGCTCCAGGGATGGGCAGAGAGATGCCGGCACTCCTGTAGGTCACCCCTGCTGCCACATGGAGCCTTGTGAGAGCCTCGAAACTGAGGCTGTTGGGAAGGGGTAGGCCCTATTCTCCACTCGTAATAGGTCAGTCAGCACGTCACTCCCCTGTCCCAACACCTCCAGCGGTTCCCATCTCTTTCATCCCTAATTTGTGGTCCCATCTGTGGTAGACAAGACCCCACATGGCCCATCCTGGGCCCCCCCATGACCTCACTTCCCACCCCCCTCCCCTTCCTCCCTCTCCTCTCCCCCCCCCTCCTTCCCTCTTGCCTGCTCCACCTGCCCACTCTAACTCCCACACACCCCTGACCCAGTTGCATTCACTTGGCTGTTTATTGTCTGTCTCCCCACTAGCATGTCAGCATAAAGAAGGTAAGGAACCGCTCTGCCTCGCCCGTTGTTATCTTCCTGACTCCTAGAAATGCACCTGACACTTGGTTGTGCCTCAACCACTATTTGTTGAATAAATGGAAAAAATGCATGCCTGACAAATCTACCTTTCACACCTAAGCTCGAATGTGTACCATTTCTAGCCTATTTTTTGTCGGTGAATTTCCCAGTCTGTATCATTTTCATAGGCTGATTAATTAAAATTAGAACTATGGTAACGTATAATTATATTTCAATTAAAATGCTTAAAATTAAGACTCAGCTTGGGACTCTCCTTTTGTGATGCTTTATACCTCTGCACTTAGGTTGCTCTCCCGGGGGTCCGATCCCTCACAGCCCTGGGGACATCTCAGGGACTTAGTCACATCGTGCCTTCCTCCACACACTGTAAGCCTTTTTTAGGGCAGGCAAGCATCTCATTTCTCCAGCACTGGGGTCACCAAACATTGGCCCATGGGTGACGTTCATCAGAGCATAAGCGTGTATCCACACGCTTTCACACCACAATGGTGGAGTTGATTAGTAGCCACCAGACTAGTATGGGCTAAAAGACTAAAACAATTTCTATTTGGTCGTTTACATAAAGTTTACCAATCTCTGGCCTAGCACACAGGAGACACTGAATGACACTAAGTCTCTAAAGGGATAAACATGTAACTTGAGGAATATTGTCATGAGCTAAGTCAACATCAGTAGGGAAATGAAAGGGATATGATTCAACAATTTTCTGAGTCCCACCGAAACAGGTTCATTTAAAATTACACAATATAAAGAAATGGGTCACATAGAGAGTGTATGGTTCTGGAGTATTTGTGTCACAGAGCCCAGGGTCGGAGATTTCAGCATTTTCCATGTAATGCAGTTAATACGTACGGACTCTGTGTCCTAAATGTTCTAAAACTAGAAACATTAACAATAGCTTAGGAAATCCCAAATAAATGATTGTGATGAATGTTGATGTGAAATATATTCTATGACAAATGGATCCTTTAACATTAATCATTTTATTACGGCCTTATTACTTTAATTTGCCTTTAAAAATGGGTGAATAATTTTAGAAGTTTCCAACTAGGAGTGATTTCTATTTGATACCAAGACTAGATGTATGTACTTAATATCCCACAGAAAAAGTTAGATTTCCATGGGTCTTAAGAATAAAAGTTGTGCATTTCTGGGTCCTCTCTAACAGGAAGCTGATCAGAGTCAAGACTTCCCAAAGCACAAGGTCTTTTTATTGCACAAAAGGAGACTTTTCCAGTGTGTGCAGAGCAGCTTAGGTGGGGTATAATCATTTATACAGAGTTGAAACTGAATAAGAGCAAATGAATATCAAAGGCAAGGCCATTAAAAATTATTAAAAACCATTAATTATGACCCTCGCCATTCCCAGGGTACTCCAGGCTTGGGAAGCTGAAGGAATTCCTGTGGGCGGTGAAGACTCTATCAGAGTCTCTCCAGGTGCAGAGGCAGAGGAGGTGGTTACCTGGGAAGGTGTGTCTAAGCTTTCCTGGCTCTGATGGTCTTAATGAAACCTGACTTGTGTGCAGAAAAATCTCCTTTCACTTTCACAAGATACCAGATTGGTCTGATGGAATATATAACTTCATTTCTCTTACCCTGTTTCCACTGCAACCCTTGTAGGCCAGTGGGATTCTTCCCATATGTGAACACTTTGTCCCATGAAAATGCACAGTAGAGAATCTTATGGGTGCTGATCCTGGAAGACTTTTAGGTGTGGATACTGAAAACATTCACCCTTACTTCTTTTAATAAAGAGGTTTTAAAACACTCATTGCTATAAAATTTTAAGATTCGCAAATGATAAAGAGCATAAATGACTGGAACTCTAGGCATGCATGGTTGATTCCATTACAACAGTTTATTTATTTGGACCTATCTGAGTCTAAGGCATTCAGTCTCCTGAATGAATGATTGCTTATTAGCAACATATGTTGGGTGAATTCTGAGGTCCCTGAAAAAATATGTTTATGCATTATGAAGAGGCTGATAGAGTCACATATTAGCTATGGAATGTAAATTAATAATCACTCACTGGGAACCATTATACTAAAGGTGAGAAAACAACATTTTATTTTAGTGTTTCATGTGCATGTTTATTTCTTTCACAGACCATTCACATTCCAGCCATATCTTCTCCACATGAACACAACTGCACAGTTTGGTGTAGGGCCATAATGTGTTTTCAAAGTGCTACTGAGGAATATAATCACAGTCATGTAAATTCATCACCACATTTGACCATCAAGCCAAACCTTCTCACATACCTGGACAACTTTTTATTTTCTTCTTTTTTAAAAATGTAGTTTGGATGTCCTATTGGGGGAAAAAAAGACCTTCAAGCCTAAATTGGAAATGGTACATTACTGATCATTTAGAAACTGGGAAAACTGGGAAGTTTAATGTATTTTCAGTGCTTCCTCATACAGAAAATAGAAATTCTAAAGGACTCAGAAGTAACCTGAGTTTACACTGAGTGGACTCACAGGTGCCACAAAAGTGTGGTTATTCCTTACCCACTTCTAGATGGCCCCAAATCCTCTATATTGCACAAATACTCTTCAATGTTCCATAAAGGGACTATGTGGGCTTCTGTATTTTCTCAAGTGATTTATACAGTGGACCCTTGAGCAACACAGGGGTAAAGGTTACCAACCACCCTGCACAATTGAAAATCTGTGTATAACTTTGACTCCCTCAAAACTTAACTACCAATAGCCTACTGTTGACTGGAAGCCTTATCAATAACCTAAACAGTCAATTAACACATATTTTGTATGTTGTATATATAATATACTGGTATTCTTACAATAAGAGAAGAAATAGAGAGAAGAAACTGTTATTAAGAAAATTATAAGGAAGAGAAAATACATTCACAGTCCTGTACCGTATTTAATGAAAAAGTCTTTGTATAAATGGAACTGGGTAGTTCAAGCCTGTGTTCTTCAAGGGTCAACTGTATTTGAATGGGCAATGTTAATGTTAAAAAAATATCTTTAACTTAATCTCAAATAATTCAGATCCTTTCCACTCAGAGATGAATCTCTGCAATGGTTTAGCCTTCACAACCTCTATAACAAACAGAACTGCATTTTGATCAAGTACTATGTGAGGATTTTGATTAGAAGCTCCCATGACATGCACTCAGGTGAAGGTACTCCAGCAGAAACATAAACTCAATTTCAAAATTTCTGGCTAAATATGTTTTTATTCAGAACACATTTTACTTTATGTAAGCAATTCTGGCTAGCAATTGAGTGCTTGCATGTTGATGAACAGCCAATACCACCGAGATAAAGAATGCTGCACACTAAGAATTCAAGGGTATTACTGAAATGCAGACAGACAGACAACAAACAGTACAACTTAAAGTTTAGAGAGACTCTCAGCCTAAATGCCTAAAATCAGAGCATGTTTCCCGCAAGCTGTATATGTTAGTATCTGAAATTAGCATAGCTTATAGTATGGACTGGAATGATCTATAGCTGTGTGTGTGTGTGTGTGTGTGTGTGTGTGTGTGTGTGTGTGTGAATGTGTCTGTTTATTTCCGTGCAACTTCATTAAAAACATCTTACATAAATAATGCAAAATGATTTCTCATTGTAAAATATTTGGACAGTAACAAAGAAGAAAAATTTGAAATCACAGACCTATGTTTCCAGTTTAAAAAGCTAGGGAAAAAAATGTAAATTGAATATAGTTTAAGTAGAAGGAAAATGAATAGTAAAACAAATCAATGAAATAGAAAATGAGAAACAATAGAGAAAATTAACAAAATCCAAAGTTAGTTATTTGAAAACACTAATAGAATTTATAATATCCTAGTAAGATTTATCAATGAGTGGACAGAACTACACATCCTAAAGTCATTTCAAATCTAAATGATATGTAATAGCCTTTAAATATATCTAGGATATGTATGGGTGACCCCTCTCACACGGCAATCCATTTTACAGTATAGAAGAAATGGGTTAATTCAAAGAAAACCATAACTTAGCAAAACTGACACATGAAGAAATAGAAAATATGAATAGTCCTACAGCCATTAGAAATTTAATTTGTAATAAATATCTTTCCCACAAAGAATACTCTAGATCCATATTACACCATTGGTAAATCCTATCAAAGATTTAGAGAAGAAACAGTACAATTTTCTGCAAAGACTTTCAAGAAATATAGAAAAAGGAGATGTTCCCCAACTCATTTGGTGAAGTGAATAGTTCCCTAAAAACCAGATCTCAGAAAATTTGCAAAAATAAAGAAGGCAGGGCGCCTGGGTGGCTCAGTTGGTTAAGCGACTGCCTTCGGCTCAGGTCATGATCCTGGAGTCCTGGGATCGAATCCCACATCGGGCTCCCTGCTCAGCAGGGAGTCTGCTTCTCCCTCTGACCCTCTTCCCTCTCGTGCTGTCTCTCATTCTCTTTCTCTCAAATAAATAAATAAAATCTTTAAAAAAAAATAAAGAAGGCAACTTTCCTCACAACACAGGGCACAAATCTTTTTTTTTTAAAGATTTTATTTATTTATTAGAGAGAGAGAGAGAGCACAAGCAGGGGGAGCAGCAGGCAGAGGGAGAGGGAGAAGCAGACTCCCTGCTGAGCAGGGAACCTGATGCGGGGCTGGATCCCAGGACCCTGGGATTATGACCTGAGCCAAAGGTAGATGCTTAACCCACTGAGCCACCCAGGCACCCCTAGGCACAAATCTTTTATAAAGGATTGGCAAATTGAGTCCAGCAATATATGTGATGCTTTGGTGGGTTTTATCCCAGAAAAGCAAAGTTGATTTGAAAATCAGTCACTGTAGCTCATCAACTCATGGGGAATGATCTGCCTATTCCTCAAGTCCATGACACTCACAGCTACTTGTGGAACAATAGCTACACTTTTAAATCCTGAAAAATGTACTAATCCAGCCTATTAGCAAGTTCGCTTGATAAAAGTAATCTATGGAGGAACTTTGTGTATAAATAGATGATGAACAATATAAAGTACATACTTGACACAGTAGATTCTAATGTACCTGTGTATATAAGTTTTTGTAGATTTTGGTTTCATCAACTCTATAATGAAGGCTTTTTCTGAATGTGAATTTGCCTGTGTGACTTATTTCCTTGCTGTATCCGCATGAGTTTTGAGCTGATCCTTTTGAGTGTGTAATGCCATGATTCCAGTTCTTCCTGATCTCTCTAATCCAGAGAATACCATGACAGTCTGAAAAGAAAAGAATGCCTAGCCCTGACTTACCCTTCTTCAGTAATTCAGAACCAGGCAATTTCAGTGATGGAGTTGCTAAGATAATGTCAACTGCGATAACAAAAAGTCTTCCAAAATTGGATATAAAACACTTATTTTGCCATAATTGCCTGGTAACTCCAAGATATTTGGTAAACTAGAATTTTAAAGTATAGAAACAAAGCCTTTAATATATTTATGTAATATGTTTCATCAACAAGTAAATGCTTTTAAGAACTATTATTTATTTCATCACCTAGACCAACTCTGTAATATAGAGGTGTGTGTGTGTGTCCCCCTCTCATGGGGACAAAGAAACTACAAAGACACTAATATGTGTAGGCCTAATGAATGTATCTGCTTTTTTTTTTTTTTTAATTTTTTTATTGTTATGTTAGTCACCATATATTACATCATTAGTTTTTGATGCAGTGTTCCATGATTCATTGTTTGTTCATAACACCCAGTGCACCATGCAAAACGTGCCCTCCTCAATACCCATCACCAGGTTAACCCATCCCCCCACCCCCCTACCCTCTAGAACCCTCAGTTTTTCAGAGTCCATCATCTCTCATGGTTCGTCTCCCCCTCTGACATACTCCCCTTTTCTTCCTCTCCTGTTATCTTCTTCTTTTCCTTTTTTCTTAAAATATGTTGCGTTATTTGTTTCAGAAGTACAGATCTGTGATTCAACAGTCTTGCACAATTCACAGCGCTCACCGTAGCACATACCCTCCCCAATGTCTATCACCCAGCCATCCCATCCCTCCCACCCCCAACCACTCCAGTAACACTCAGTTTGTTTCCTGAGATTAAGAATTCCTCATATCCGTGAGGTCATGTGATACATGTCTTTCTCTGATTGACTTATTTCACTCAGCATAACACCCTCCAGTTCCATCCACGTCGTTGCAAATGGCAAGATCTCATTCCTTTTGATGGCTGCATAATATTCCATTGTGTATATATACCACATCTTCTTTATCCTGAATGTATCTGCTTTTAATGGAAGGGGGGAAATCAGAACATACATAACCCCCATGGAGGGAGTAAGTATTCACAGTTCTGCAAGGTCCATAAGGCCAGGAATGGCCCTATCTATTTGGGAAACTTCTATTTAATGCTCTTACTTAGGGCACAGTAGCTTTTAGCTATCCATGCCAAGACAGGGTCAGAGAAGGCACAGTGGTAGTAGGTCAGATATGGGAAGCTAGAGATGGAAGACAGAATGCCCAAACCAGGTGGTAACGTAGATTAGATCCACATCAGGCCAAGAAGATTTGCCAGATTCCTTACTGGGGACGGGGCCTGTGGCAAATGAAAGCAGAGGACAGGCATCTAATTTGAGGACTACCCTCAGCTGGTCCCGGAGAATCATGTTTAGGGATATTTTTAATGGTACGATCCCTGGCCAGGAGTGTGACCCTCAGCCTTGAGAGCACAGTAGGGAGGGGGCTACAGAGTATGAGAGTGTGTGTATGCTTTAAAATGAATTATTCATGTACCCGTAATGACCCTTAGTATGAAAAGGAAGCTCTGTTTGGTAATATTTATACATTTCCATTAATAAGTTTGAAATATAACACAGATTTGCATAGAAAAAAATCATTGTTTTGGCATTAAGTTCATAAATTTCCTCGTTTGATGTGTAGGAAATAAGTCACTTTTTCTAGATATGGCAACATAAGCCCAGATGTCCAACATCCCTCTCTCAAAAACCAACAGTGATAATCAAAGGAAGCTAAAAATAGATCTAGTGCATGAATCCAGGAAAGGGTATCATTAGAATGCCGGAAGGTTTAATGAATTTCTTGGATATAGAGTACAGATGGGACTAGATTAACAGAAGTCATGAGGACTCACACATCCCCTCATCCAACACGCTCCTGCTTCTTGGCGGAACTCCCAATACTCTCTGAAATAAGTGTTGGAACTGGAAGAAAAAGAAGAACCCCTGTCTCTGGATCCCACATCTTCTTTTGGGGACAGACCGATAGTATTCAGAAGTAGCTGTGCCAGAAGTTCCTAGAGAGCGAGGTGCAACCATGCATGAAACCTCCGTACAACTGGGCTTCTCCTGGCTGGACATTTCTCCTTAGAAGCTGAGGCCCTGTCAGCCTGGAGGGCTTCTTTCCTGACCCAGTAGGTTTTCTCTCAAACTCAAGACAGCAAAGCTCTGATCACTGGATTTAGCCACAAGAAACCTAGACTAGAGGATTCACTGAATACAAAACTAACTAGAAAACATTTGTCCCCAGAGCAGCAGTTTCAGGGAACACAGAAGGAAAGAACCTAGAAGGGCAAATGTGGTTGGATCCAGTCTTCCAGGCTTCTTCTGTCTCTGCCATGGCATCCCTCAGCAGGGACTCTGAACTAACAGCTAAGAATGGAGATCATTCTAATAGCATCCAGGGGACTTATACAGAAAACCAATTGTAATCATGCATATCAAGATATGCTTCAACGAAGCAGGAAAATCCAGGAAAACAAATGTAGAACATTGAAAAACATCCTACTTTGTAAAACAAACAAATGGACAAACATGTGTGTGTGTGTGTGTGTGTACATATACACACATATATGCATATATATTATATGCATAGGGCTCAAATAGAGGAAGAAAATATTTTGGAAAAAATACTAAAGTACGTATAAGTTATGTGCATTCAGACTCTTTTTTTTTTTTGTGCTCCCACTGAAAGTGAAGAAAATACAAACTTTGAACTAGGAGATTAATGATGAGACATGAAGGCGTGAGGGATTCTGATGGGGTTCAGGAGAGAAGGAAAGAGGAAATGATAAATAGCTTAGGATGATTAAAAGGGTATAAGGAGCAGGAAGGCTCAGAATCAGTAACAAACACTGACTGAGGCTTCCCAAAGAAAAACTCAGGTCATGTTTCCCAGAATAGGACAAGGGGCAAATGTCTTCAAAGAGGAGAAGAGGAGAAGGTGGGAATTCAGCCACAGACGTTGGTTTCCTGAAAAAGAAGCCCCCTCAAGATGATCCACTTTTTTTTCTCTTGACATTTCTGACTCCCTTCATTTTTTCTTGAAGAGCTGTTTCTACCTGGTATTATTTCCCTTCAACCTTGAAGGGACTTTATTAAGCATTTCTTGTACTGAAGGGTGGCTGACAATATATTTCCCTCATTTTCTTTTATCTGAAAATATCTCTGTGTCGCCTTTTTCTTAAAGACTTTTTGCTGAACGTAGAAGTCTGGGCTCATCTACGTTTTTAACAGGGCTACTCCACTGTCTTCAGGCCTCCGCTGTTATGAGTTAGAAGTTAGTTGGTTGTGAATCATCGGTCCTTCATATGCCAAGTGTCATTTGTCTCAGGCTGCTCTAAAGGTTTCTGTTCCCCTTTGGTTTACATCAGTTTGTCTATAATGTACCTGGATATGCTTTCTTTTGTATTTATTTGGCTGGGGTCCACTGACATTCACTGAGATTCATAAATCTGTGAATTTATGTTTCATCAAATCTGGGAAGATTGTGGTCATTGTTCTCTGAAATGTTTTTTTTCCTTAGTCTCTTCCTGCTCCTTTTTGGACTCCAAACATATCCATGTTAGATCTTATTATATTGCACACATTTAATTTCCTTCAGGCTTTTTTTTTCTCTCTTCTTCAGACTGTATGATTTCTATTGATTAAAAAAAAAACAAATTCAGTGGGTTTTCTGTCATCTTGCTGCTACTGTGTAGCCCATTTAGTGATTATTTTAAAATTCAGATATTGTCTTTTTTAGCTTTATAATTTTTGTGTCTTTTTACTGTGTTTTAGTTTATATTTCTCTGCTGATATCTATTATATCAGCATACTTTCCTTTCCATCCTTGAGCAGTAGTTAACAGCTGCTTTAAAATCCCATTTGCTAATTGTGACATCTGGATAATGGAGTTGCTCTTCACTGATCGCCGTTTCTCCAGAGAACGTGTCATATTTTTCTGCTTCTTCATCCTAGATATTGTGAAGAATTTGTTGTAGAAATTCTAGGGTTATGTGCCTCAGAAGACTTTTGCTTTATTTTTTAAGCATGCAATTAACTTGGCAGAAGTCAAAATTCAAGTTACCTCTCCACTGAGATGAGCCACAGGTCAAGATCAGCACAATCCCTTCAGCCTTAGTTGGGCTGCTTGAATTACACTCTGCATCTGTACAGTTAATGGATCAGCCAGAAATTTGGGAAAAACATAGATTTTGGCTCCCTCAGCTTTCTTTTTATAGCACAGTATGAAATAGTAGTAGAAACAGTGGGTAACACATTTTATTTATGACTTTCATAGGAAAGTATTTTTATAACGTTTAGAAATTACCAAACAATTCCTGTTTTTGAGGGTTTTAATATGAATTGGGGTGAAGTTAATTAAAGGTCTTTACTACATCTTTGAAGATGATTATATGATTTCTCTCCTTATTTCTATTTAGATGACTTTCTTAATATTGAACCACTGTTACATTTTTGTAATTTCCTCGATTGGCCATGATGTCTTGTTTAGCATGTTTTTTCACTTGGCTAAGTATCTTTTCAAGGAGTTTTAAAAGACTTTATATTTTTAGAGCAGTTTTAAGTTCACAGTAAAATTGAGGTGAAGATACAGAGACTCCCCATATATCCCTTGTCTTACCACATGCATATGCCCCCATTAGCAACCCCACCACCAGAGTGGTACATTTATTACAACCGATAAACATATATGGACACATCATAAACATCCAGTGCCCACAGATTACACTGGTGTTCGCCCTTGGTGTTGGGCCTTCCGTGGGTTTGGATAAATGTATAATTACTATTACTATTACTACTACTATTAAAGCGTTATACAGAGTAGTTTCACCAACCTAAAACTCCTCTGTCAGCTGCCTATTCAAACCTCCCTCTCCCCCAACCCCTGGAAACCATTATCGTTTTACTGTCTTTATAGTTTTGCCTATTCTAGAATGTCATATATTTGGACTCATGTAGTAGGTAGATTTTCAGATTGGCTTCTTTAACTTAGAAACATGCATTTAAGGTCCCTCCATGTCTTTTCATAGCTCTATGGTTTATTTCTTTTTAGCAGTGAATAATATTGTATAATGATATTCCATTGTCGGTATGTATCAAACTCTATCCATTCACAGACTAAAAGGCATCTCGGCTGCCTCTAAGTTTTGGCAATTATGAATAAAGCTGCTATAAACATCCATGTGCAGAATTTTGCTTATGCCTAAGTTTTCAGCTCCTTTTGGGTAAATGCCAAGGAATGAGATTGCTGGATCATATGGTAGGAGAATGTTTAGTTTTGTAAGAAACTGCCACACTGTCTTCCAAAGTGGCTGTGCCATTTTTCATTCCCTCCAGGGGCGATTAAGAGTTCCTTTTTGCTCCACACCCTCTCCAGAATTTGGTGTTGTCAATATTCCAGATTTCAGTCATTCTAGTAGGTGTGTACATATCTCATCATTGTTTTAATTTGAACTTCCTGATGACATATGAGGTAGAACATATTTTAATCTGCATCCCTCTTTCAGTGAGGTGTCTTTTAGGGGATTTTGCCCATTTTTCAAGTCTCACTTGTTTTCCTGTTGTTAAGATTTAAGAGTTCTTTGTATATGTTGTGTAACAGTCCTTTATCAGATGTGTCTTTAGCAAATATTTTCTCCTAGTCCATGGCTGGTCTTCTCCTTCTCTTGACATGGTCTTTTGCAGAAAGAAGTGTTTTGTCTGTTTTTTTTTTATGTTCTTTTTTTTTTTTATGAGACCCAGCTTATCAGTTATGTCCTTCATGGATCATGAAGTTCATTACCACACTCAAAGGCATTGATGGTTTTCCCCTGTGCTCTCTTCTAGAAGCTTCCTAGTTCTGAATTGCACATCAAAGTCAAAGTGTCACAAGGCAAATTTAAAGAGAAAATTTGAAAACCAGAGAAGAAAGACACGTTGCACACAGAACATCAAACTGAGTACCGACATGTCATCACAAGCTGCAGAGGCCAGAACACAGTGGGCGGTGTGTTTATGGTGCGGAAGAAAGAAGTGCCAACCCAGAATTCCATATCTATTAAAACTACCCTCCAGGAATAAAAGCAAAATAAAACAATAAATACACAAATATGTCGTTTAAAGTTTTTTTTTAATTTCAGAAAATCTTTGGGAAATTATACAAAGTAGTGGTTGTTCTACCATGTTGTTTTGCTCTCCCTCAACAGCTCCTTTCATCTTGTTAGATGTTCTTTGGCCATCCTCCACTACTGTCACTTCCAAACTCCTTTAAATGTTTTCTTAGTTTGGTACACCTGGGTGGCTCAGTTGGTTAAATGTCGGACTCTTGGTTTCAGCTCAGGTCATGATCTTGAGGTTGTGAGATTGAACCCCGTGTCAGCCTCTGCAATGGGCATGGAGCCTGCTTAAGAGTCTCTCTCTCCCTCTGCCTCTGCCCCTCCCCCTGCCCCCCAGCTTGTGCTCTCTCTCTCTCTCTTTCTCAAAACAAAAATAGTTTTCTTAATTTCCTTTGCCTTTGTTAACATGTTCTTCAACCTCCTTTAACCACTCTGTTATGTTCATTAGCCTTTGTGGTACTTCTAGTTTCATCTTCTTTTCAGAAATGCTTTCCTTTTCTCTTGGTCTTCCTTGAGTTCTGTCATTTTATCTCTAAGCTTTTATAATTCTGGTTTGTTCTACTTTTCATATATACTATCACTCTTTTCATTTCTTTCAACTTGTTTTGAAATATGCCAAAATGCATATTTCTGAGCATCTAAAACTATCATAGCAAAATCAAAAGTAAAAACAGCTACCTGGAGGGGCACCTGGGTGGCTCAGTGGGTTAAGCGTCTGCCTTCAGCTCAGGTCATGATCTCAGGGTCCTGGGATCGAGCCCCGAGTCAGGCTCCCTGCTCAGCAGGAAGCCTGCTTCTTCCTCTCCCTCTGCTGCTCCCCCTGCTTATACTCTCTCTCTCTCTGTCAAATAAATAAATAAAAGCTTAAAAAAAAAAAGCCACCTGGGAAAAAGTATTTGCACATATATAACTTATTTAAGATTAATAGCCTAAATATGTAGTGACATTTTACAAATAAATTATAACGATTTTAAGAGACTAATATAAAGATAATGAAATAGGCATGTAGAGAATAATCATAGGGGCACCTGGGTGGCTCAGTTGGTGAATCTACCTTCGGCTCAGGTCATGATCCCAGAGTCCTGGGATCGAGCCCCATATCGGGCTCCCTGCTCAGCAGGGCATCTGCTTCTCCCTCTGCCTCTGACTGCTCCCCCTGCTTGGGCTCACTCTGTCTCTCTCTCTCTCTCAAATACATAAACCAAATCTTTAAAAAAAAAGAGAATAGTCATAAATATC
Source organism: Callorhinus ursinus (assembly GCF_003265705.2). NCBI lineage: Eukaryota > Metazoa > Chordata > Mammalia > Carnivora > Otariidae > Callorhinus > Callorhinus ursinus. Next base: position 91,677,327 of record NW_027397065.1, read on the forward strand.
TGCCTGTTTTTTTTTTTTTTCCCTAATGGGTGAGTAAAAAAGAAATTAAAATATGGGCAAAACTGTGATTGAATAGGGACTCTCAAAATAGGGACAATTTTCCAAGAAAGATGTATGAATTTCTACTTTTTTTCAGAGTGTTGATGTCTAAAAAATAGCCTTGGCAGTAAGTATCGAATATCTCTTAAAGTGCCCTGTGTTAAGGCTAAGCAGTTCTGCTTCCAGGGATTTAGCGTGAGAAAGTGATTGGAGATAAAGACAGTTGTTTGAGTAAAGATAATACTAACTTTTATGTTTATTAATAATTATGCTCCACCATAGAATACTTATGAAATACATTTGAGAGATCCAAATGTAAATTGTTTTACAGATACGAAAATAATGTTTCAGGACAATATTTAATATTATAAAGAAATAATACTCTATGCTATCAAGTAAAAGAAAAAGTAGTTTTAAAAAAGAACACATATAGGGGCACCTGGGTGGCTCAGTCCGTTCAGTGTCTGACTCTTGATTTCTGCTCAGGTCATGATCTCAGGGTCATAGGACTGAGCCCCACGGCAGGCCCCATGCTCGGCGGGGAGTCTGCTTGAGACTCTCTCTCTCTCTGCCCCTCCCTCTGCTCATGCTCTCTCTCTCTCTTTCCCTCAAATAAGTAAATAAATCTTTAAAAAATAGCATATATAGTCGATCTCTATTTTCAACAAACATATTCATAGAAATAAGACTGAAAAGTATAAACACCAAACAGTTCAAAGTTAGTTAGTATAAAATGTGGGACTACAGGAGGTATTTTCTTCTTATGCTTTTTGCAGTTTTCTAACTTACATATCTATGTAGTACATGTTAGTGTAATGTATCTAATAATATCATATCAATGTATTAGTATACATTCTTATAATATTAGTGAAGTATTAACATACTCTTATATGCTGTGTTATATATAACAGATATACTTGAGTAATCTGTTGGTCTATCATCTGTTTTTTAAAAACTATATTAATGTGAAAACAAAGCTTATTGGTGTCCTATTTTTTTCACTCTGGTTCCCCCTTTGCCAACAGCTCCTGTGGAAAGAATACAGACACCTTATAAACTTAATTTTTTAGGATAAAATCTTCTGTGTGTGTCAGACTGTATATTTTCATCTGTGCCTTTTGTGACTGTGAGGACTTACGAACTTAGAAACACAGTACCGTCATACCACGTTTTCAGATAATTGGCCACTTTGTTAACAAGGTTGACTTCTACGTAATTAAAAATAATTCTTGCCCCTAATTAAGAGTGATGCTGTAGCACCACTTCCTCCCTTTCACGCAGGGTCATCACATTCCAGTTAAACAGTAAGGCTCTTTCTGGAGGGGAAACGGAGGGACCCTTCGGCTTCTAATGGAAATATTCCTTACGTGTCTGAAGTTGTCTGAATCTCCCAGTGGAGTCTCCACCCCAGGGTCCTGTCCTGACAACCACTTCCAGACCATTTCTCTGGGTTGCTGCACAATCCCTTCGACCGCAGACTTGAAAATGTGGTTGTGCGTTTGCGCGTGCATGCATCAGCCTGGCCAGGAGCTCTGTGCGGCGGCTGACCTTGGAGAGTCCCCGTGGGGTGGGGCGAGGCCAGCCTCCAGCTCATCCTCATGGAGGTCAGCTTAACTCTGTCCCCCGCCTGCCCCCAGCAACGCCCCCGACGGCGCAACCTCAGCCGCTAACGTGTAGCACCTTTCTCTCAGGTTCTGCCGCTACAGAACTCCAACTAAACCACTTTCTTTTAAGTTCCTTTTTCTTTAAATAAAGACATCTTTATTTTAAAAAGCGGTACCCTCTTGCTTCCTCAATCAGAATATGCGAAACACTGCTTAACAGGGATCTTTTTTAACTTTGTTTTTACTTTGCTAAGGGCTGTCTGCCACTTCTGGGCGTCCTCACTCCCGGTGTTTGCCGCCAGTGCCCCTTGCTGCCCCCCCCACCGGCGTTCTACTGCGGGACAGACCTCATGTGATCATGGAGTTTGGAGGGAGGAGGGAACCTGAGGTCTTCGCACGCCTGCCTGTGGTCTTTCTTCCTTTTTTTTTTTTTTTGATATTTTATTTACTTATTTAGAGACAGTGAGCAGGGTAGGGGCAGAGAGAGAATCTCAAGCAGACTCCCCACCGAGCACAGAGCTGGACCCTGGCCTCGATCGCATGACCCTGAGATGGCGACCCGGACCGAAACCGAGAGTCAGAGGCTTAGCCGACTGAGCCACCCAGCTGCCCCTACTTGCGGTCTTCCTTATGTTGAAAGGTCAGATTCTTCAGAAGAAAGGCACCACCTCTACCCCCATGAATCGCTTCTTGCTGTAACTGTGCAGATAGAAACTCTGTACCCAGGAGTGGATGATGCTCTGATCTTTTTGAAACGGCTTCTTTTCCCAGCTGTGGCTCCTTTCACAGGGTTAAAGGCTCCGCTTCCTTCAGGCTACCTGGCCATCCTGAAGTGGACATCTCACACACACACACACACACACACACACACACACACACACACGGGCGTTCTTTGAGGCCAGTATATTTTGAACAGTAGGAGTTGTAATCTTGAGGCTGTATCATTTTCTCTTTCCCCATAAAGTAAAATCATTTCAACTAATGATTGAGTCAAAGGTTTACACCTGTCCATACATTAATCATTTCCAAAACTCATTGTCATTAGAAATCTCTTACAAGATATTTGTCTTTTGGCAGTGTTGCTTGTTTGGTTTAATTGAGGTGTTAAGCGAATTGGAAATGACATCATCAGAGAGAAATGGATGAGTAGGTTGGAAGTGGGTCAAAGCTTCCTCACAGGAGGAGCAGGGGAATTGCCTGAAGGCATAGTCGTATTAATTTATTAAAGGTTTATGTGTTTCATGCAATTAAAAGAAATCTTGAATGGTAAGTCTCCACACCCTAACAGGAGCCTTCTCTGTCAGGGTGAAGTATGTAGTACTCTACAAGACCAGCATTCATAAAGACTACGATGTTCATAAAAGTGTAGCTCATTTTACTTATTTTTTCCTAGAGTTTGTAGAAGATCATTTTCCCAGGCTCAGTTTGAATTGCCTTGTTTGTATGTGGTATTTATGTAACTTACGTTTAAGTCTTAGGAAAGGAAATGATTCTTCCTACGACTTTTTGTGTTTCTATGGATTACATTGAACCATGAACTGCCTCACCCAAGAATGAAGTAAGTGTTCTTCCCACTACAAAGCTCAAACTTCATAACGCCTCACTTCATGGTCCTCCTGGCTTGAGAGTTGAACTATTTAATGCTAATAATGCATTGCTCTGGACTCTCGAAGGATGCTTGCCACCAGAGTACGCTTGAGACCCACGACCAGGTCCAAGACAGCAGGCCCCGCCGGAGCTGACGGATGGAGGCTGGGCGGGCCCACGGGAATCTGCTGCGGGCTCCCAAGAAGGTTGCATTTGCTTTGCCAATTAAATGTAGTTGATCCTTGATCAGTGAGGGGGTTGCGGTGCCCACCTTTGTGCGGTCAAAAATCCACATGTAACTTTAGACTACCCCAAAACTTAACTGTTGCCTAGAAGCCTTCTTGAGAACATAGTCGATTAACACATATTTTGTATATGTTATGAGTCACATACTGTATTCTTACAATAAGGCAAGCCAGAATAAAGAATATGTCATTCAGAAAATCATAAGGAAAATACATTTAGAGTACTGCACTGTGTTTATTGAAAAGTCCACGTGTGAAGGGACCCGTGCAGTCCAAACCTGCGTCGTTCAGGGTCAGCTGTAGGAGTTTCAGAGCTAAGTGTGGCAGGCCGAGCCCCCCCCCCCCCACAACACCGGGCCCCAGCGCGGTGGGAGCCGCCTCGTGGGAAGCCAGCAGGCGGGTGGGTGGGCCTGGCCACACCCGGCAGCCAGCCGTGCAGGTGGGGCGCCCCAGGCAGCGCTCCCCGACACAGTCCGAGAACCACCTGTGCTGTCAGCAATCTCAGAGGCTTCCGTGTTACAAGAAAACCAGAAGACGTGTGCAGTCCCTGCTGCGTCTTATCTCCGTGCTGATCTGTATCTAGAAATACACAGCACGTTTCTGAGTCCCGCGCCCGGGCATCTGCTGGGAGGGAAAGCTGTGCGGGCAGCGCCCTGTCCTCCAAGCCGCGGCCAGCAGCCCCGGCCCCGGGCCCAGCTGCCGGGGCTTCCTGCACGTGGTGGCGGGGCCTGCAGCTCTGCGTGCCCGTGGGGGACAGACTGCCCGCCCCGAGGGTCACGGGCACACTGCCCACTTGATTAAAGCTCACTGGTCTCGTCCCTGAAGACAATCTCTGGAAGTGGGGAGTTGGCGACAGCCCAGCCCCACTTTGCCAGGACAGAGGTGGCACCCCCACCCTCAGTCGGGGGCATCGCCGGCCCGGGGGCTCAAATCCGCACTTTCCCAGGACCCCGGCCCCCTTCCCCATCCAATATCCAAAAGCCCATCCTGTGGGTTTGGGCTCCAAATGCATCTCAGCCAACTCACTTCTCTCCCTCCTCCCTGCCCCCAGTGAGCCCTAAGCCGTCCCCGCCCCCTGCCTGGATCCCTGCGGTCTCCCCCGGAACCGTCCTCCCTCCCCCCCAACAATGTGCCCCACTCTCCTGATGACCCTTGACCCGGGTCATGCATTCCAGCGGCTTCGGACCTGATCTGGCCTCCCCATGACTCTAGAATTAGACCTGAGCTCCATCCCAAGGCCTCCAGCGCCCTGCGGCTTCCACCTGGTGCCCTCAGGTGTGAGAGCGGGCCTGTTTCGGGTCCGGACATGGGGTCTGTCTCCCAGGGCTACCCTCCACCCTCTCAGCTGCTTGGGCTCTCCTTCCCTCCTGGCTTTCTCTGTCCGGTGCCCTCCCTGCAGGGCCCCTTCCCGTCTGCAGGGCCCTGGCTCACTCACCTGCTACTTTCAGGTCCATTGTCTGGCCTCCACAGAGCACGGGGCATCCCACTGTTCAGGTCACACAAAGGTGCTGACCTCCTCATCTGCAAAGTCAATAGAAAGTTGCAAAACTCCGATTTCCCACCATCTCCCCTGGGCTCCCCTGTCTGGGAGCTGTCTCTGGCTCTCCTGGTGCCCCCAGTTCAGCCTGCCCTCCCTCTCCTGGGCCTCCCGTGGGTCTCTCCGGGGAGGCCCCCCACGCTGGGCTTCCTCATGTGGAGTCCCACAGCTGCCCCTCCCTCTGGGGGGCATCTTCATAAGCATAGCCAGCTCCAGCCACCGCCCAGTGTCCGTCCTGCCCATCCTGCCTCCCAGGCCCTCGCTTCCATCCCCTCTGCTCCGGACCATCCTGTCTCCTCCATCTGACCTCCCTGCTCCGCTCCAGCCCCGCCCCAGCCAGAAGGAGCCCCCCAAACCCTGGGAATGTCATGCCTCCGCCTGAAGCCCTTCCATTCACTGTTCACAGAAGGCAAGCTGTTCATTGCATGGGCCGCCCCTGGGGTTCAGTGTGTCCACCCTTCCCTCCTTGTGGTTGCACGGGATGGCAGGCCTGTATCTGTCCTCACTGTTCCACACCAGAGCTGGTCAGCCGTGTTGTGCCCTTCAGCAGCCCGCCCCGGCCCAGGCCCCGCCTTGGCCCTGCCCTTCCCGCCGTGTGTGGGATGCCCAGCGACACACACCTGTTCCTCTTTATTGCACACTTGGTTCCTGCGCCCATCTCTTTCTCCTGGGCGGAGCTTCCTGGTGGAGGGCACCGGGCACATTCATGCTCAGGCTTCCGTGCAGAGGTGCCCACCCGCCATGGTTCGCCCAGAGAAAGACAAAAGGACACAGAGAGTTGATGAACCAGTGGGAACTAGGCAGAGAGAGAATGGAGACGGTTTTCCAAGGAAACAAGCAGCAAAACATGGAGGACGGTGCAGAAAGTCAGGAAGAGAACGAGGTATATGCAAAGCCACGTTCTAACAGATGAGAGAACATCCTCGCGATACGACTCCTTCGCTTTAAAGAATGGCGGTTGTGTTAGTTTTCTGTTGCTGTGGTGACGATCCTGTGTTTGGTGCGTCTTCCTCTGACGGCCAGCTAGGTCCTGCTCCAGACCACCCCACGAGGCCGAGACCAAGGTGCTACCAGCTGGCCCTCACCCGGAGGCTCTGGGGCAGGGTCTGCTGCTATCCCTCTCTGGTGGTTGGCAGAGTTCCGTTCCTCGCAGCTCTAAGACGGGGCCTTATTTGGGTGGATGGGTGCATGGCAAGTGATGCTGGATGTGGGGGCACCCCAGACGTGTGGTTTTCCCTTTCATACCGTATGTCCTTGGGGATCCTGGGAGTCGCCGGTCCTGCTCAGTGTCACTGAGCTGCTTTACAGACACCCTGTTTCTAGGCATAGGGGATGCAGCCAGAGTGGCATGGACCTAATATTTTCCTCCATTCTAGGTTCTTTCCTTTTCTGCACTTGCTTGGACATCACTTGCTCTCCCATCATAAGCAGATCTTTTTTGGAGGAGTCTCTGGGGACAACTATGGCTCACCCGCAAATGCCCTGGACAGCTGAAGAGGACCAGCATCCCAAAGGCCAAAACCTCACCCTCCTTTATCAGAAGGGACTGCCCTGGGAGCCCCCTCTGTGGCACAGGACCACAGTGACCCTGCATGTGTTGCAGAGAAGTGGCCTCTCTGTTCTTTCCCATTCTCCTCACAAGGTCCAACCTCATCATTGTTGGTGGTTGGAGTCAGCAAAGCCGTTTTGCAGGCGAAGTCCCCTGTGAAGGAATTACGGGCATGTACGTGTGTGTGTGTGTGTGTGTTGGGAGTAAGGGCTTGAGGCAGGTGAGGGGACCCTCGTCACAGCCAGGAAGGGGGTGCAGTGCACTGGGAGAGGCTGGGGCCCCAATGCCGGCCTCAAATGCTTCCTGGCTCTTTGGCCTTGAGCCGCACCACTGCCTCCGTTTTTGTCACCTTCTGAGAATAGGGCAAACGTCGGTAACACAAATGCTTCTGTCCACACACTAAACCCACTGAGTCCAGACATACTCTTTGGTGTGCACGTCCCCACAATAGTCCGGTAAGAGGACCCTCTCTGGCCACATACAGGAAAGATCCCTCTCTCCTTCCGCCCCTCCCCACCCGCTCACTACTGGGGAGCCATCCCACCCCTGTCTTTCCTGCGCCTCCTTCTGGTGACCTTCTGGGCATTTCTGCCCTTCCGTGGCAAATTCTAGGGACCATGTGGGCCCCGCTGAGTGGGATAAAGAAATGAAGAAGCTCAGTGTGTGCCCAGAAGCCCAACCCCAGGCTTGCAGAGCCAGAAGCTTGGGGATATCCAGGTTTGAAGGCATCTAGGGTTTGGGGTCCATCTGGGCCGTGGTAGACGTGCCTATGAGGGAGTATCACGCTCACCCTGGGGGAGCGGTTGGGAACGGACACCTCCGTATGTCGGGGATTTCTCTCTCAGTTTCAGGATGCGTCTGTCCTCTGCTGGACAAAATTCCCAATGTCCCCCAGTAACCCCTGTCCCTCCCTTTTGACTATGAGTGGACCTGCAGGTCTGGGGAGATGGTCTCATGATGATATTGTTATAAGGCAAAAGGAAAGCAGATTTTCCTCTGGGCAGTGACAGAAAAGGAAGTCTAAGAGACACGTTCCAACCAGCCTGAAGGAAAGCAAGCCTCCATGCTCTGAACCGTCTGCAGGGACCCCGTGGCGGGACAAGCGGGGGCTCCTAGGACCTCAGTGTGGCCCCAGATGACTGCCAGCTACCATGGAAATGAATTCTCCCAATGACCCGAGCCTGAATGGAGACCTGGGTGCTGGCGGAGAATGGCAGCCCGGAAGACACCGCGATTCAGGCCCACAGAGAACCTGAGCACAATTTCTGACCTACAGAAACTGCCAGATTGTAAGTTAATGCTATTTTAACCTACTAAATGCGTGGTAACTTGTTACACAGCAGTAGATTATTAACACACCTATCTAAAACTGGTTGTGGCCAGAGTCCTAGAGATATTCCAACGAACCTGAATTTAAATAGTTTACAAATAAGATGTGGTAACTCCGGGTTGGACTCTGTAATTTCGGGGTTTTCTTCAAATCAGCCCCTAACCCATACGGTCTGCAAGTCTTGTAAATCTCTTCAGGGCAGAATGAAATGGCCTTTTTTTTTTTTTTTTCCTCTCTCTTATGGGAGGAGAGTCTAATAATCTGAAAGACTCAGCATAATGTTGCATTGTGTTAACTTTTTTTTTTTGGTGACTCATTTTAAACTAAATGGAAATCCTGAAAGGATTAATGAGTTCATATGTGTTTCATGTTTTGAGATAACCCAGTAAGTAGGAGCAAATACTATTAAAATGAGAATTATACTGTGATTGCATGTAAGGGTTACAACTATATATATTTGTACACTTTAAACATCTGACTTCCTGGTGGAATTCCAACTGAATCATCGAAAGAGCTTTCAGTTGTGATCCAGTGAGCCTGAGAAAAGAACAGGGTGATGCACTGCAGCCTGCAGGGCCCTGGGATGTCCTCTCTGGCAGCACTTGGCATCTCTCACTTGCTTTGCTATTTCACAAGAGCAGTTATGAATGTGTCTATTGAGAGCAAAGTGATCCCTTTGATTTTTATTTATTATGTCTTTTACAAGAGACTTTCTCCTTCTGCTTATCAGAAGGAAATATCAATAGGTCATCTGTGAGGATGTTCTACACGCACCCTGGTTACGGTGGTGTCCTTCGCAGTGGGCGTCTGACCCTCAGTCAGTGGACATCAGCACTGCCCAGGAGCTCCCATAAGTGCCCCCAGCAGGTGCGGACAGGGAGAGACGTCCATCTCCAGCATCCGCGCCACTCTCAGCGATGTTGCTCAATTGGAACTGTGAAAAGAAATAGACATGCCGTGTGGTCCGAAGGGGACAGAAGAAGCACTCATGTGGTTACTCACTTTGGTGAAAAAAAGAAAATCTGGCATTCCTAATTAGACGGTGACCGGAAAGGAGCTGGTTCTTTTGTAAACTGTGGTGTTCGTGTTCACCCCCAGCCTGTGGGGAAGGTCGGCTCACTTGTGTCTGCACATGTGGGTGGGGCGGCATTAAGTCTGTAATGCCGCTTAATCTGGTCCCCTTGACTTGCTGCCGGCAACACGCTCATTTCCTCTCGTGAGCTCATGCTCACGGAGGCTTACCTAAGTATTTTAGTAAGCAGTTTTGTGAGGATTTTACCGCACAGAAAAATTTAAATGTTTTCAACTTCTAAACGTTTTCTGTCTCTATCTGTCTTTGAAAGACATATTCTGTCCAGAATATAGGGTGATACCATGCACTTTCTTTCTTGGCCATGCCCTTCTGAGCAAACCATGCCCTTCCAAATTTCCATTCTAGTAAGGTACATTATCTCCATCCATCTCTGATGACAATCAGACATGGTTTCCACACCAAGCATGACTTCAAGTTCTTCCTGTTTATTAATTAGACTTCAATTTGTTCTCGGTGCCAATTTTCAAGCCTCCTACGTTCTTTACTCACCTTTTTCTCTTTCCATCAATCAACTATTCCCCAGATGTAATTAAATGCTTATAAAATGTGCAGAACATTGTGTGATGTGCTAAGAGAGCCAGGTGAGGGGAGAGAGAGAGAGTTCTCATGTCAAGTTAGGATATGGGGCATACAAACGGGCACAAAACTGCTTTTGTAAATAGCTTATTGACAAGAGAAAAGTACACGGTGCATCTGATTGCGACTTAAGTAAATACAACACTAGATATCTACAAACAATGACTTTCTAAGAGATATTTCCAAAAGTTGGAAAATTTTCCGAACACAATAGGGGAAGGTGATGAACAGAAATCTCTCTCATCAAGCCGCAGGGCAAACTCAGAAGACTGATCTCGTCTTTTAATCGGTTGATGTAAGCCAGTTTATGAAGAAAGGATTTCACAACCTCTGCCAACTGGCTGGTGTTGGAGGGAGGGGAGCTGTGCTCGGGAGATGGGTCTGGGCAAATCCTGGCTGCCAAGCACTCCTGCCCTGCACCCCAGAGACCGTTGGGCAATGCAGACGGGAGATACGCTGCCTTCCCCAGGATTGCCCGGAAATCGGCCGACCAGGTCCATGGGAAAAACACAGGGGCCCACAGATCATTACAGCAATTTGTTTTCCTAACTGTTTATCGTGGCTTCCCCTTGGCAAACAGCGATGCCTACTTCAAACTCTTGGTTTAAGGACAGCACAAACCCAGATCTAGCATAGAGGCAGTCCCCGCCCCCATCATGAAAGAAAATTCTACAACTGGTGAATGTGAGGATGAACCCCAACAACTTACTCAAATTTTTGAGAAAAATGGAAATAACCCATGCATTAATTGTGATTAAACCTAGGAATTATTCAAAGAACAAACCATAGTTTGAGACACCATAGAGACCGAAAAGCTGTCTTATGATGTCACATTCATTAAAAGATAATTTGCTTACGTAATTATAAAAACATCCTGCGTAGCAGAACCGCTTTTTTTCCTACCCTGTTCCTCTTTTTTTAACTCCTCCTCAGCCCCAACATATGTGCACATATGCACATATGGGCAGACACACCCCTGCCTCCTCCGGAAACTGACCCCTCCACTCACCTCTGCCCACCTGGGTACCTCGGGAGCCACCTGTGGGGACAGTGTGTCCCTGAGTCCTGGCACAGGTGACTGGTCCTGAGAAGCCACAGGGCCCCGGCTGGACCAGGGAGAGCCTTCCTGGGAATCTGACGTTGGGAATCGGGGAGGCTGGCCCTGCCTGATTGTTCTGCTGAAAGTATCAACTGTGGACTTAGGAGCCATGGGTGACATCCAGTTTCTCCCAGGTGTCCTGGAAATCAAGGATGGAGACTTGCACCGAAGAGAGAGGTGGACCCTCAGATGTGATGAGATCAGAGGTGGAGGAGAGCCTGACCACACGCCAGCCTGTGGCTGCAGATGGCCTGAGTTTGCCCCTACTCCGAATTCTGAAGCACATGAAAGTTTCCTTTCCTAAATTCTTCTTTCAGTTTAAGCCAACTGAGATTTCTCCCACTTCTCTCCACTGGAATCCTCACTGAAACCGCGAGAAGAAATTCACCAGGATGTCCTTAAGTGAATATTTCCACCTAATGGGATTGAGGTGGTTTTTATTTCCTCTTAATCCCATGACAAGAAGCCTTCTTAGAGTTTTAATTTGTCTTATTCTCCCAGTTTTAGGAGACTTCAAGAAGAATAAAATCAGAAAAAACAATCATTTTTCTAAAGAAAAAAAGAGAGTAGCAGGGATTTCAAAGCCATTGGAAAAATTAGCTATGTAGTTTATATCTTATAACATTCATTATTTTTGTCATAATTATTTTCCATCAGGTAACCGGACAAAACAATTAGTATTACACAGGACAGATAGCATTTACCTGAGAATATATAATTGAACAATTGCTTAGCGTTTTCTCAGGCTTGAGGAGCCATCTATCCTAAACACGGGTTGTTATATAGCGAGATATTTGCTAAGAGTAGCAAGAAGCTGGTGCTTTATAACCGAGCAACTTGAAAGAACATTCTGGAAAGTCTTTTGCTGAAAAACCCCTTCTGTAGCCAGAACTACTCCCACTGCTTTCAGTGCTTTTGTATGTTTTCCAGCAGTCAGCTTGGTCCAAGGACTCAGCGGCTGACTCTTCAGGGGAGTTTTCCAGGAGAATGGGATCACCATGGAAGGACACACTTGCTGTGTGAACTCAAAATGCAACAAGGTTACCTCCTCTTTCTCAGGTGTATGAGTGGGAGAAACACGGTGCTCTGTGGATCCAGAGGTAAGAGTGCCATCTACTGAATTAAAGACTTCATTTCCGGCAGCCCGATAGCCAATCCTGAGAGACCTCTTCCCAGGAGCCCCAGCTGGGAAGATGCTGGGGTGCGGCCAGGGGCAGAGAACAGATGCAGGACAGCCCGAGGCTAGGGCAAATGCCAGCCCGACAGTGTTTGCGGCAGAAAGGAGCATTCTTGAGCATAAGATTGTCATTTGCCAGCTCAAAAAATGATTATAGCAACTGATTTGAGAAGACATACAGACGCAGTTGCAGAGGGTCACGTGGGAGAAAGCAATGTCGGTGTGCAGTGGGGAGTGCTTCTGTAAGCTTGGTGTGTCCAGGAGAGCTGTGGGGGGTCCAGCCTGAGCCCAAACGCACACAGTGCAGAAAGGAGGAAGACATCTTTCAAACAATCAGGCCATGGATATGGCTGGCAGGGGAGGTCCTTGCTCTGCCCAGGACGTGCATGTGTGTTCCCGTGTGTGGGTGTGTGTGTGTTTGTGTGTGTGTGTGGTGGGGGATGGACATCAATGCAACTGTTTTCCCTTACTTTCTCCATGAGCTTATCACCTGTGATGATAATGTACTGTTCATCTGCCCCACATCACTATGGTGGAGATTAATTTGCTAATGTTTTAAAGAGCCTTTGAAGATGCTAAGTGTTATTATTATAATTGCTACATAAAGTTCCTGAAGGAGCATAAGCAGAGCCTGAACTCGGGTTATTTCACTTTCATTTATGTTGTGGAACTACTCATCTTCTATAATTTGTACAGCTACATAAAACTTAAAATGGAAGGGCCCCGAGCAGAGCAGAGGAAAAAGCACCTGCAGCACTTCTGTTGGGCTGGATGTTTGGACTTTGGACTGCTTTCCAGTCGATGTCCACAGTAATCCTCCTTGGTTTTCTGGTGAGTTAAGATTGAGCTAATAGCACAGAGAAAACTGGACCAAAATTGGACACGGAATATTGGAGAGGTAGGCCAAAACTCTAAGTGGAAAAAACTCTGCTCTTGGGTGTGTTCGGAAGACTTGGAAGCCATTTGCTCTCTTGTCCTGCATGAAGGCGCGGACATGGAGCCTCCCTGCACTCATGGTTTGGGTTGCTGCCTTCTCTAGTAAACCTCCAAGAGACAGATATTACCCTCGTTCTTCCAAAATGGGACTCCCTTGGTCGTTTGAGCATGGGCAAACCCTGACTGAGGGGGCTGAGGGTGTCTTCAGTCCCTGGGGACCCTGTGATATGGCCATCAAGTCACATGCGGGCACCTATTAATTCCAGAGGTAGCTCCTTCCCTCCTTCCTTCCTTCCTTCACTCAGCACATACTTGGTGAGTTGCCAGGCAGCTGCTGGGTAGCCTAGAGACCATGTGAGGAGCCATGGTCCTCACAGAGCTGGCATTCCAACTGAGACACAGACATTTTAGGATTGATAGGAAATTAATTAATGTCATTAATTAATGACAAGTATGATAACTTTCCATAAAAGAGAAAGATGGAGTATTTGGGAAGCATAAACCAGGAAAATATGACCTAGTGTGGGGTTAGGAGGTCTTCCTGGAGGAATGCTTAATGTTATGGGGAAGGATATGTGGTTCCAGGCAGAGGGGCAGCTTGTGCAAAGGCCCTGAGGTCATAATGAAAGCATGTGCTTGAGAGCCCGCAGATCTGCAAGTGAACCTGCCCAGACAGAAGATATGAGATGAGGTTGGGATTTAGCCAAGGGCAGATAAGTAAGAGCCCAACAGTTCAGGGCAAAGATTGTTTGTTTATCCAACCAGCAAAGAAGTCACGACAAGCTTTTAAGCTGGAGTCATGAGGTCAGATGAGTGTCCGGAGGAGGGCAGACACAGCATAAGAGAGAGTAAGGACACCACGGAAGGGGGTTGGGTTATTGAAGATGCATAGGAGAATTTAGGAACTGTAAACAGGTAAAATTGCCAGGGTTGTTCCAGGACTGGGTGAAAACTGAGTCCGTCGGAGGGGAAACATGAAGAGCAGCTGTCTGAGGCTTCACCCTGTGCACCCGTGTGGGCTCTTTCTGCACTTTTGTTCCTGACATCGCTTTTCTTCCCCAATTGTACAAGCAGTGCATAGACACCCTGGGTTGGTACGAAGCTGAATGACGCCCACGTAGACAGAGCTGACAGAGTCTTAGCACTGCTCCCCCTTTCATGCCTTCTGTGAAGGAGTGTGTTTGGGATTACAGGCAGCTCATCTCCCGCGTGTCAAAAATGACAGTGTGCCTGATGCTATGTCCCTCCACTCAGGATGCTGTGTGGGGCCCCATCACCTCCTTTCCCTTGGCTGCTTAGGATCCCCCACCACAGTGGGCAGCCTCCAGTCGTTGCTGGGAGTGTGTGTGCACACATGTGAGCATGGGAGAGTGTGTGTGTGTGTGCACATGGGTGTGGGAGTGTGTGTGCATGCACATGAGTGTGGGAGTATGTGTATGCACACGAGCATGGGAAAGTGTGTGTGTGTGTGCATGTGGGCATGGGAGAGTGTATGTGTATGTGCACATGAGCATGGGAAACTGTGTGTGTGTGCATGTGAGCATGGGAGAGCGTGTGTGTGTGTGTACATGACTGTGGGAGTGTGTGTGCATGCACATGAGTGTGGGAGTATGTGTATGCACATGAGCATGGGAAAATGTGTGTCTGTACATGAGCATGGGAGAGTGTGTGTGTACGTGCTTGTGAGTGTGGGAGAGTCTGTGTGCACACGCATGTGAGCGTCAGAGAGTGTGTGCATGCACATGTGAGCATGGGAGAGTGTGTGTGCGTGTATATGAGCATGGGAGAGTGTGCCTGTGCACATGAGCGTGAGAGAGTGTGTGTGTGCACATGAACATGGGAGAGCATGCATGCGTGTATGTGAGTGTGGGAGGCTGTGTGTGTGAACGTGGGACAGCATGTATGTGTGCATGTGAGCATGGGAGAGTGTGTGTGCACATGCACATGAGAGTGGGAGAGTGTGTGTGTGCACGTGAGCATGGGAGAGCATGTGCATGCACATGTGAGCGTGGGAGAGCATATGTGTGTGTGCCTGTGCACGTGAGCATGGGAGTGTGTCTGTGTGCGCACGTGCACATGAGTGTGAGAGAGTGTGTAGGGGGGGCTCCAGTGTCTGGTCCTGCAGTGACTTCCCCACTTACTGGGCTAGCTGGTGGCCCTCACACTCTAGGGTTGGAGTGAGACACTGCTCAGCCGGTGCAGCACCACCCTGATACTTTGACTAGATTCATCTAGATTCTGTTGCTGGGCCAAAGATGAGCTTCTTGAAGTTGATACCGTCAGAGTGCATTCCAAAATGTCTTTACCACTTTCCTGTTTCACTAAAAAGTGTGCAAGAAACTCATTTCCCTAAAATCTTGTCAACACTTGTCATTATACATCTTTAAAAAAAGCATGTGGAAAATACAGCTGTAGACATATTCTCCTTTACTTTTTCCTGATACCTAATGAAGCCAAGCATTTCCTGTTATGTTTACTAGTTATTTGTATTTATCCTTCTGTGAATCTCTTGATCATATCCTTGTTGCTTTTCTGTGGGATCATTTGCCTCTTACCAGTGATTTGTCCTAATTCTTCATGTGTCATGGTTATCACTTTCCTTTGCACACATACTGCAAATATTTTCTTGCAAACGACTCTTTGCATTTCAACTTTATGATGTGTTTGTCCACTCAGAAACTTTAGTCTTTTTCTCATTTTCAAATTAAATATGGCTGTCTTTTCTTCTTGACTTCTGGGATTTGTATCTTGCTAAGAAAACCCTCATTAAAATGATTAAAATAGGGGCGCCTGGGTGGCTCAGTCGGTTAAGCATCTGCCTTCAGCTCAGGTCATGCTCCCAGGGTCCTGGGATCGAGCCCCGTGTTGAGCTCTCTGCTTCTCCCTCACACTCTCCCTCTGTGCTCTCTCTCTGTCTCTCAAATAAAATCTTTTAAAAATTATTAAAATAATTTTTAATATTTTCTTAACGTGCATTCTGTACATGTTTGCATGTATGTGTAACAGAGTTTAATCCAGGTGTCCCGTGAGGCAAGAGCTGTCCTATTGCTGTGATTTCTGTCCTCAGAGAGAAGCTGCTTACCTGGTCCATGCCTTCAGTGGTGATCATAACACCAGCCTGGGTTTGCTGATGTTCGTGCTCATTTTTCCATTTGTTTGCATGCTCTTTGATTCAGCAAACATATATGGACCCCACCAGGCCCTGCCCCTGCTGCTGGGCTGGGGACACACTGGCAAGTGAGGCATGCGGAGTCCCTGCCTTCCGGGCACTTGAGGTCTGTTCTGAAGATAAAGCAAACAGCTCAGCAACTGACTGTGTGATACGATGTGTGGAAACGCGTGCTAAGAACAAAGGGAAGCCCCGAGTTGCAGAAAAGGGAGCAAGCTAAACTTGTGTGGAAGGAAACAGGTGTGCTGCTTTGGTGTCTTAGTGGGGGCGCTGAGCTGCCCTGGGGTCGGCCAACCCTCTGCATGGGAGAGTCCAGGACACACTAGACCCAACTTTAAGTTGTGTCACGGCACGGCAGGTGCCCTCTGTCGCCAACTATTCCTGGACACCTTGGAAACCAAGGGCAACCGGCATCTTCTGCCTGGCAGGAGGAGAAAGGCAGCAGGAGGTGTTGCACACGAGGGTTAGGAGTGATGGGCACACACACTCCAGACGCGCACATGGTCCTGCGGGCCAACCGACTTCCAGCTGGCCTAAGTGTGGTCCTGCAGGAAGCGCCACTTCTCCACCTGATGCTTTAAGCCTCCCTGTCTGGCCTCAGGCTGTGGCAGCGTCCCTCCACGGCAGGGCTGTCCTTAGAGCTGCTCTCACAAGGCCCCTCCTCGGCTCCAGGAGTCACGCCCAGGGCCTGGCACACCATCTCCTATGTGATACGACGAATCTTCCAGGCAGGTGAGGACACCGGCTGGGGCATCACACCAGGGACAGAGCTGAGGTCTGAACCAGGACGACCACCTAGACTGTGTCTTCGAGCCCTGCCACGCGGTGAGGGGCTGCCGCGCACCCTTCCTCCCCAGATGTCCCCACTCTCTCCCGGTCCCTTTGCCCCCACTGTCACGCCTCTCCGAGGCCCCACTGTGTCCACGCTCCGTGGGGCTGGGTGCCCTGGAAGTCTGGCTCTGGGATGCCTTCTCCTCTAGCTTTGATCTGGGGGTTTCCTTGTATCCCCCTTGTTTCCCAAGCGTGTGTGTGTGTGTGTGTGTGTGTGTGTGTGTGTGTGTGTGTGATTTTGTATTGTCCAGCAGGATTACTTCTGCCCCCGTCTCCTTCACTCCACTGGCCTGCATGTCCCTGAGGACCAGGGTAAAGCCAGCTGACAGAGCCGCAGGCAGGCAAGGTGGATTTGCAGCATCAGGGAGGGTAGGTCAGAATTTTTAAAGACCCCCTCCCCACCAAGTGTGTCTCCGCAGATGAAAAGGCAGGTGGATGTGAGGAGGGAATTAAATGGTGATTTCAGAATCCAGGTCCTTTTTAAGTCTTCATTTGTGTGTGTCCGTCTGTCCATCCATCCTCCATCCATCTCTAGCTACGGAGAGAGCAAGTAAGCTGTAATGAGCTCAGGACCTAACGGGGCAGGCAGAGATGCAGACCGGCAGCTACCTCAAGAGTGTAGTCTGCTCCACGGAGGTGTCCACAGGGGTGGGAACCCCTGGAGGGCCCTTCAGAACAGACCAGGGCTTGAGGAAGCTTCCAGAAGCCCCACTGGGGGTCACCATCACAGCACTCAGGGCTGGCTGGGGTCTCTCCGTTGCTCTTTGGGAGTCTGGCCTTTGAGTGATGAGAGGTCCTGCACCACGAAGTTCTGTGACCCCCCCACACACACACCCCTGGCCATGCCCAAGGCTCAGCCCTGGCTTGGAAGGTCCCGCCCGGGGATGGGGGCAGCAAGCACCTCTCTTCTGGCTGAGTCCGGCCCCGAGTTCTCTGTTAGGTCAATGAGGCACAGGACTCATTCTAAGGCCGTGAGTGGGTTTTGCTTTTCCTCTCTCTTCTGAGGGAAAGCTCTGACCTACTTCTTGGTCTGGTCATTCCTCTCCCATCCCCCTGGGAAAATGTCTTCAATGCCCATGTGTTTATTTAACTAAAAGGGATGCCACAGCAGGAACAGAAGATGTGGCCTTACCCCAGCCGTTACGGGTCCTGCACCTTGACCCTCATTTGCCCATTCACTTGTGCTTCTGGTGGAGGGAGGCAGGTCCCCCTAATGCACCCGTGAGGACATCTAGGCGTGTCTCTTCACGTGCCAGCATGTCTTGGTCAGGACTTGGGGGTCGTGCTAACAGAATCACGCTCAAGGGATTCGAGAACGCTTGGTCATCGGGAGGATCGCCGGCCGTGGGGAGGCATCCAGGTGGTGGGGGCTCAAGGAGACCACAGCCTGTGTCCCGCCCTGTGCACCAGCTTCTCAGCTCCCTTCTCCCTGGGGCCTGCAAAGCACGTGGAGAGAGATTTTAACACTCTAAATGTCAATTTTCACTGCTCATGTCTTCAACACTTGAGGAGAGTTGACAAGACATGGAGGCTCAGGCCGTGAAGCCAAAGGAGTTCTTCCCAAGCGAGCTGGGCCTCCGGGCAGCACAGAGCACAGGGCCCAGGTCCCGGGGGTGGGGGGCCTGCAGCAGGGCTGGGTGCCTGCCCAGGGGCCTCCACACCGGATTTTGCACAGAGGCAAAGAGGAGGCCCCGTGAGGTGGCTCTGGCTGGAGGTGGCCATGGGGGCAGAATAAAAGAGTCCACTTCTGTGGCCTGGGATTCCCAGCACAGCTGGAGCCCCCCCAGGAAAGCCAGCTTCCTCTGCGGGCCACAGGCTGAGGCCGCTGCCCCTGGAATGAGTTTGAGGGATGGGGACCTGGTTCACAGCAACTCCAGGTGATGCCTGAGGCGAACATCCATCAGGGGGTCATAACACGTCAGCATGACACGGATGGTCACCCGCTGGACCTCACCCTCCGGCCCGGCGAATCTCCAGTCCCTCAGCAGGAGGGCCTTGGGAAGCAGTGCTCCTGATGCTTTGTGGTGCATTTGTCCACTCTGGTCCCCGTGCAAAACACTCCCAACTGACTGCATTGAACACAGAAGTATTGTCTCACAGTTCTGGAAGATGGACAGCCAAAATCAAGGTGTTGGCAAGGGCTGGTTCCTGTGAGGCCTCCGTCCTTGGCGTGCCCTCATGCGTGTGTCCCTGTCTGTCTATGTCCTCATCACTTCTTCTTGCGAGGACGCCAGTCCTACTGGAGCAGAGTCGCCCAATGAGTCCATTTTAAGCTAATCATGCCTTTAAAAGGTCCTGTCTCCCGGTACCATCCCATTCTGTGGTACTGGGGGAATGCCAACATATGAACCTGGGGGACACCGCTCAGCCCACAGCAGCGGGGAAGGTGCCATTGCGGGAAAGGCGGCCAAGTAAAGTGACAGTCGCTATAATTTTATTACCCATTAGCAGCAGAATGTGACAGATTCTAAGTTATTCCTCCAGGTAAGGGATCTAAATAAGAAATAGAGATAATTTTTTGCATCACCAAACTCTCATTACATTTTCGTTGATGTTTTATTGCTAAGTTCTTTCTTGCATGGTGATATTCTGATTTAAGAACAGGGAGCAGTATTGCAGCCAATATATCCAAGCTATGATAAATGTGTTGGCTAATATTTTCCTTCCCAAATTATTTTGGTGATAATTGATGTGTGTATTTTATAGTTCACTGAATCTTCAGCCAAATGAAGGCTCACAAAGAAATACGGTGCTGAAATATTTGGAATGGTCAAACTTTCATCCTTGATAAAGTATTAGGGTCATTTCAAACTTTCCAGAAGCGAATACGTGCTTCCGCTCTTCTATCTTTGATTCAGTGGCTCAGTAGCCTATAAAAATATGCAAATCAGTTACAAGCCAAATAATTTGGTGAGTAAATTATTAACTAATAAAACATCTTTTCCCCCGATAATCTACTGACGACTGGAACAACTTATCACACAGAAGCAAAATATACGCTCAGTGTTGCAAAAAGAGATAAAAATCATTGAGACGTGTGCACAAAACTATCTTGGAAAATGTCTCCAGTGTGGAAGGTGAAGTAGGGTGGAACACAAATGTTGGAAAGAACATGCATTCATACGTGAGGAATCTCTGCAGCTGATTGGGTTCTTAGCTACCACTCATCTATTCTTTGGGGAGTTAGCTGATGAGTGTAATTAGCTCATCTTTAGAAATTCATCGCCAGTAAGCTTGCAAACAAAAATGTATATCCCACTGTTGCCGAATTACCTCGTGTGGGGGAAGGGAAATTTGAACAATCTGAACATTCACTGAGTCTTCTTTTCTCTTGAAATGTGGCAGAGAATGTGTGGCCAAGATAATCCAGAAGGCCGACTGCAGGGGGGACCTGTGCCTCTGGGGTGTGCGGGCAGGGTCAGATGCCAGGGTGGGGTGAGGGCCCTCACAGGCTCAAGGGCAGCCGGGCTCTGAGGGAAAGCCTCCCGTGGAATACGGCAGAGGCAGGAGGCAGTGGGCCCCCACTCAGCGGTCCTGCCTGGTTTGTGCTTCAGAGATGCCCAGGTGGGATCTGCACCAGAAAGTGACTTTTCTTAGAGGGAAACAAAAGAATGTCACTAAAGGCAGGTGGGGGCATTTTGATTTGACATACAACGTATCATACTTTCTACATACAACATTCAGTACCATCAGATATTTCTGATTGTTGATTGGTTTTTACCCGGAATTATTATTTCTTAAAAGGAAGAAAGACCTTGAGACTCACATGCCCATAATATTTTCCCCCACGGGTTGCTTCCACCATATTATCCTGGAGCCATCACAACAGCCTCCTTCCAGAACCCCGTGGCCCCACTAGCATCTCCCTAAACCCCTTCTCCATTTGGCTGTTAGAGTGAGTTTTTAAAATCATATTTATTGAGGTATGGTGTATATACAATGAAACCCACCCATCTAAAGTGCACAGTTTGACAAGTTTTGACAAAGGTATAGGGCCAACACAAGAAAGACTGAGGCTATTTCCACCAGCCCCAAAACTGCCTATGCCCCTTTTCTGTCAATCCATTCCCCTACCCCCTGACAACCACTGACCCATTTCGGTTGCTCTATGTTTGCCTTTTCTAGAATTTTGCACACAGCTTGTGGTGTCCTCGTGCCTGACTTCCTTCATGTAATGAGCGTAATGCTGCTGAGACTCACCCATGTGGTGGCGTGTGTCAGGAGTTCATTCCTTTGTATTACAGAGCAGTATTCCATTGTGTAAATTTGTCACGATTTGTTTTTCCTTTCACCAGATGATGGACATTTGGGTTGTTTCCAGTGTTTAGCGATTAAGCATAAAGCTGCTGTAAATACCCATGTTCAGGTCTTTGTGTGGACATGTTTTCATTTCCCTAAGGTGACGACTCAGGAGTGGGGTTCCTGACTCATATGGTGAGTGTGTGTCTAACTTCCCAGGAAACTGCCAAACTGTCTTCCAAAGTTGCTGTAACCGCTGCCTTCCTGCCAGCAAAGGATGTAAGTCCCAACTCCACAATGTCACCAGCGTTGGGCATTAGTAGACGTTTACATTTTTGGACAGCCTGGAAGTGCATTTTGTCTTCGTTTCCCTGATGACTACTGAGGTTGAGCTTCCCCTCGCTAACCGTACATGCATCTCTTGTGTTTATGGTTCTGCATGTATGTTCCCATTTTATTTTTATTGAATCATCCTATTATTTAGTTGTAACAGTTGTTGATTTTTTAGGGGGCACAAACTTTAAATGTTTTGTGAATATTTTCTCCTACTCTGTTTTTTTTCTCATTTTTCCTAAAAATATCTTTGGAAGAATAAATTCTTTAAGTTTTAATGAAGTCTAATTGATGGTGTTTTATCAGGCTTTTGATAACCTCTCTAAGAATCCTGAGTAGCTCAAGGTCATAAAGATTTTGACCTAAAATATACTAGAGAGGATTTATGGTTTCAGCTGTTATGCTTAGGTCTCTGGTCTGAGTGAATTTTTGTGTATGGTGTGAAGCAAGGATTCAAATCTGTTTTGTTTTTTATTTGCATATGAATATCCAACTGTTCAGGCAGCATTTGTTGTAAAGAAGACCCTTTCTGCAATGAACTGCCTTGGTGTCTTTGTTGAAAATCAATCGACTGTGTACGTGTTGAGCTTATTTCTGGATTCCTGGATATATTCCATTGATCTTTATGCTAATGCCACACTTTCTTGATTATTGTAACTTTATAGAAATCTTCAGTAATGTAGAAGTCCTATATTTTTGTTCCTTCTCAGAATGGAGTTAGATATTATAGTTTGTATTTCCATATAAGGTTTTTAATAATTTTGCTAAATTTACTCCTATTTCATGTATTTTATGCTATTGTAAACAGTACCTTTTAATTTCAAATGTTTAATTAATTATAGCTTGCATATAAAAATACAATAGATTTTTATATACTGCCTTTGTTTGGTGACTTGTTTATTAGTTGTTTGTTTGTTTTTTGCACATGATGTTTGTAGAAGCTTTACCCATTATTGCCAAAAATCAGAAGTAACCAAGATGACCTTCAGTAGGTGAATGGATAAACAGTGATATGTATATACAATGGACTATTATTTATTGCAATAAAATACATGTATATATTTATACTTAAATATAAATACATTGTGATAGGGGCACCTAGGTGGCAAGTCAGTTAAGTGTCTGACTCTTGGTTTCAGCTCAGAGCACGCTCTTGGGTCGTGGGATCGGGCCCCGAGTTGGGCTTCATACTCAGTGTGGAGTCGGCTTGACTTTCTCTCTCCCTTCTCCCTCTGCTCCTTCCACTCACGCTTGTGCTCTCTCTTTCTAAAATAAATAAATCTTTAAATAAAAAAATAAATACATTGTAATAATGGTAAAAAGAAATGAGCGATCAGGACAGGAAAATACATTCATGTATATGCATATTGATAAATGAAAGAAGCCAGCCTGAGAGAGCTCCATTCCATATGATTCCAGCTCTAGGACCTTCTGGAAAAGACAAAACTAAGGAGACAGTAGAAAGATGAGTGGTTGCTCAGGGTTTGCATGGAGGGGAGGGGTACAGAGCATTTTTAGGGTGACAAATCTATTCTGTGAGATGCCATAGGGGTGGATACACGTCATTATGCATTAGTTCAAATGCACAGAATGTACAATGCCAAGAATGAACTCTAAATAAACTATGGACTTTAGTTAATAATAATATACTGGCATCTGTTCATCAATTGTAACAAATGCACCTCACCAGTGCAAGATAATAGTAGGGGAAATGTGTGCATGTGGGGATCTGTGCATGGGAACTCTGTACTTTCTATATAATTATTTTGTAAACCTAGAACTGCTCTAAAAATAGCCTATGAAGTTAAAAAAAAACAAACAAAAATTATGCTTTCTTGAGATTACTGGCTTCTACAGCCATTAATTTCCCTAACCAAGTAGGAAAAACCCTCCAAGCTTCCCTCCCTGGCTTTAAGCTTATGACATTACTGACATCTGTCACTCACTCAATGACCACTTACAGAGTGCCGGATGCTGGAGATGCAGCAGGACACAGAATGAGCCGGGTACCCGTCCCCACGAGGGACAATTTGTGGGAAGACAAAGACATAAACCAGTCATTAGAATAATGTCAAACAATGATAAGCAGGGAGAAGGAAATTAAAAATAAAAGCGTGGTCGT
This sequence comes from Callorhinus ursinus, assembly GCF_003265705.2. Classification (NCBI taxonomy): domain Eukaryota; kingdom Metazoa; phylum Chordata; class Mammalia; order Carnivora; family Otariidae; genus Callorhinus; species Callorhinus ursinus. Next base: position 91,700,793 of record NW_027397065.1, read on the forward strand.
GGAAAAGAGAGTGATGGGGTGGGAGATGGGGTCATCTCCCACCATGTTAGGTGGGGGGTGTCCTCCCCCCACCCAGGAAGCTGGTTTTTGAACTGAGCTTTGAATGTTGGGAGGGAAGCTGCATGGGGAAGGGCACCAGGCAGGGCAGACAGCAAGCTTACAGCCCTCAGGGGAGAACATATTTGGGACGATGGAGGCTTTAAAACGACCAGGTGTCGCAGAGCACTGGGCCCCAGGTAGTGAGGAGCAAAAGATAGAGTTTGGAGCCACGGGCCAGCAGTGGGTCCCAAGGATGCTTGCTTCTTTTTGTCAGGGAAACTTCTAGAAGATGAGTTTTAGTAGCTCGTTCTCTAGCTTGTTTCATATTTTCTCCATATGTGATCAAGTCATCTGTAAGTAAAGACATTTTTCTCCTTCCAATCCAATCTGTGTATCCTTTCTCCCCTCTCTATCTCTAGTTTGTGGAGAGTTTTTGTCATAAATGGGTATCAGATTTTGTCACATGTTTTTCTGCATCTACTGATATGAGCATATGATTCTGTTGTGGTTATTTTAATCTAATAAGATTCTGAAATGTTAAATCAATTTAGTGTTCTTGGTCTGTATCCCATGTGGTCACGATATATCATCTTCTTTTATTAATTGCTGGGCCTGATCCACCAACATCTGCATGAGGACCTTGACGGCTGTGTGTATGGAGTGTGGTTTCCTGGTAAGGTCTCTGCTGCTCTCTGACGAGTATGCTCCAGGCCCTGTGAGCATATTCAGGAGTTTCTGCAGAGCCGGGGTCACCCCATCTCAGGGTTTGACAGCATCTCCAGGAAGCCGTGCAGGAGAAGGTGTTAGAGCGTGAGCCAATGTCTGCAACCACCCAGGCCGAGGCAGATCCTCTGTCTTCTTCAGTGAAATCCAGGAGTTTTTAAGGACTTTGCCTATTTCACCCATGTTATGGAATTCATCGGCACGAAGCTGTTCATCAGTCCCCCCGTTTTCCTCGCCATGTTTGTAGAGGGTGCACCGTGTGTCCTCTCGTCCTGACTCCGGGCTAGGGGCGCTGGGTCACAGCATTTCCTCGCCTCCTCCTGTGAATGCCTCCCGGGGCCATGCTTCCCATTTCCAAGGGTCTGCAGAGGGCAAATAGCTTTTCCTTGAGGTCCCCTTTCAACTTTAAGAACCTGCCTAGGAGCCCCCACACTTCCCTCTGTCTGTGTAGTCCCCGGGAAGCAAGAACTGACGTGGAAATCACAGGTAGAGGAAGACCTGTAAGGGGTCCAGCTTTGAGCATGGCACCTGAAGCATGGCAGGGGCTCAGGAAATGCTCCCCGGGTGAGTGACGGAGAGGCACCAAGGAGGCAGAGCTGATTCGGGACAGAGACAGTGTATGGCCCCGGACAGAGAGTTCAGGGACCTTCCCACCCTCATACATCCTTCGGTGTTCTTTGCTCAAGATCAGGGTCCTCTGTTCTTGTGTTCATGGGGCGTATGCTTGAAGAAGGGGGACGCAGGGCTAGCGGGACATTGCTCCAAGAGCTCCAACAAATGTCACGGGACAAGGTGGGAAATGTCTCAATGCTAAAAGCAAACCAAAAACACAGAAAACACTTGATCCCCTGTGGCTTTCTCCACATCTCTGTAATGGGGCAGTTAGTTAGAAATGTTTGTCTCCAGTAACAGCGGAACCGCTCAGGATCGATGGGCTAATGTGTAACGTTTTCACCTCCACCACTGGTGAGGAAATAGCCATAATTGTTGAGAGTCTGAATGGCAGATTTATTTTTGAAAATTCACTTTAATGAACAATAGCAACAGCCTCCGGGGATGTTGGCTCCTCGTTGGATCATTCCATACTCGAGCCCTTGGTCAAGTTCTTCATTGGAATCTCTACATATGCTTGAAAACCCATGAGCTGGGTATCACTTTTATCCCCATTGAACAAACAAAGCAAAACAAAACCCAAACCACGCGCTAGGGGAGATGGGTGCAGATGTCACAGTGGTCGTTGGAGGAATCGGGCGTGAGCCAGCCACATGCCATCGCCGTGCACCCAGGCTTTACCGGAGCAGTGAGAGGAGATCTGTTACTATCGCAACTGTTTAATCAAACGTGCCTGTTTGAAGATGCTTGAAATGTTTGGCTTGTGATTCTAATGGGGTGGGGGGGTTATTGGGTGGGCTCCCGGGAGAATCGTCTGGAAAAGTTCAGAGAGGTGGGATGCTTGCAGGTGAGGTTGAGCTATTGTCATCCAAAGTCCGTTTCCTCTGAGGTCACTGCTTTCCAGCCCAGCCTGCCGGGAGATGACTGGAAATGCGGCAGGGATCGGGGTGAGAGGTGCTCACATTGAGACGCCGGTGGAGGGATTTTAATGCCTATCTTACAAGCAATTAGTACATCTATGAAGGAAGAGCCTGTTGTTAGTCTTAGTGTGGTGCTATTCATTTGTCTCTTTTGCTTTCCAAAATAAAGCACCAGTGATTGGGAGTAAATCTAAATGTGTTTTGGCTTCCCGGTGTGTTTTAATTTCCCGTGCATTGCTTTTGACGGCAGGGCTCACGGACTGACACAGCCTCCCCAGTAGCTTTGGATGTTATCACATGCCCGAGAGTGGGGAAAGGGAAACATCCCTACACAGAAAGGACAAAACAGAACAGAACCTCAGTAAGCAAAAACAGCAACAAAACTACAAAACTCCCAGGCCTCCAAAGACTTGTGCATGGCCCGCCGGGGCGCTGGGCTGTGCTCCCTTGAGGCTCTGGTTGCAGGGACAGGGGCGCGGGTGTGTCCTGCTGAGGAGTAGGTGCGGTTCAGTGGAGGAGGGGCTTGTTTTCATTTCTCTCTTCCGACACAGCCATCCTTTGCTGAGGTAGCTGCTCGGACACCGTGTCTGTTCCGTGACCAGCCACGTCTCACTGTCCCCGGGAATCCCGGACCTCTGCGGGATGGAGTGGGCCTTCCAGGAGAGACGCTCAGCCACGCCCGCTCCTCCGGACATGAGGCTCACTCCCAGGGCCGAGGCCAGCGCTGAATCCCGACAGCGTGTCCCTGCACCTCTCTGACTGACTTCCAGATCTGTGACAGGGTTTCGGATCCTCTACTCCCCAGAGGTCCGACCCCTGGGTCTGCCAGGAAGGACTTATTGCCCACTGACATAGGGAATGACTCATCCGAGCTGGCCAGAGTGAAGAGTAGGACAAACAGTGCGGATCTTCTAGCGTTTTCTGTAAGTGGTGGTGACAATCCCAGAGCACCAAGCAGACTGACTCCCAGAAGCAGCAGAACCCGCGAACCAGCACCGACCGTGCAGCCTCTACGGTGTTGTACCCGCGATGCGGACTTGGGTTCAATACTATCAGATCCAGCTGGGCCTGGGTCTGTCTGTGCCCACCCTGCATGCCTGCTTCCCCTGGGGGCCACCCCCACAGCTCCACCCAGGCTCTCTTGCCCGCTGGTCTCGGGCCCCTCATGGCCGTGGATGGCGGACACCTGGGCAGGTGCAGGAGGAGGAAGGAAGCACTGGGATGTTTCTCCTTCTCTGCTCGGTGATACCTCCCGCCGTCATCACGTGCCCCTCATCTGGGGTCCACCGGCGCAGACGGTCCCCCTTTCCCAGGTCCCTGTTGCCCAATTCCTCAGCCCCATCAGCCCTGGGCTCCGGCAACATTCCCTCCCCCTTTTCTCCTCCCAGGCGAAGTAACCAGATGGCTGTTACTAAATTCTGGGTGCTTCGATGGCGGACTCCCTGGTTTTCCCGGCACTGTTGCAGCTACCCTCACCCCCACCAGCTGGCCTGGGTTCTCTTGCGTCAACCAGGCCGGGACTGATACAAGCTTTAGGACAACCCGCTACATTTAGAGTCTATAATTTGGATCCATAATGATTAAATATTCATAGGGAGATTACCTAGAGCCAGAGGAAAGGGAAGGTCAGTTCTGTCAACTGCTCAGAACCTTTGTTTGTTTTTTAATCCTTCCATAAATGGGCATATCAGTTGGCTTGCAAAGGCCCCAAATCCAATTACTTCCCAAGTAGCGGAGGCTGGTGGGGCTTGTGCAGCGGTGCTGGTGGGAAGGTCTACATGTTTGCAGTGACCTCCTCTACCACACCGTTGGCCAGGAGCATGGAGGGGACAGCGTGCAGACATGCCCATGCAGGGAACGCCACGAGGGCTGCGACATGCCAATGTGTGCTGGTTGAACAGGAAGGCCACTGGGACCCAGTGATGCACAGCCCAGCTCCGAGGGCCAGAGGCCCCTCCCTGCACTCTCAGATCCCCATAGACATCCAGACTTCAGAGGCCAGTGGGAATGTTAGGGGGGATGCTTGGCGTGATCGAAACTTGGACAATCACAACACGACACTAGAAAGAAAGCAAGGATTCACCCAGAAGGTTTAAATTGGAGTCTTGGCAAATAGGAAATATGAACTCAATACTGTACTTTTCACCGGAATTTCAATGCTTTAGTAAATACCAAGGCAGCTATTTGGACTTTAGGCAGGTAAGGCAATGGGCATCTTCATGGCATATTTATTGAATTTTTAAAATCCCATATTTGCCTCGGCAGTGAAAATAGTTTAAAGAAATGCAAAGGAAAGAAGATCTTACTTTGTCTGTGGTGTAAATCATAACCCCAGAAGGCCCGGGTGCCCAGAAACTGGCCAATGAGTTATGCCGCCCCGACGTGTCGTAAGGGAACGGGAAGAGATTGGCGTCAGTGATCAGCAATGACGCCATTTCCTGTGAGTCTACAACCACGGAAATAACCACACACGCAGATTGAATATCCTATGTTCACATGAAAATAGGGACTCTCGATGTTTTAATCCCCGTGAAGCATCAAAATGCTTTAAGCTCATATGTCGAGGGGTCCACCCGTAGCATCGTTGAATGAGCAAATAGGCAGTGACGATGGCTTTATTGGTGTTTGGAGAACCGTCCACATGTGTTTGAAGAGCCGATCATGTCCTGCATGGGCACCCAGCTTCAAGCACTTTGTCTCCACAGCATGCTGGCTGTGCATACCCATCCCCTTGGGTTTGAGGAGCCCTGGCCCCCACCAGGGCAGTGGCCCATTAGCAGCAAGGAGTAAGGAAAATATGGCCAACCATGAAGTGTCTTCTTCCTCTTGTGTGTCAGTTCTGATCACGTTCCAGCCTTGCCCTTGCCCTTACATGCAAAATCTTAATAACAACCCAGTAGTGTCCACTCACTCACACCTTTGGTCTTCCGCTGTCTTCTTCTGCTGGAGGGCTCTTGGCACTCAAGATCCCCTAAACTCTTGGGCTTTTTATGAGGCTTGCAACTGTTCTGAATAACCCCCTCGCCTCTGTGTGGCGAGCTGCTGGGAGGGCGGCCATGGGACCAGCCCCATTCAAGGCACAGGCCCCGAGCAGACGGTGAGTCTGAGACCCCTCCCCACCCATCACTGGCTTGACGTGAGCAGAGGCTTCGGTCTTCACTCCAAGTTCCTGGATAGATCAAAGCAGCAGGAGCAGAGCCCTGAAGCAAAACCACCATTTTGATTGATTGAGTCTCACCCCGCAGCATTAGAGAGGGTTTCCATTTCGTAATCAGAGATATCTAATCTTGGCGAAGCACCGACCCTTGTGCGACTTCCCTCTTCTGCTGAAATTTAATTCCATTCAACAGTTATGTACAACCATTTGCCGCTTGCAGTCTGTACTGATATTAGAACGGGGGTGGAAGAGATGCCCTTCAGAAAGGCACAGAGACCAAAGGACAAAGCTCACAGTCTGGAGGTGCAGGAGAGGGTAGGAGTCGGGGTTACAGAGACACAGCTCCTGTAGCAGATCATATATGTAGCATCTGCAGGAATCGGCTGTTTGACAACGGGACCAAGAAAGCTGGTGCCCTGGCTCCAGTCTGTGTCTGAAGGCCCAAGAAACAGGTGTGAGCCAGTCCACGGTCAGGTGAAGGCCAATGTCCCAGCTGAAAAAAATCAGGCAGAGACAGTGAATTCTCTTTCCTCTGCCTTCTGTTCTATTCAGGCCCTCCGAGGCCTGGATGAGGCCCACCCTCATCAGAGAGGGCAATCTGCTTTACTGAGTCTACTGACCCAGATGTTAACGTCACCCAGAAATGGCCTCACAGACATATCCTGAGTCATGTCTGACCGAACACCTCTTCAGGTCCTCTCCAGGAGGGGAAAACTGGCCCTAGCTGACATGTACAATTGACCATCACAGGTTGCCAGGCCCTGGTGGGTATGGCTGGCTCTCCATTTCCCTGATTGGGCCAAAAGCAATGCAGTCTTTGCAGGCTTCCAGAAAATGGGGTAAGATCCCTCTCTGTGTTCTCCAGAGTGGTAAATAAAACTCTCTTCCAATGTGACCCACGGCTCCCCCAGGTGCAGTCTGTGAACCCCACTCTGGATATAACCACAGTGAGAGTGGGGAGCAGGTCCCATGGGGTGCCAGAGGCTCAGCCTTGTCCCCAGTGAGCACTGGGGAGGCATGTGGCCCCAGCTGCTTCTCAGATCTCGGAGAGAAGAAAAGAGCCGGTCCCATTCTAGGAGGACATGTAGATGGAGGGGACAGGGGTGAAATCACCCTCCTGAAAGCACCTCATGCTGGTTGGTAAGGTTATCAACTAAAGAATGCCATCCTACTTGAACACAGCCCCCCATGGCATCACATAATAAGGAGCAAACAGGGTTTTGAAAAAAGAATACCTGACCCCCATTCTCACAGGAGTTCTTCGATTCTGGTTGGAGTTCCTGTCTGCATTGAATCTGATTGGAAGCTGATGCATTTCAGCATATTTTCACAGGATGTCTCCTCTGACAAAGTTCACGTGGGGAATGGAGAGTTAAGAGAACCATCTTCCCGTACTGTGGGTGGCCATTCTTCTTGAGCACCTCGTAGAGCTCTGCACCGAGCACGATGCTGAAGCCCAGGAAGACTCTGCCTTTCATATTCTTCTTCAGAACTTTTTATAGGACAAACTTTCTCCTGCCTCAAATAATTGGAAATTTTGTAGATTCTCCCTTATTTTGTTTAAACTGAGATGCCTACCAGTTGGCCGGGGAGCAACATGACTCATTAGAGTCTAATGAGTTTGGTGTGAAATAACAATCTTTGAGATCCTGTAACATTTCAGACTCCACCCCTGAGTAAGGTTTTCCCCTCCTGGAGAGGACGTGAAATAAGCCATCTGAAAAGCTGCATGGTCAGGAGGTCACAGGTCCCCAGGGCCGGCACACACCGCAGGCAGTGAGGGCGCCCACCATGCCTCATGGTCATGAGGTATGGCTGGCCTGAGATGGTGCAGCCAGGCCAGGGCCACCTGGAGGAACAGAGGCTGGGCGTAGGGCTCAGGTAAGGAGACAGCAGCCTGTACTGTGCTCCCTGAGATGGTGTTCCACACGTTTTAGATTACGGGGCTTAAATTAGCATGTCTGATAAGGGAGGCTGCATCTTTTCTTGTCAGAGGGGCAGCAGGGCTGGCCTCTGCGGCCAGGACCGTGACCTCCGAGCAGTAAGGCGAGTCACCACTGGAAATTATTTATCAGCCGAGCAGGTCATTCCGTTTCAGCCTCCTGGGCCTTTCCCATCTAATTGACACAGCAATAATGGCCTATGAACTTTTGATCCAATTAATTGTTAATGAGAGGTTTGATCAGCAAATAAAGGGGCTATTAGGTTGGCTGCTTGTCTTTCATAATAACAGGGGCCAACATTTTGCAAAGGGAAAAATAAAAGTATTGCTGGCTTATCCACTCTTTTAAGTAAGCCACATGGTCTTTGATCTTTGGTACAAAGTTTGGCCACCCCTAGAAACTCACATGTGAACATGCACACATGCTATATATTTTTTTAAAGTGTGTTTATGGGTGCTTTTAAAAAAATAATAATTCCTGTGATTTTTATATTTGCCCTTTATGAAAAAAAATAGAATTTTACTGATCCAGTATAAACTGCAGAAGAAATCATAGTTTTATCTTCTGTGATTGGTTTCCTTATTTTTTTTTCAAAATGAAACTGAATTTATATCTTTCTGGCTATAAAAGTCATATATATGTTCATAGAAACAGATTGAGAAAATCAGAGAGCACATTTTAAAAAGTGCATACCACCCATGTTTCCGCCGCTGAGAGGTAGTAACTAACTGCTGCCTGGTGTTGGCCTGCAGGGCCCGTTCCTGCACTGGGCACCTGCAGGGGCCGCTGTGCGTGCCCAGATCCGCCTGAGCGGCTCTGAAGCCGGGCTGTGAACGAACACCTGCACCAGCCCTGGTCCAGCCTGCACGTTTCTGTATATGTGCTATGTGAATGTGTTGTATGTCATTCTAAAAATGGGCTAATTTTGTTCGAATCCTTCATTTTCAGTACCGTACATTTGTAAATTGCTTTCTCAAAGAGATAGTTTTGTCATGTTCTGCATCATCCATGAAGAATGGAAAGTCTTGGACCTCCTATACTACTGTCTCTAATTGGTACATAGACATCGTTTCTCTACCAGTCAAGTATGTATGTGGGGTCACTGTGTCCACCCTGATGAGACCCACAATGATGAGGACTGTTTTCCTGCTCTGCCTGAAACAGAGGTGAGCAGGAAGAGTCAGTGTGCTGGGTCCTCACAAGGATCACTCTCAACTCTCGGTGTCACTTGCTAGGTGGCATGATTACAGCACGCCTGGGGAAGCTTCTGCTGAGATTTTACCTTCAGAGCTTTGCATATGTGATGCTAATATATTTTTGAGAGTTAACACATCAAGTTGTCAATAATGCAGCCTACAGATCACAGCATTCCAGCTCCCTGACTCATTAAGGGTGTGACCTTCTACCGGGAGCTCAACTCCTGGGAGCCCCACGACCCTTCTGCGTGGGAAGGATGGTGATCATGAGTAAGCCTCATAACCAGTGTGTTCTGAGGCACTGGGACCCAGAAAGCATTCGGGAAACAATAACGGTTAGTGCCGTTCTTATTTGTAGCACTACTCCAGTAACAGAAGTCAGATATCTGCATGCAGGTGTGGTTGAGTTTAATTGAATGGCCCTGCACTTAATGGTAGACCAAGTGGATGCCCTGATAACACGGAGATTAGGACGGAAAGTGAATAGTTGCAGCTGCCAGGCATGGGCCACCTCAACTGAATGTTGGCATGGACAGTTCCATAAGCCGAGGACGATGGTGTGTAATCACACTTTTACACTTGGTCAGGTTTGTCCTCAGCAACAGGGCATGCTTTTGCCTGTCTTTGCTCCATTGCTCCATTGTATTGCTTTTGCTCCTTTGTTGAAGATCAATTCACTATATTTATGTGGACCTATTTCCAGACTCTGGATGATGTTCCATTGATCTATATGTCTATTTTTTTACCCATACCACACTGCCTTGATTACTGTAACCTAATAGTGAGTTATCGAGTCGAACAGTTTCAGGCTTCCAGCTTTGTTCTTCCATATTGCATTAGCGATTCCGCCTTTTTGCCTCTCCATGTAAACTTTATTTTTGTTGTTGTTGTTGTTGTTTTAAATTTCATTTTATTATGTTATGTTAGTCACCATACAATACATCATTAGTTTATGTGTCCATGTAAACTTTAGAACCACTGTTTTGGTATCCACAAAATAACTTGCTGGAATTTTGTTTGGGATTTCATTGAATCTATTGACCAAGTTGAAAAGAACTGACATCACAATGTTGAATCTCCCTAGCCATGAACATGTGATATCTCTCCATTCATTTAGTTCTTTGATTTCATTCATCAGAGTTGTAATTTCTTCATCTACTTTTACATATTTTATAAGACTTATGTCTACATGGTTCATTGTTCACGTTGCTAATGTAAATTGTATTGTGTTTTTTAATTTCAAATTATACTTGTTTATTATTGGTATATAGGAAAACAATCGAATTTTGTATATTAACCTTGTGTCCTGAACCTTGCTCTAATGGCTTATTATTCCCTGGAGTTTTGGTAGAGTCTTCTGGATTATCTACACAGACAATTATGTCATCTGTGATCAAAGTCAATTTTATTTTTTCCATCTCAATCTGTATACTTTTGTTTCCTTTTCTTATGTTATTGCACTAGTTATTACTCCTGGTACATGTTGAAAAGGAGTAGTGAGAGAGGACATTTTTGCTTTGGTCCTGGTCTTACTGGAAAAGCCTCAGGTTACCTACCATTGAGTATGATGTTAACTAGGTTTTTTGTTTGTTTGTTTTTACTGTTTTGTTTTGTGTTTTTTTGTTAATATTCTTTTTCAAGTTGAGGAAGTTCCTCCTCCAATCCTAGTTGACTAAGTTTTTATCATGGATCAATGTTGGATTTTGTCAAATGCTTTTTGTCCATCTATTGACATGATAGTGTGATTTTTTTTGAGATTGTTGTTAAATGATTTTTCAATGTTAAACTAGTTTTGTGTAACTGAGATAAATTCCACTTGATTGTGGTGTTAATTATTTTTATAAATTGTTGGACTTAACTTGCTAATATTTTGTGGAGTGTTTTTTGCATCTGTGTTTGGAGAGATATTCATCTGTAGTTTTCTTTTCTGACAATGTATTTGTCTGGTTTAGTATTAGGGTAATGCTGGCCTTATAAAATGAATTATAAAGTAACACTTCTGCTTCCATCCTCTGAAGGAGATTGTAGAGAATTGGTATAATTTCTTCCTTAAATGTCTGGTAGAACTAATCAGTGAACGCATCTGGGCCTGGCGCTTTCTGTTTTGAAAGATTATTGATTTTTTGTCTAATTTCTTTACAGATGTAATCTTATTCATATTATTTCTTCTTGTGTGTTTTGGAGATTGTGTTTTTGAAGGACTTGGTTAATTTCGTCTGGGGTATCAAATTTGTGGGTATAGAGTTATTCATAGTATTGGCTATTACCCTTTCAATATCTATTGGATCTGCAGTTATGTATCTCTTTCCTTTCAGATATTAGTAATTTATATCCTCTCTCTTTCTTAGTTAGTGTGGTAGAGACATTGATTTTATTGCTGTTTTCAAAGAACTAGCTTTTGCTCTCATTGATTTTCTCTATTGATTTCCTGTTTTCAATTTCATTGATTTCTGCTCTAATTCTTACTATTTCTTTACTTCTGCTTACTTCGGACTTAATTTGCTCTTCTTTTTCTAGTATCCACATTGATTTAGATCTTTTTCTTTTTTTTTTTTTAGTATGTGCATTTAATGCTATAAATTTCCCTCTAACACCATTTTCACTGCATCCCACAAATTGGATAAGTTGTATTTTCATTTTCATTTAGTTCAAAATATTTTTAAATTACTCTTCCTGTGTCTTCTTTGAACCATGTGTTATTTGGAAATGTGTTGCTTAATCTCCATGTATTTTGGGATTTTCTAGTTACATTTCTGTTATTTATTTCTAGTTCAATTCCATGTGGTCTGAAAGAAGACTTTGTATGATTTCTGTTTTTTTATATTTGTTAAGGTGTGTTTAAGGCCCAGAATGTAGTCAGTCTTGGTGAATGTTCCATGTACGCTTGAAAAGAATGCATTCTGCTATTGTTGGATGAAATAGTCTACCGACGTCAATTATATTCAGTTGATTGATGGTGTTCTTCAGTTCAATTATGTCCTTACTGATATTCAGTCTTCTGGATCTATTTGTTATGGAAGGATGTTTAAGTCTTCAACTATGAGAGTAGGTTTATATTTTTCTCCTTGCAGTTCTATTAGCTTTTGCCTCATGTGGTTTGATGCTCTATTTTAGGTACCTATATGTTACAGATTTTTATGTCTTTTTGGAGAATTGCCCCTTTATAATTATGTAATGCCCTTCTTTATCCCTGATAACGCTTTTTTTGTTTTGTTTTGAAATTTGCTCTGTCTGAAATCAATACAGTTAATCTTGCTTTCTTTTGATTAGTGTTAGCATGATATATTTTTCCCTATCCATTTACTTTTTAAAAAATTCTTTATTTAAATTCAAATTGTTAACATATAGTGTATTATCAGTTTCAAGAGTTGAATTTAGTGATTCATCAGTTGCATATAACACCCAGCACTCATTACACCAGGTGCTCTCCTTAATGCTCATCCCCCAATTACCCCATTCCCCCGCCCTCCTCCCTGCCAGCAGCCCTCAGTTTGTTTCCTATAGTTAAGAGTCTCTTATGGTTTGCCTCCCTATCTGTTTTCCTCTTACTTTATTTTTCTTTCCCTTCCTCTATGTTCATCTGTTTTGTTTCTTAATTTCCACATATGAGTGAGATCATATGGTATTTTTCTTTCTCTCACTGACTTATTTTGTTAGCATAATAATATTCACTTTTAATCTATATGTGTCTTAAAATTAAAGTGGGTTTCTTAGGAATGATATATATTTGTATCTTGTTTTCTGATCCACTATGACAATCTCTGTCATTTAATTAGACTATTAATGCTCAAAATGATTATTGGTATAGTTGGAATAATATCTACTATATATGTTGCCCTTATTTTTTGTTCCCATTTTTGTCTTCCGTGTGTGTGTGGTTTTTTTTTTACTTTTTGTGGTTTTAATTGAGTATTTTATATGATTCCATATTTTCTGTTTTCTTGGCATGTCAGTCATACATTTGATTTGATTTGAGTGGTTCCCATAGAGTTTGCGATATACATTTTTGACTGATCTAAGTACACTTTCAAATAATGCTATACCAATTCATGGGTAATGCAAGTATCTTGTAATAAAAAAGTCTTAATTACTACCTCTCACCTCTTGTATTATGACTGTCATTTATTTCACTTATATGTAAGCTACATAAGTATGTGTACATACATGTATACATATATAGATATATATACACACACGATATATAAATATGCATAATTAATCAGATACATTGTTGCTATTATTCTGAACAAGTGGTTAAGAGATTAATTAAGAATAAAAAATAAGGGGCGCCTTAGTGGCTCAGTCAGTTAAACGTTTGCCTTGGGCTCAGGTCATGATCCCAGAGTCCCAGAATCGAGCCCCACATCGGGCTCCCTGATCAGTGGGAGTTTGCTTCTCCCTCTGTCCCTCACCCCACTTGTGTTCTCTCTCACTCTCTGTCTCTGTCTGTCTCTCAAATAAATAAATAAAATCTTTAAAAAAAGAATAAAAAATAAAATTTTATTTAACCCTCACTTATTCATTCTTCAATGCTCTTCCTTTCTTTATGTTGAGCTGAGTATTCTGCTGTTGTTGTTATTTTGTTTTGTTTTGTTTTTTATGGTTTCTTTGGAGTCTTCCTATATCATTCTCCTCTGTCAAAACACTTCTTTCAACATTTTTTACAAGCAAGTCTACTGGCAATAAACTTCCTCAATTTTTGTTTTTCTGAGAAATTCTTTCTTCTTCATGTTTGAAGGATAATTTTTCAGGGTACTGAATCCTGGGTTGGTGTTTTCCCTTTCCTCTCTCTCAAAATTTAACTATTTTAGTCCACTCTCTTCTTGCTTTCATGCTTTCTGAAAAGAAGTCAGATGAAACTCTTACATTTGCTTCTCTGTAAGTAAGGTGTTTTCTTTTTTTCTGGCTTTCTTCAGGATTTTTTTCCTTTGAGTTTGATTTTTGGAGTTTAAAAATGATATGCCTAGATATAGCCTTTTTGACATTCATCCTGCTTCATATTCTCTGAGCTCCCTGAATCTGTGATTTGGTGTCTGACATTCATTTAGGAAAACGCTCAGTCATGATTGTTTCAAATATTTTTTTTTTTTCTGTTCCTTTCTTTCTTCTCCTTCTGGTATTTCTATTACGGTTATTATATCTTTTGTAGTTGCCCCATCCATAGTCCCTAGATATTCTGTGGGCTTTTTTGTTTTTTTGATTTTTGTTTTTTGTCTTTGTCCTCTTTTCAGTTTTTGAAGTTTCAATTGATATATCCTCAAATTCGGAATTCTTTCCTTAGCCATATCCAGTCTACTAATAAGCCCATCAAAAATATTCTTCATTTCTACAAAGTGTTTTTGATCTCTCACATGTCTTTTGGATTTTTCTTAATATTCTCATCTCCCTGTTTCCATGGTCCATCTGTTCTTGCATGCTCTTTACCCATCAGAGTCCTTAGCATATTAATTCCACTTGTTTTATATTCCCAGTCTGATTGTTCCAACATCCTTGCCATGTTGAATGTTCTAATGCTTGCTCTGTCTCTTCAATTGTTTTTTGCCTCTTAGTCTGTCTTGTGAGTTTTGGCATGGCATATGAGGTAAAAAGAACCGCTATAAATAGGTCTCCCCACTGTGGTAGTAAGGAGTGGGGGAGGGGGAGTGATTTCTACTCCTCTGGTTAAGGTTTTTTAAAACCTTCTCAGGGTTTTAGTGAGCTCATGCTTCTGGACTGTAAGATCCACAAAAGTCCCTCGGTGTTGTCTCCCTTGTTGGATGGGACTGGATGGCTGGGATGGGTTGTATTGGGGTATTTCCTTTCTCCCACAAAGAAGGCTGGAGCTGACAGGAGTTAGGTATTTCCTTTCCCCCAGGTCATTTAGACTATGTTGATACTCTAGCAGGTTGGGCTCTATTGACTAGTTTCTCCTGCTGCAGGCCTCCTTAAGAAGAACAGAGTGCTCCAGTGAATTTCAAAATGGCTTTTTTCCCACTTCCCCTTCTGGATGTCTAAGGGGATTGCTCTTCAGTATTTACTGTGGGGAATTGGTCAAGCTCCTGAAGGTAAATCTCACAATACTGTGGGAGTTCTCCTATGACCAGGTCCTCTTGGAGTTTTTAACTCCCAGAATTGTCCACACTGAGCCTCCAGCAATTCTTCAACTATAGTTCAGGTTGTCCCACTCTCTTTCTGGTTCCTGTAGTGGTTTCTGCTTGTGAGCCCCTTCTCCAGGAAGCCATAACTCTCTGTATCATCTTTCTCTCCAGTCTTATGGGTAGTCATTTTTCCCTGTGTCCTCACCTCTCTTACAGACCCAAAAAAGAGCTGTTGATTCTTCAGTCTGAAAGCATTCTACTTACTGTTTAGGATGGACAGCTACTCCAAGCTCCTTTTGAGAGGTTCTTAAATCAACAAAAATAATTTGCTTAATGATCTATATAAATATGGGGGTGATAATAAGTTAACAAAAGAAGTAGACAAAATAATTTTGAAACTGTAATCATTTCCTGATACAAAGATTATGTCTTGAATCATGTCTATACGATAGTAAGTAAAGTGGAGACTCAATAAATATCTTGTAATTTAATCAAGAAAAGTCAGCTTGATTATTTCAAGCCAAATGATTTAACTCTAAGAACATAATGATCTGAATAAGTTGTCATCCACCTTGAACAAATTAACCAGCTAATTGTCAAATTTTTGCTTAACTTTCTCTTGTTGCTGCTTTAGATTAAATAATACAAACCACTTACTTCTTGAAACCCATAAAACATTTGTCTTTACTCCAAAGGTTCATTTGTCCCAATGAAATTATTAGGTCAGATTATCATGTCTGACTATTAATGGAATCCTGGATACAGGAGCAGAATCTTACCATGACCAGCTACAAAACAACAAGTATATGAGACCCTGGTCTTTATTCAGTGTACAAGAAGTGGACAAGAAGGTAAAGCTCAGGCAGTGAACTGAGCTCACCCAGCTTTTGCTTGGTGATAGTCCACTCCCCACTCCAGAATGGAATAAATTGGATGCATACAGTGGAAAATATCAAGCACAAAGTAAGAAGTCTAAAGTGTGAAGATGGACAATTTTGAGCCTAAATAGCCTTACAGTAATGACTAAAGTGTAATAACAAAAAGTTTTAGGTAAGAAGGTAATAGATGAAATAAAAAAAGTAAATTATGAATCCAAGCAAAATAGCAATAGAATAACAGACAGACAGAAAAGCAGAATGGATAAATGATAAATGAAGAATGAAATGGTTGGTTTAGCTCAACCCCCATATACGTACAATAAATTTAAATGGACTAAACATGTAAATTATAAGGCAGAGATTTCAGGCTGGTTAGACTAGTCAGACCCAACTAAACTCCATTTATGGAGGTATGTTTCATACATAAAGACAGATATTGAGAGTGGAAGGTTGGAATAAATGTATTGCAAAAACAACATGACAGAGCTCGTTTGGTTATATTGATATCAGGCAAAAGGATGAACTGGACAGCTTCAGCTCTAAAACATTATAATCTTCAAAGACAGTGTCAAATATGAGAAACAACAAAACCGCAGCCTGGAGCAAAAGGTCACAACACAGGTGTAAATGACCAAAACTTGTGTCGAGGGATTTTCAGATATGCTTAAAACCTGGGCACACATCTTGGTCCATATAGGATATGTATATGCAAGTATTTCACAAATTACATGTATGTGGGTAATATGTAGACATGTACACACACATATATACAAACAGAACCAGTGATAAAAATTATTTCTCAAAGAAAGACAAATATCATATGATCTCATCTATATGTGGAACCTAAAACAAAAACAAGAACAAAGAAAACCTGAACTCACAGATACAGAGCATCAACTGGTGGGGCCAGAAGCAGGGGGAGTGGGGGGGAAATTCATGAAGGGGGTCAAAAATACAAACTTCCAGGTATAAAATAAATAAGTTCTGGGGATGGAATGTACATCCTGGTGGCTACAGTTAATAATAACTATATTGTATTAAAAATTCTTATAGTAGGACAACTGTTCTAATTAAAAAGTGGGCAAACTATTTGAATAGATAGTTCTCCAAAGAAGATATATAAATGGCAATATGTTTATGAAAGATGCTCAGCATTGTGAGTCGTACTACATTCATACCAATCTCAAATCTCACTACAACTTAAAAAGATGAACAGGGTAGACTGTTGAAGAGCACAAAGCCAACAGAGCCCTTGCACACTGCTGGGGAGTAGAGAATGGAACAATCATCCTGTAGAGCAATCATAAAGTTAGACATACACGTGCTGCCTGAACCACTCCTACATACTTACTTTGGAGAAATGAAAACTTCTGTGTCTGTCAATAGATGGATGCATAAACAAAATGCAGTACCTTCATACTGTGGAGCAACATCCGGCTATAAAAACAAATGAATTACTGGAACGCACAACATGTGTAACCTCACAGCCTTATGTTGAGCAAAAGAGCCCAGACTTAAATGAGTAAAGCTGTGTAACTCCATTCACATGGAATTCTGGAACAGGCAAAATGAATCTGTACTGAGGGAAATCAGATCGATGACGGCCTGAGGAGGACCCTGTTAGCTGGGAAGACGCCCAAGAAAACCTTCTGGGGAGATAGAAATGTTCTATATTTCAATGGAAGTAGTTCCTCTGGTGTGTATATGTCTACCAAAACTCATCAAATTGTACACTTAAAATGTGTGAATTTTATTGTATATAAAGTATACCTTCACGAGGTTGATTTATAATAATCAGGTCAAGTGAGAGGTCCCCACATTTCCTAGAGTCTCTGCACCCTGTTTTCTGCAAGCATTTGTGCTGTCGTGCATCACACGCTTGCATGAGGGATGCGGTCCCTGCATGAACAGGACCAGGAGGCAGCAACCACCAGCACCGCGGCTCATCCGTCTTCACTGTGTGCAGTCGGGTCTGAAGCCGTGTGGCCCTGTGTCTCGGGAAGGTGGCAATAGAGGGCTAATCCGATTCTAACAACATCCACAGCTTCCGCCAGGCTCTCCCACTGCCAAGTTTCTGAGTGTATTGAGAATAGACCTATTGTTTGCAAAGCCGACAAGTAAAATTCTTTCATCCAAGACTGACTCATCCACGGTCATGTTACCCAACTGAACTGTTTTCAATAGCGTAAGTCCTTGCTGGTGGCCATTTATGACTGGGCACTAGGAGTCTTTATTTTGAAATTTCTCAATTTTCCTGAGGGATGCAATTTTCTTGTCGCTACCTAAAGCATCAATTATTAAGGGCTCTATGAAGTTTTCCCCAATTATGCTTTTGATTTACTGCTTCGAGCTGTCTGCTTTATCTAGAATACATCTGTGAATGTCACTCACGATTTATGCTCTCTCCAGTTTACTGGCTTCATAAACTTCGAGGTGCTACTGACTTTGCTTCTTTATTTTCCTCCAAAGCCCATGGAGTCTAATGTTTTCTACTTTGCTCAGATTGTTGTTTTGTCATTAAAATTGGTTCTGGCTCCTTCCCAGCTCTTCCATCAGTATGTTATAATCTCACAATTAAAATGTCTAATTTATTTCCTCATGTTCCCGATGTTATTGAAATTGGCTAGCACCCTCTAGAAAGGATGCCAAAATCTTAATAGGCACCAAGGTAACAAAACATTTTGTCTCCTTTTATTTTATGTTTTCATTATACTAACAAAATAAAATGTTTAACCTATAGTCAGATGGAAATCAATTTATCTGTATTTATTTTAGAAATAAATTACTCTGCAACTTTAAATAAAGTTGCTTTTATGATGTCTCATTGAGGAAGGAAACATTGCTATAAAATGTAATGTTAAGGTATTAATTTTAATAAAACAGTAACTTTAAAAGGTAGCTCACAGCTATACACAATGCTTTAAGAGAAAGGAGAGTAGTTTACCTTTGTTACCTTTTTTGGCCTGATGTGTCTATAAATTATTAATCTGACAAATAGAATAAGAGTTTTGAAATTTTTAAAATGGAACCGAAATTTAATTGCTTTGCCTTGCCACTCAGGATTGTCTTTGCAAAGTTTTCTTCACTCCGATATAAACTTTTAATATCAATTGAAATAATTACTGGATTCACCCCAGCAAGAGATGGGTCTAGAACGCTGGGCGGAGCAGGGCTCATCGGTGGATTTGGGGGTCTGTGTCTTGTGTGGCCTATAAGGCCCTCAACCTGTGAGGCTCCCAGAAGCCAAACCTTGAGCTTTGCATGGATCGCTGCTCACCAAAACCATCCTGCCAGCTAGGAGGAGGAGGGGGGTGCCATAAAAAAAATTAGAACTAAGCACTGCTATGTTCATTCCTTCTGCAGGTGTTTACTCAAGTCCCGCCAGGCACTGGGCTGCGTCCACAGCTGGAAACACTGCCCTCACTTTGACCTTGTGGGGAGAGACACCAACCAGGCGAAGCTACAAGGGACAGTGATGACTGGATCTCACCTCATCGACCACACGGGACCGGGTTTGTTGGTATATTCTGGGCTGAATAAGAAGTCACCCCTCAACTTAGTTCTTAAGATAGCAATTTAGTGTTAGCCCCGGGGGTTCTGCGGGTTGCTGGGGCTGGAGCAGCCTGAAGGCTCCACTGTGCTGGGTGTCCAAGAGGGTGCGATCACACGTCTGGTGTTGATTCTGCTCAGCGGTCAGCCGGAGCCACAATGGGGCCACTCCCTGTGCTTGGGCTTCTCATAGCGCAGATGTTTCCAACGGGAACATCCCAATGGCAAGCATCCCAAGAAGCAAGGAGAGGGAGCGCCCGGGCTAGCTACAGGCTCTATCCAGATTGTTGCCGTGTCACTTACACTGAGCTGTGTTGTTCAAAGCAGTCATAGGGTCCTTCCCTACTCCACGGGGAGAAACAACACTGACAAAAAAGGCCATCTCATGTTGGGAGAGGGGCAAGGTCCCCTTGCAGAAGAACATGTGGGTCGGGAGGAGGTGGCGGTACAGTCAGCTTTGGAAAATAAAATGTATCACCAGATCTAAGAAAGCTCTTGTGAATGACTGGCACTTACTCCAAGGCTGCTTATTAACATATTAAGTTAATAAGAGGTAAATCTAATAAACATTTATTATGTTAGTGTGCAAATGGTCCAAGCACCTTACATATATTAGCTCATTTAGTCCCTATCATCTCCCTAAGAGGGGGCTAACGTTATTATTTTCATTTTACAGATAAGGAAATTGACACAAGACACTGAGCAACTGTTAAGTCCATGCGTCCCTGAAGAGACTAGAACCAGCTCTCCGCTGCTGCATCACACTGCATAGGATTTATCCTTTCCTAAGGCACATGGACACCGCTGAGCAGGGATGACCCAGGAGAGCAGGCGGGCAAGGGCTCCAGGCAAATTAAACACTCATGGAGGATTTTGGCACAGAGATGGTCCAGTGAGGAGGAAAAAGGGAAAGAACTCATGGCTGGAGTAAGTAAAGGAGGGGGTGGGGGCAAAGAGGGATTGGAAAGAGGTATAGGCACATCTGGGGGCATGTCTGCGCCTTTAGATGTTTTTCCTAGTGAGAAAGAAAAACTCTGAAATATTTTAAGCATGGGAATTCTGTGACCAGATGTGTGGTTTCAAAAGATGCCCCGGCCGCAGTGTGAGGAAGGATGGGGGCGGGGCGGGATGGGCCCGGAGAAAGAGAGCCAGGGTCTAGCAGAAGGTGTCTGGGTCCAGCAGAAGGTGGCTGTAGTTGTTCATGGAAACACCAAGGCTGAGCCCTGGGGGGTGCCAGCGGAGATGAAGAACAGTGGACATGTTTGGTCCAGGCATGTCACGGACCTGCATCTGTGGGACGTGTGTGGTGGGGGATGCTGGACAGAGATGCCTCCCTGGCCTCAGGTTTCCATGATGAGACCTGTGTTGTTGGGGGCACCTGCTACAGACATGGAGAACATTGTAGGAGTGGCAGACTGGGAGAGAAAACCCAGAGCTTGCTGGTCCGCTTCCTTGCTTCCCTCTGCTGACAGTCCGTGTTGAAGGCAGGAAGACATCACCAGCACATCCACAATAGACTAGCCTATATGCTTCGAGCTCCCGTGTTCGGGCACACCACTCCAGGGGCGGATGTCCCAAATCTTGGACAACATGATCTACATGCAATCATGCTTTGGCTTGGGAAGGAAACAGATCTGTGGGGAGCATCGTGCCCTCCTTGTGAGAATATTCAGCTGTGAAGTCCTTGAGCCTCCTTTTGTGGATGCCACATGTTCTAGGCAATTGCAGGTTGGGGGTCAGCATGGCGATGGGCAGGTGGGGTGTGGAGGAAGGGAGGTTATAATGAGGTGAGAGTGGTTGGGGGCATGCAGGGTTCGGGCCAGGAAGCAACCATTGTCAAAAAAAAAAAAAAAAGGGATGTTTTTCAGCTGCCCTGAGAGGGGACCAGGGCTGTCAGCAGCGGGAGCTGGAGAGGTGTTTTGCAGGAGATGATGTTCCATCCTTCTGAAACCATCAGTTTCCAGGGCGGAAGGACTCTGCGACTGTAGGCATAAGAGTACTTGTGATTCCAGATCCTGAAAAAAAAAAAAAAAATCTAACATCACTTCAATTGGGGTTATAGATCCAGATTTTCCTTTTAAAGTCAACTTATAGACAGCTTCAAAGTAACTCTTTCCATTTTGAAGCAGGTCAGATAAATTCATTACATTGACTTTCTTTCAGATCTTGATGCTCGGAGAATAATTTCTTATTGGTATTTATTTTGCTCTAAATTAGCTATTTGCTTATTGACCCAAAATAGTTATCATCTCAGCTGGAAATATATTGGAACTCTGGTTGCCAAACAAATATTCAGCAAAAGATGAATAAAAGCATATGGGGAGGAAAACCCTACCAAGTTCGGCCTGCCGGTGCTCTGGAAGGCGTCCTGGCCGGCAGCCCATGTGCCCCACTGAACGCAGGCGTCCGGGTGACAGTGATGGATTCAGCAGTGGGAAGGTATTAATGATATTCAGCGCTGATGGCTGAGGCACTTCCCCGTCATTTGCATTTCCATTTATCATCTCTGCATTTATCATTATGAAGAGGACGCCAGAGCTAATTAAAGTCTGGGCTAACAGGGTGACCGGGGAGTCTGGTGGCCACCGACTCCCAGAAAGACCTGGGAAAGTTTCCAGCAGGAAGGACACCAACCTTACACCAAACCCAATTAAGTTAATTCTTCAGGAAATCGTGTGAGGCACTCCGTAAACTGGAGGATTTAAAGCATATCTCATATTTTCTGCTTGAACCAAAGGCTTGCAGGGACCACTGTGTTCCCTCACCCTGCCCCAGCCCCACCCAACCCCATTTCTGAAAATCCACACCTTTAAAACAATCCGAAACCTGGAAACCTCACGGGTTTTGTTCACATGGCACCTCACACTTCTCTGTTGCTGTCTCCGAATTTTCTAAAACGTTCTACATATTTAATTCAAAAGATAAATTCTGGACCATTTATTCCCGTTTCAATGCAGATCACTGATGCACGTATTCAGAATAATGGAACTCTTATGATCCAGTTGTAGTGTAAACACTCCACAAGCCATGATTTCCAAAGTGTAAAGTTTCCTCGATGCATTTTCATTAGTATGATATCCCCCCTTAGTATCCATGACAATAAATGGCATCATTAAAGAATGGGATTTAATTTTTCCTTTATGAGTTTTAATTAGAGACTGACATTTTGATTCCTCTTCTCACACTGCATAGCAGATCTACAGCATGTTGTTTGGGGAGGTTCAACTCAGTTCTTCATCCTGAGGTTGATCCAGGAAAATCAAAGATGCCCTTGGAGAAAGCTCTCCAGAGAAGCACGGACAGACTTTATTGAAGAGGGTTGATCTTGACCTTTTGCAGAACCAGGGGGACTCTCTTTGGGCTCCCTCCCCTTCTGAATGGAAAGGGGTGGCTCCCACACGTCTCCTGACTTGACTGCGCAACAGCTAGAAAGAAAGAATTAGTGCCACATTTAATCGTATTGATCCCAAAGACTGGTTTAGTCTCGACTTAAAGCAAAGCTTAAAAAAGGCTTCTCTCCCTGTGAAATGAAGGAGGGGGATGCATGTCTTGAAAGGACATGGGAAATGACATTTGTGCCCACCCTCTACCAGCCACTGCTCTGGACCCTTGACTCGGGAAACATCATCCCACCTGCTTGAGGCAGTGGGTGTGACCCGCCTCAACGGTCCCACCACGAAGAGACTGTGGTCAGAGAGGTGCGAACACACACACGGGCAGCTCGGGGGTGTTCAAAACCAGGTCTCCTACCCCCAACACCGGGGATGCCCCCTCCACCCAGCTGTGCCCCCAGGCTGAATCTTGACTCTCCGGCTTACTTCCCCAGCTCTCCTGTGCAGGTGGCCGGGGTGTAGAGAGAGGGTATCTTCAGAGCCCTCTCCCCGCCTGCAGTCAGAGAAGCGGCCACACTGTGGTGAGGGCACGTGGCGTCTGGGTCCACGTCGCTACAATGGTGCTGCTGACGGAATCCTCGATCCTGGTGTGATGAGTGAGGTCGGAGGGCCGTCAGGACAGAGCCGCACCAAGGACAGAGTAAGGGGCTGCAGGTGTTCGTCTCATCAATTTTACATTCTCGGTGGTGTGCAGCTGACCAAAATACTGGCTCATAAAGGGAGAAGGTGAAAAAGGACGAAGACATAAAAACCTATTTTAAGAAATGGTGATCTGCTTTCTCCCAGCATCTTCTGAGCCGGCAGTATAATCAAGGTGGTATAAATGATCTGCTTTGCTGTGTCCCTCTCTCCCTGAACATTAGGCTCCTGGAGTTCAAGGAAGTGGAGCTTGGAGCCTTCTTGCCCACATCAGTCTGGGGCCTGGGGCCTTTCCCCTAATGATGAGTCTCTGGAGCCAAGCAACCACAGGAGCCTCATTCAAAGTTAGACTGAATCCCCAAGACCTGCGCAGGACTAGGTACACAATAAGGATGCAGTCAATATTTGTGGAATGATTGGAGAGATGGATGGATGATGGATGGATGATGGGTGGATGGTTGATGGGTCGATGATGGGTGGATGGACGAATAAATGAACAAACTTGGGGCCCTCAACCCAACATACTCAGGATGTGACACTGGATTGCTACCCTAAGTTCTGGTCTGTATCTAACTCCTGCTCTGAGCCCAGGCTTGATTTAACAGGCCCTGGCTCCCAGCCAGTTCAAGTCCCTGCTCACAAGGTGGTCTCCTGCTGTTGGCACTGCCTAGAAATAGGATGACCTTCAGACAGGTCTTATGGAATCCAGAGTGGGTCCCCACTCTCCCTCTCTGCATGCCTCACCGTAAAGGCCCAATGGGCGCCAAGCCGTTACGACTCCATACAGTGATTGTGCTACTGTGACAAACAGCGTTCTGCATGCAGCAGCAAGGACAGATTATGCGAGACAATGATCAGACATGTATATTTCATTAAGAATGATGAAGTTCACCACTGGTGAAATTAAGCTTTCTTTTATTAGCAACTAATGTTAATCTAAAAAGCTAGTCTGCCATTTTAAACATTGTGATTTCATACTAATTTATCCCATAAATGAACTAAGTTATTCTGGATTTACGGTTAGGAACACACAGAATGCAAATGGTATGGGCCAAATTAAACCCTTGTGAACCAGAGGTGAACATTCAGCAGGAGGAATGCAGAATTTTGCGCAGCACACTATTAGTTATCTTACCCTTCATTAAGTCACTAACCCTGTGGTTCACCAAAGGTATGAAGGAACTGATTTTACATTTCATGGTTTGATTTCAAGAAGCCCAGCTCTCAAAGTACATAAACTTCCAGGCGGAAGTTAAGCACTGCTATCATCCGCATGACGATCCTTATCATCAGAAGACATTTATTAAATACCTAACTGTGCGTAACGCTGAGTTAGATGGTGAACAGAGAATTAGGTGAACTGGATTTCTTGTCTCCTATGAAGCCAGTGGACATACAAGAGAGTGAACAAAATGCCATGCCAAGAGAAGAAATACAGAATGAAACAAACTGCCGGGAGGTCACTTTAGAGGGGACATGGGAAGGGAAAATGGCATGTGGACAGAGGAGAGCTCAAAGGACAACGGAGAACTCTTATCTCTTACCTGAGCAGACACAGGCAGGGCTACCAGGCAACCCCAGAAACCTGAGGGCAGGCACTGTGTTGGGCAAGAGATCTGAGGTGCTCCTGGCACGCTGAGGAGGAGGGGTGTGGAGGAAGGCTGGGGACGGGGGCACATCATCTGCTCTCATTGCCGAATCCCAACTGTAAATTGTTGGGAGAAAAATCAGATCTAACAGCCCTGCTCAGGATGGTCATTCTTCCTCCTGTCCGATCCCTGTGACCAGGGACAAGGATACACGGACATCATGTGTGGCATGCATTCGTACATGGGCAGGGGATCATGGCGTTCTGGGCAGTCCTTCCCAGAGGGTCTGCTGCAGACCTTATCAGGACCTTGTAAATGCAGCATTTCAATCAGGAGACAACACATACTGCTTTGCTTCTGAGACTTCTTGTTTTAGGTTTATTTAGTTTCTTTTTACTTATTTTAGTCATGCTAAATTACTTTCTTTTTATTGTCATGACTGAGGTATTAACTGACGGCTCATTCGAAGTCCAGTTGCATGAGTGGTGATGATTGTATACAGGCACGTAACCACCAGCACACTCACAGAACATTCTTGTCACTCCCGCATGCTCCCTCCTGTTTGCAGTTGATCCCTGCCCAAAACCTGACTGCTAATAAACACTGATTTGCCTTCTGTCATTATACTTTGCCATTTCTAGATTTGTGTGTAAGTGGAATTATTTTGTGAGTCTTTTGAATCTGACTTTTTTTCCTTTAGCAAAATGCTTCTGAGATTTATGCATGGTGCTGTATCAGTACACATTGCTCTTCACTGCTGAGATGTGTTGCATGGGATGCATGTACCAGGGTGTGCTTAGCCACTCACTAGCAGATGATACTTGCCACCTTTCCAGTGTGGGGCTCTTACGGATAGTGGTGTGCCATGAGTACAAGTGCTTATGGAGTGTATGCTTTCTATTCTCTTGGGCAGATCCAGGAGCGGAATTGCTAAGTGGTAGTGATGTTTAATTTTATAACATACTGCCACTCTGTTTTTCAAAAAGGTTTTCTTTCCCCATTTTGCATTTCCACCAGCAGCTAGTAAGTTTCAATCTCCATCTTCTCACTAACACTTGGTATTTTCCACTGTTTTCACTCCGCCATTTAGTTGGCATACAGTGGTATTGATAAGGTGTTTAATTAACATTCTTGGGTCACATGATTCTATTTTTAATTTTGTGCTAACACCTTCCATAGGACTCATTGTGGAAGCAGTTCGATGCTTGTCCGGACCATGAAACACGCACGTGACCTGCTGTTGTTGCTGGAGCAATGCAGTGGCTTTGCCAGGACTTAGCAGCAAACTTGCATTTTAGAATCATGTAGTGCTGCCCTGAGTTTGCACTGCAGGATTCGGAGGCAAACACCCCACATGTGTTCTGATAAAAAGTAGAGGCCCTGCCTTATTTTTCCATTTGCTTTCAGCATCATCCCACCGATGCCATCAACCAGGATTCTCTTGACTCAACAGCACGGCTGTCACTTAAACTATTAAGCTTTACTTTATTTTGTTGGCCCAAACAAAGCCCACCGCCCTGACTATACTCTCCAGGCTAAACCAGAGCAATTTTTGAAATTTATATTTATTTAAAAAACAGCCTGTGGTTTGGGTAGGGAAATGGCATGCTTCCCAATACAATTTTGTCATAATTATTTGTACCCGTCTGTTATGGACCCAATATGTCTCCTCAAAATTCATATGTTGAAGCCCTAAACTCCAATGTGTTTGGAGCTTGGAGACGGAGTATTTGGGAGGTAATGAGGATTGCATGAGGCCAGGAGGGTGGGGTTCATGCCCTTATGAGACAGACACCACAGAGCTCTCTCTGTCTGTCTACCACATAGGGGGACACAGTGAGAAGGGGGCTGTCTGCAAGCCGGAAACTGACCATGCCTACACCCTGAAAATGGACTTCCAGCCTCTGGAACCGTGATCAAGTAAATGTCTGTCATGTTCCCCTCCTGGTCCACAGCATTTTGTTCGGACCGTACAGACTAAGGAACTTTCAGAGCTGTGCCAGGTGCTTGAACCGCATCTGTCTGCTGCCTCGGCTCTGTAACTCAAAGACTCATCTCACATTCTAACTCCTTCGCTTGTGCTGTCTTTTAAAAATAAACATCCAAGCTTAGAAAGCACATCATTGATTCGTAAGAGCAGAATGGGGTACAGAGTTTCTTTTTGGGGTGCCAAAATGTTCTAAAATAGACAGTGGTGATGGTGGCACAATTTTGTGAATATACTAAAACCTATGGAATCCCACACTTTTTTTTTTAAGATTTTATTATTTATTTATTTATTTATTTATTTATTTATTTATCAGAAAAAGAGAGAGAGTACAGCAGGGGGAGCAGCAGGGGCAGAGGGAGAAGGAGAAGCAGGCTTCCTGCTGAGCAGGGAGCCCGAAGTGGGGCTCGATCCCAGGACCCTGGGATCATGAGCTGAGCCGAAGGCAGACGCTAAACACTGAGCCACCCATGTGCCCCTGAATCCCACACTTTAAAGGGGTGAAACTTGTGGTATGTGGATTGTATCTCAATAAATCTGTTATTAAAAAAAATACAGCAGGGCACCTGGGTGGCTCAGTTGGTTAAGCGACTGCCTTTGGCTCAGGTCATGATCCTGGCGTCCCGGGATCGAGTCCCACATCGGGCTCCCTGCTCACCAGGAAGTCTGCTTCTCCCTCCGACCCTCCCCCCTCTCGTGCTGTCTCTCATTCTTTCTCTCTCCAATAAATAAATAAAATAAAATAAAAAATACAGCAGGCCAGTACCTGGAAACACTAGTTCTTCTAAAAACACCAATCCTTTGATTGTACTTTTGATTCATATGCATGAACACTGGGGGAATGTTGATAAATGTGGAACAGTCTAAGGCTGTTTGCCCTTGAGATGGAACTGAAAGAGTCTTTAGAAACACACAGAGATCACTGGCTACAGCTTTGTGAAAAATCTAAGTAAAACCAAATGGTTGTCCCAAAACTTGTGGATCTACAGCAACCGTGTTTCCAATTATTTTATGATAGAATAATGAATAAGAGATATCTTATTTTTAGTATATTCTATTCAAAAACGTTCAAAGGCCATCATGGCATATGAAATGATAAGCAAACGTTAAAAATGCTTTAGACCTCTTACTGAGTTTTCTGAGACCACTGATTATATATTCTGCTTTATTGATCAATTTCTGATAACTTCAGTCAAACCCTGTTGGTATATGGTTATTAAGTAATCTAGGACAAATGAAGTCACAACCTATTTCAGCTGCTAGATAAGCCAGGCATGCATATTGGGCCCACCAGACCACTAATGACCACCACCATAATGGGGCTCCCCTGGGCTTTCCCACTGCTTGTGTCTCCTCCTGGCGCCTCTGGGAGGGGTCTCTGCCTCTTACAGTTCTCACTGACTAGTGGACAGCAGAACCTCAGGGAAAGAAGGAGAGACAATGCATTCTGCTCAACCTGTCTGCGATGCGTTAGGAGCCTTCGATCCACCAGTTCATGGCTGACCACCTCTGGAAAGACCAGAGTGGGGCGGGACAATTCTGTGGCAGATGCCTGGGGGACCCCGTCAGTGCCCACTTGGTTTAAGTTCACATGTTGTTTACCTTCAGACCTAGATGCCTTCCTTCTAGATCAGAATTGCCCAGTTAGAAGTGCCATGTGAGCCACACAGATGGTTTCAGGCTGTGTAGTATCCATTTTTAAGAGAAGCAAAGAGAACGAGGTGAAATTAAAAATCCCTCAGTATACCCAAATTTTGTCATGTCAACGTATAATTAATGCAAACAATTATTAATGAGATATTTTGCATTCATTTTTATTGAACTGAGACTTCAAAATCCGTGATTAGATTATATTTGTATCACATCTCAAACTGGGCACCAAATTTTCATCGGTTCAGGTGAAATGTTTAGTCCTAGCCAAAGACCAAGTTGTGTTTAATGGGGAAAATACACTGCTTCAGCCCTAAAATCTAAATATAACATGTATGTTATATATACACATCTAAAAATAAATTAATTAAGATTAAAATGTTAAGTTCAGTTTCTCGATCATGCCAGTGGCCCGTGTGGCTGGTGGCTCTGGTCTCAGACAGCACAGGGCTAGATTATGCAGCGACAGACGGAGCCAGGCGGCCGGGGCAGGACAGGAAATAATCACCCCCACCCCGTCCCATCAATTATCTCACACTCACAGATTAGAAGGTGTGCACAGCCGTTCCCCCTGACATAAATAATGGGTGTGTGGAGACAGGACGTGTAACTAAGAAGAATTTGAACTTGACTTGTTACTTTCCAGGGTCTACAATTAATTCCACACCCGGGAAGGTCAATGAATCAAGTATTTGAAGCATATCAACGGAGCTCTTGGGAGAAATTTTACATTTCTACATAGACAACAACGTTCTGCACAGCTGTGTGGACCGTCCCCTGGAATGCTGGCCAGCCAGCCACTGCCCGAGGTTACGGTGCAGGAGGAGACATGGCTATATGATGTCCTTGGGAGCTCCCCACTGTGTGGGGGTAGTGAGGCTCTGGATCCCTCCCTTCCTGTCCCGGGAGGATGGCTACCTCACCAGCATCCTCGCTACTTCCTGTAACACCATCCCCACTGGGCTCTGTCCGCTCGACCAGCTCCATGCTCTGTACCCCACACACTGCAGCCTCACTGTGGTGACCCTGCTGGGTGCTCCTTAAGGTAGGAGCGGTTGTCCAGTGATGATCTCCATGCAGCCGCCAGCTCAGAGCTCAGGGCATGGGAGCTGCTCTGCTCTGCTCATGTCCTCAGGTTTACGGGGTGAGTTGATGGCTAGACATAGTGGTGTTAGCCGTGGTGCAAATTTCAGAAACCAAAGTGAGGAAGAGGGATATAATGAAAACCATCCATCCTCCCATTTTTTCCAACATTTCTTGAGCTGAATTTTGAAGAGAACAAGAAGTAGAAGGTACCTTATAAATACGTCTTTCTTCTCTGAGAAAACATCTGGAAGGTTGACACAGAGGGACCCACAACTGCTTTTTTGTTGTCATAAAGTCCGTGGTGGAACGGAAAGGGCTTGAGCGAGGGGGAGCCAAACCAATCATTTTAAATTGGGCTGAGAAAAGCCATTTAGTTCCACTCCATCTGAACTTACCAAACACTTGGTTCAGACCTCCTGAAACCCTAGGCCACCACCCTCCCCTGGGCCTGGGGGCCCACAGCCAAGCCAACAAGCCTCTAGGAGAACATCTTGAATGTGTTTGGCTGGAAACAGGAATAAATCCAAGGCTTGGGAGACAGCTAGGGTTTGCTAGAGGGCATTTTCTTTCTTCTCTGCTCAGGGTTGCTTCATTGTACAGATGTGTGCATGGTGGGACCCATATGCATGCGCATGCATGCATTCGCATGTACACACACACACACACACACACACACACACACACACACAAGAAATTGAGGGGAAAGACCCATAAGTCTCAACAAAATAAAGAGAAAATGCCCAGGTTTTGAAAAAGAAAAAGAAATGTTCAGGCTAAAGTTCAACATGCCTATGGCCAGTCCCAGTCAGCCCAAGTCAGCACCAGGTGCGTGGGGCCAAGGGAAGGGCAGGCTCTTCTCTCTGGGCAAAGGAGAGATGTCCCCATGCACACATGGCCTTTGTGTTACTGACGGGTCAGTTGAACCCAGCTGTGGTGCATGCAGACTAGGTGCCCAGAGACCACTGAGGTACAGCTCTGAACACATAGGTCCCCCTTCCCACCCTTGTGCACCCCAGACCCGGAGCACACACAGCCTGAGCCTCTAGGAACGCGCGACAGGCAATGGGAGGGAAGAGGCTTGTGGGGTCAGCAATTGAGAGAGTGGGAGACTCAGAAGGCTTTCAGAAGCGGGTGGCCTTGGGCTGGGACCGAGAAGGTGATGGCTGGGACAAGGAAAGTTTCTGCAACAGTGAAGGCTCTGAGGCCTCAACGTGCAGTGTGCGTCTAGGTAACAGCTTAGGTTGTGTCCTGGTGTTTTCTGAGCTTCTTTGAGATACACAACTAGAAAGGAAAACACCATTCCAGCCTTATTGGGAACCATTACTTCCTGTTATCCCATCTGCAAGTCAGACTTTGGGAGGCTGGTCAAGCACATGACAGGCTCCCTAGGTAAGCAGAGTTGAGCCAGGAGATAATTGTTGTCCTGGATGGATGGGAACAGACCCCACTTATGTTCTTCCCAGAGTCTAGCAAATACCTAATGCTTTCTCCCCAAAGAGAGCACAGACTGTGCCATGCGTGCACAGATTCCATCGTGGAAGGGAAGGGAGAGGTTAAAATGTATAGTGTAGGAGTAGTGCACCCACATCCGGTTAATTAGAAAACTTTGAATTACTTATATATTGAAAAAAAACAGTGATTGACAACGAAAAGAATTATGATAGATGATAGACAGATGTTAGACAGATAGATGATAAAGAAAGGTAAGGTAGATGGACAAATAGATGGATGAAGATGATAGTGTCAGTGGAAAGTAAAAGCATTGACAATGCATACTATTCCCAGGACTCACAGTGTCTTCAAGGACCAATGTGATACACATGAGGAATGGTAGTGGTGGGGGGACTGAAGGGAGGAACAGGAAGCAGGTGGGGGGACCGAG
>NW_027397065.1:91732511-91779677 GCF_003265705.2 Callorhinus ursinus
GGGAGGAACAGGAAGCAGGTGGGGGGTTCCTAGTCTAGGGTCGATCTTGTTTGACTCAGAGACAGTCACAACCTCAGTCTTGAAACAGAGAATCAGAAGGGACTTTGGTTTCTCTTTGTCCACCTCAAGTGTAAGACGAGGTCCTGGGTCTAGACCGTGAGTCCGGGGTGAAGGGCCAGGACCTTCAGCAGGAGCGCGTTCCCCTGGCAAGCACAAGTGCGTGCTCTGAGTGGCTCCTTGGAGGGGCTCAGCACCGCTACACACAACCACCCCAGTTCTGTGCCCGTGGGGGGAGCTCACGGATGACCTCCCCTTCTAGGAGGGGCAGAGACGAGATCCATGGGAGAAGGGAAATGTGGCCAGATGGGGTGTGGTCACCTCACTGCCCTCCCCTCTCAGTGGGCAAAGGACCCGGTCCCTCCACAGGAGTTCGGGGACTGGAGTTCCGAATCTCAGGAGGCAATGCCCTGGCTGCCCCATCCCTGGTCAGTGACCGCCACGCGGCAAGGAACAGCTCCTGGCCACCGAAGGTTTGGTACCAGGGGCTGAGGGAAGGTCTCGGGCGGGTGTATGTTCTCCTTAGAGCCCCCGCTGTGCCACTGCCCATAGGGTACCATGTCTACCTCTCAGGGTCCTCCCAGGACTCCAGCGTTCACTGCACAAGTCACGCGGAGGAGGGAGCCAGATCTGCTGTGGCGAAAGAGAGCTTCTTCAGCTGCTGCTTGTCCACGGGGGTTTGCTTTGGCCCACACTGGCCAGTGCCACTGACACCAGGCCTCTGCGGGTCAGGGTCGGCAGGGTCCAGAGATGGGGGCCGGAGGGGGGGCAGAGGACACCGCCCAGGTCACGAGGGCACCTGCCAAGGCATCTCTATCTGCACCTGCAGGCTAGCCGTGCACACTCGGTGCTGGAGCTGCGGCTGCGGCTGCAGCTGCGGGCACCCGGCCCCAGGGCCCTGGGCAGGTGGGCGTCTCGGCGGTCCCCTCCTTTCCCGTCTTGGTCTCTGTGATTATAGCTCCCTCTTCTCACCCCTTCCAATTTCCTTCCTGCTTGCTGAAGTTGTTAAGGCCCATTTGCTATCTCCCCCTTTTCTCTTTCCCTTTTAAAGAGTGTTCTGTGTCTCTCCATCACCCACAGCTCTTCTCCTGTCTGCTTCTGGCCAGACTGTTTGAAAGCTTTCCCTTCCTCCCTCCTCTCTGCCCTTCCTGCTGTTTCTTGTTTCAAGATGTTTTGAAGCCACAGAGGACTCCTGGTGGCGGCTCCCCGCTGGGCTGGACAATGGGCCAGGAGCCCCTGCCCTTGGCGCTGGGGGAGGAGCAGGGCCCAGTGCTCTGGGAGGGGACCAGGGTACCTCCTCACGCCCTTTCCTCCCGGGGGTGCTGTGCCTGGACTCCAGCACCCCCAGAACCCTCTGCCATGGCCTTTTGTGGGGAAGGTCCCCAGAAAGTCATTCCCTGCCTGGTTGCGGACCCCGGATGGCCTCTCCTGCACACAGCAGGCCTCGAGCTTCTCCACACACCAGCAGCCCCCTTTCAGCTGTGTTTCCTGCCAGAGAGGCTTCGACATCACTGTCTCTAGGAGGTCCCAATAAAAGGAGTCTTTCCTTTGAAAATGACCTACGATAAACGCTGGGATCATTTCTGAAAGGATGGCTATTCTTTATTTCATCATCTTATCGAAAGGACACAAACACAACCACACAAAACTGGATAGAAACAGATCTTTAAAAAAAAAAAAAAAACAGCAACGGTAAGAGCACATCTTAAAATAGCTCAGGGTTTCAAAGTCATCCTGCCTAGGGTTGCATCAAGGGTAGAATGTTCAGGTTTGCATCGTGCGCATGTGCGGGCTTGGGAGGCATGGTTGTGTCCCAGCTGCAAATACATCCAGACATGGGTGCGAGCAGGGACGGTCCCTCCCCCACGAGACCCCGTTCAGCGACCCCACAGGAGCAGGGAGCACACGCCACGCAGAACAGAGACTCGCCCTGCCGCCGAGCACCCTGAGCACCCAAACCCAGCATTCGATGCTGCTTGCGCCCTGGTGGTCTAGAGGGACGTGCCACATGCAAGTACCAAGTCAGCCTCGACCGGCAGGCGAGGGGAAGAAGAAACAACTTTACACAAGTTGTTTTCGCGGCTGCTCTTTATGATAAGGCACTTCTGCTCCCTGTCAGCCCAGAGCCATATGCTGCAGGGAAGCGGGGGCCTTAAAGAAGGAGCGGCTCCTGAATTATTGATCAATGATTAGCAAATGCAATCGAAATTGTAGACTTGATGTTGTGCGCCAATCCATAATTTATGAGTGGACAAAACAGGAGGTAGTAGAGGTAGCAGTAGGTGATTTCAGCCCCGTATTGATTACTTAAAACAACAGGAGGGAAGTGTAGTGTGACAGACGGAACAAAGCTGATGGCTCCCCGGCCGGCCGTCAGCACAGGCAGAGCTGGGGATACTCAGCTACAGAAGCAAATACGTTTCCATCGTGCCTCTTTGATCACCATGCTGTTCCACGGGACCAAAGGACATATTTGTTTATAATTTATGTATTCTCTTGCTATAAAAGATTGATGGTGCCCTATTAGATACTCCAGTATCTAAATTTCCAGGTAGTTTGTACTGCGACAGCCGGCAACCTGGTGCTGTAAAGTGTCCTCGGCCATCCACAGGCAGGGCTGCATCCCTGGAGGGCTGTGCCGGGCAGCGGGCCACCCAGGGCCCCCCAGGAGCCCCCCGAGCCCGTGGCCCCACACGCGGCCCCCACACCCACTCTTAGCCCAGGCTTCAGGACAAGCTGATGGAACCCCCGGCCGGGACGAGGGCGGAAGATGACCGGATCCTCACTCCGTGGCCCGAGGGTCAGGTGCAAGCCCATTGTAGGCGGATGTCCTCTCCTCCTGGGGAGTTTGGAGGACAGCTTGAGTCCCCGCATTTGTGAATACTCTATGTTGGGAAGAACACAATTTCAACTGCATATATAATAAAGGCTGTTTGGTGAATTTAGAGTCAAGGGGGGGCAATTATGCACCCAGGGGAGATCAAGCACAGTCTGGGGCATCTGGGGCTGTCACAGCTGGGGAGAGTGTCCCTGGTGAGAAGAAAGGATGCTGCTGACCCTGCTCCGGGGGACAGAGGGGCACCCCAACAAAGAATTGTTGTCCCCAGTGCCTACTGTGCACTCATCGTCCCTTTTGAGGGACAGTCTTCGCAGCTGAGGGGTGCAGGCGTCCCAGAGCTGAGGGCTCACTCGGGGGGAACCAGCTGTACCAGACCCCAGTCTAGAGAGGGCTCTCCAAGCCCCTGTATCACAGTCTCTTCCCCTATAAAGTAGGGGAAGAAAACTGTGTCCTCCGCTAGCGTGATATGGAGGCAGCTCAGACGGGACACAGAGCCAGGCACATAATAGCCATTCAGCACACACTAACGTGTTATTAAATTCATTATGACGACTGCTTCACTAAACAGTACAAGCCCGTATCCTTCACATTAGGAGTCCCACTGTGAAGGATCTCAGCTCTGCTGGTGGTTTATCTGTCTATCCATTGATCTATCCATCGATTATCTATCCATCTATCTGTCCATCTCTGATCTTTCTATCCATCTATCATCCATCTACTATCTATCCATCCATCTATTATCTGTCTGTCCATCCATCTATCTATCTAGCCATCTATTATCTATCTATCTATCATCTATCATCTATCATCTATCATCTATCATCTATCAATCTTTGGAGATGGGTTAAATCAGCTAAGACCACTTTCCTAATTCTGAGCCAAAAACCAAAATGTGGTGTGAATCTAGAATAAGGAGGTGACTTAGTTTTTAAATCACTCTGTTGCTAGGATCTGCACAACCCTGTAAAATATTGCGTCCTAGTGTTAGAAGTGACCAGAGGAACCCAACACAAACTGCTCTTGAAAGTCCCAGCAAAGTGTGTGAACACTGGGAATGTTGCTACATTCGGGGGAAAATATATAAGGAGGCTTTTGAAATCAGTTTGAAACTCCTGCCCTCTATTGTTTTAAAAATGTAAAACCAAACAAAATGGAATTTGCTCAGAGGAGCCTTCGTGGTTTTGCATCCTGTTTTTCAGGTTCTAACTAAAATGGACATTGGAGCATTTGTTTGCAGAAACAGCGGCATTCTGTCTTCCTAACCATTCCATGGTTAAGATCCAGGAAGTCATCAAACAAGCCACATAGCCAATGCCTCCTCAGTTTTTGAGGAATGTGTATCACTTGACAAATGGAAAGAAATTCCACAGCCAGGGTGCACAGCACCCCAGGGGCCAGCCCCTGGGCCTTCTGTGACGGGGAGCACCTTCCGTCACCGGGGCCCGGGGGCCAGTGTTGCTAAACAGTGTGCTTCCTCTGCAAGGCTCTGCTCAGTGGCTTGAGATGCAGGGCCTGAGACACATGTCTGCTGTAAACTCATGAAAAGCAGAGGATGTCTTTATTAGTTCTTATGAGTCTTTTCTAGTCACTGAAAATAATTCAAGCTGGTGTGCTCTGAATTCGCAAGTAAAAATTCTGAATTGGAAGGTGAACATTGCTGTCTGCTAACTTACAGCTCTCTGAGGCAGGGGGCCTCATGAGAATGTCCAATTTCCCCAGGAGCTGTGGTCCCTGGGAAGTCATACAGCGGCTGGCCAGGTGTGGCAGGTCTAAAGCATGGCCGCACATTCCTGGACTTGCTTCCCTGGAAAGGTGAGGTCCCTGCATGACCTGCCCCTTGAATCTGGTAGGGCGGGGCAGGGAGGATGTTATGTGACTTCCGAGGTGGGGTCATAAAAGGCCATCTGGCTGCTACCTCCCACGGTCCCTGGCAGCCAGGAATCTGGCTAGCCTGAGGCCACCAGTGGTAGTCAGGCCAGGAGTCCTGTCTGAGCCCCAGTGTGCGGCCAGACCAGACGCGGAGGGGGCCATCCTGAGTGCTCCAGACCAGCCATCTGTCAGCTGAATATGCACAGAGTGTCCACACCACAGGGACAGAAGGAATCACCCATCCGAGCTGCAGACATTCCCGAGCCGCACAATGATCAAACCTGGTGACTCAGTTGTTGCTTGAGCCCCCTAGGCTCTGGGGGTAGTTTGTTACACAGCAGTAGACCGATCCAAGCTTCCAGTGGGAGGGCCTCTGTCTGTGGTCATGGGTAACACCATCTGGCTCATCTCAAAGGGGCCATGATGTCAGTGACCTCCAGCTCCTGGATGCAGACCACAGTCAGAAACTGCGCCACGTCAGACACAAACGAGTGTCATCCGGACTTGGCCTCACACCTCCAGTAAAATCTGGTGCGTTCTACCCTCTTCCTTGTCATTGTGATTTCCTGACTGAATTTCCGGCAGAGGCCCCTGCACTGCCTTCCGGTCTGGTCGCAGGCAGAGCAAGGCCGCCCCCCGCCTCCCACTCCAGGCTTGCCATTGTCCACACTTCAGTTCTCCAGCGCCCGTCTGACTACTGTAATTCCTCTCGAACGCTAGTTTTGCTTTATTCGCTTCTGCTGAGCAATGAGAGCTGTAGGTGGGCTCCCTCCGAGCGCGGGGAGGCTCTTCGTGGGGAGGCGGCTGGAACAGAGGCTGCGCCTGGGACCAGCCGCCTCGCAAGACTGTGCACCCTGGTGACGGCTCTGACCTCATTTGTCATTAACTGACTCAGTGTTTTCTGTGCTTTCTGACCCCCATGTCCGCTTGTGGGGGGAAAATTGCCTACTTTTTATTTTACAGCTAAATTCAGTCGCACCCAGTGACTCCTCAGCCAAACCCCAGTCTCCTCTGTCCCGCCCCTCGGCACGGCCTTGGCACCCGGTCCTGCGGGAGGGGCCGCTGTGGTGCTGCTCTCAGCACGGCACCTGCAGTCTGTGGTCACCCTCACAAGCCTTTTCCCTGATCACCATCACGTCCCCCGCTGACGTCGCCCAGGTGCCCTGTCTCCATAGGAGGGCTGTCTCTGGTCCTGACCATTCTCAGCTCTGTGGCATTCCTCTGAGAGCAAGAAAACTCCCAGGGCTCCCCTTCCCCACAGACAGATGGCCCAACGTCCCTCCGGCTGCAAACCACACTTGACCACGAGAGGGGTCTCTCCTGCGGCTGGTAGCCCGGTTGCCGGTGTGGCCGGTGGGCACAGCCCCTTCCCGGGGTCTCAGACATAAGGAGGCTCAGCCATGGCTCCGTCCCATCCTGTCTGCTGAGGCAGGGGCACAGCAGTCTAGACTCGATTCTTTGCTAATCCGTGAGGGTATTATTCCCTGGCTAGGCAAGTTTCTTCAAATCCAATGTTCCTCACTCTGTGTTTTAGACTTAGGGTCTATGTATTCAACATTTTAAAGAGCACCAACCACATCGTTTTACAGAAAAAGCCTGGTCCTTAAAGACCAAGAAGGAGTTGTCTTTCAAGATGACTATTTCTGCTTTGCATTTAAAAACAAAATAAATAGGCACACACAACAACCCAACTAAGAAAACGTCTATAATTAGAAACCCGACTGACTTCTTTTTCCTCCTGTATTCTGGTGTCTTCTCTCCCTAGGACACAGGCAAGGGTGTGTGTGTGCATGTGTGTGCACGTGAGTGTGTGTTTGTGTGAGTGTGTGTGTGTTCACATGCACGTGTGTTGGGGAGGAGGCAGAGAACTGTGAGGGAGGTATAGGGACAATAAAAAAAGATCAGTTTATGTCTCTGGATTCCATCCAATCATAGATAAATGCAGAGGTTTATGAACTATAACTGCCTTTTTCCTCAAAATAGTGGAAGTGTAACGCAGAACAAAAACTTGGTCCCAGAGAGAAGGCGGTGACTGATAGACAGGAAAAGCTGTATTGAACACACGCGGCGTGAAGAGCTAGACCCTTAAGCAGGTTCACCTGAAACAGAGTCAGAACTTTTGCTTTGCACATTGTCACCAGGGGCTGTCCCCTTGGGCGAAGAGCTGGGCACTGCCCACGGTCCCCCCTGCCCTGTGTAAACACACATCCAGGGGCACGATTCTCCTCGCCTGGGCTGAGGGAGGAGGGACACGTGGCTGTCCCCTGCCATGGGAGTGCACCTGCCACTATACACAGAGTACCCACCTCCCCACGCTCGGCTCTTCCCAGATGACCAGGCCAGGTTTGGTTGACCCGCGTGTCCCCGGGACCCAGGCGCAGGCTGGTGGCAGACACCCTTGGGTTCCGTGGCTGAACAACAGTTAAGTAAACATTGGGGTGGGGGAAACCAGTCTTGGGTAATGGAGCTGTGCTTCCCTGGTTTTGCTTTCCCACCACTTTATTTCTCTCAAGGTAGCGCAGCTGAAACTTACTGCCAGGTGCCGGGGTCCCAAGACAGAGGTGCCCTGACATCTCTGCTCACTTCCCTTGAGCTGCCAACACCAGTTTATTAGCTAACCTCTGCCGTTTAGAGATTGATTTCCTGAACTTAAATATAGTGTACTGCTGGTCAGAGGACCTTTTCCTTTGTAATGCTGTTGAATGATTCAGAAGGTCTCACTATATCAGCACGCCCCCCGCCCCCAGCTGTCGCCACCATATGCTGTGCCTGCCTGTGGACCCTGGCGGCGGGCGACTCAGGACCTCGGCCCCGAGGAAAAGACCGTGGCCACGCTGAATGTTCTCATTATGGGACCCTTGTTTTGGCAACAGCTAACAGACACCTTAGCAGTAACTTAATTTTTACAGGCAAATAAGTAGACCTAAGATGGATTTTAGGAAGAACCCAGTCACAGCGAAGTATTACAACTGGTAGTAGCATGCATTCCTGCCGGAGTCCCATTAGGGTACTTTCCTGGAGGTCTATGGCACGAGGCTGCCTGACGTCCTGCTATGTTAGACCGAGTCCCCTTTGGCAAATCAGTTGGTAAACTCATAGGATGAGAACTTCCATGAATACATCTGACAATAAATTGGGGTTCTTAGCAAAATCGGGTTCTTAGGGTAAATCACTGGCAGGTTCAGCTAAACACTCAGCAAGAGGGCGAGTCTCCTGGCAGAACCACTGGGAGGAGGTGATGGCTTCCCTCAGCTGGGTGGCCACCCCGGCCCAGGGCTGAAGATGCTGCAGCCGCATCCTGACCCCAGAAGGGAAGGGGCAGGAGAGGGTCAGTGCCAGCAGACGAGACGGAGAGAAGCTCAGGCGAGACCTGAGGCTGGGCCACGGCCGCTGCCGCTTCTGAACATCGCGAGGAGGCCGGAGATCCCAGAGCAGGGTCAGTTTCCCGGCAGAGACGGAGCGCACACTGCTGTGACCAGCCTCCTGCTGGCATCCCAGCCTTGCTGGAGCTCGAGTTCACAGGTCAGATGCCAGACGATTGGTCTTGACACCACAGAGCCTTGACCTGGGGTGGCAGCAAGGTCCGGACTCCGGAAGTTTCCGGGGATGACTGCCCTGGGCCCAGGCGTTCTGCATTCGTAGGGTGTAGAGGCTGTGATGAGATGCTAGTGAGTGTCTTGGTGACACTTCACAGAGGGAGGGGCATGGAGATTCGGGTCCTGGAGGAGCTGCAACCATCCTGGGCAGGCAGCTCAGGTGCAGCCGCTGAGAGCCCTCCTCCTCTGGGCCTTTGCCACCTCTCCACCTGAGCCTGAGTGAAAGGAAAATTTGGATAAATTTAGTATATTGGGTATAGGTTTCCATTCTTCCCTGGGGATTTTATCATTTATTCTTGGCATTCTGTTGCTAGAGCCCCTCTCTACAGCCTTTAGTCTCTGAGAGCCTAGGTCAGGCAGTAAGAACAGACATAATTTGGGAGTGAAAAACTGATTAGAAGCAATTTCCCTTTTGATTCACTGAGATCAAGGGGCTGCTTTGGCCGATGAACAGATCCCGCGTGTTTCCATCTCTGGGACGGAGCGGCAGAGCCTTCCAACCCTGGGCTCCCTCGGAGAAGCCGTGGTGGCAGCTCCCTTCATTTACATCATCTTTAGTGGCTGTGTCAGCCAAACCTAACATTTCTATCTCTTCCTGTCTACTTTCTTTTTCGTTGGTTCGAACTTGGGCAAAGAAAACAGGACGATGACATTCTCAGTAAAGAGAGGCCGGGCCAGGTGCTAAACTGGTCACAGGCTCTTGCTCTTTTAACCTTAGAATGTTATGGGGGGTGAACTGTTATTACTTCTGTGCTAGACTAGGCCTGGGGCTCAGGGAAGGCCACGTTTTCCAAGATCACACCAACTGCAAGCGGTTGCGATGGTGAACCTTATGTGTCTACTTGACTGAATTGTAAGGGGCCCTGATATTTGGTTAAACCCTATTTCTGGGTGTGTCTATGAAGGGGTTTCCAGAAGAGATTGGCATCTGAATTGGTAAACTGAGTAAAGCAGACGGTCCTTCCTGGTGTGCCTGGGCCTCATCCACTCCGTGGAGGGGGCTAATACAGCAAAATGGTGGAAGAAGATTGAATCCACCCCTCCTCCCAACGTGCTTGAGCTGGACATTGCTCTTCTCTCACCTCCATGCGCCTGATTCTCCAGACTTCAGACCCAGACTGCAATCCATACCGCTGGCTCTCCTGGGTCTCCAGATTATAGATGCAGATTCCGTGTGGGACTTCCTGACCCTCATAATCCTGTGATCCAACACCTTATAATAAATCTCATTTATTGGTTCTGTTTCTCCGGAGATCCCTGGCTAATATAGGAGGTGGGGTTGGAGCCCCAAACACCAGACCCAGAGGCCCAGCTGTGGCCCTAGGGCAATGCTGCAGGGATGCTACATGAAATCATGGTAAGGTGGGATCTTTCTAGAGGGCTTGAAACCAGCCTTGATGCGTAGCATATGGGGAGAAACATTCCCAGTAACTAAGCTTCACTTTTCGGGCACCCTGGATTGATTTTGTTTGTTTATAGGAAAATATCCCAATGGTCTCCTGAACACACTAGACATTCTCTTCTCTGGCGGCGTGTTAGGATCATGGGGCAAGGGGGCGTCTATGAAAAATACCAACGTACGTGCCCCTTATCACCAATGAAAACAGAATCTCAGCGAGGGAGGGGGCCATCCCAGCAGGTGTCCTGCATTTTTTTAAAGTCACAGATAATTTTATGTGTAGCCAGGTTTAAGAGCAAATGTACATCAAGTACTCGTTCACCATAAATTTGGAGGAAATTGCTATCACCAAAAGACCAGTCACAGAGATACAGTTGATTCTCATTATTTATGGTGGTTGTGTTCTGTAAAGTCACTGAGAACACAGATTAGCACACAATGGGCCATTGCTCCTGGAAGAAACACAGGGTTAGGTTTCTGTGAGCCCCTGGTAGCAAGATTTTGCTCAACCAATCAATACAGGACCTTGTCTTATGGGTGTTTCTCCTTGAAGACACCTTATTGGATATATATTGTGGACTCATTAACATTGAACTTTCAGCCAACGAAACGTAATCAGGCCTGAAAGAGGCTTCCCTAACATGCATTTTCTGTGTGAGGCACATTGCAGCCTTCTTGTGCTTGGGGTCACCAAAGACCACCCCACTCCAACCCAGGGTCCATTGTAAACAGCAAGGTCACCAACAATAAGCACAAAAATCCAAAAAGCACTACATTAAATAGACGCAGGAAAGACACTTGTTTATAGCATGCGAGCTGAACACAGAAGGCAGAGCATCGCCTGGTTCCCCCTCAGCTGGGAATGGGCACCCGGAGACTCAAATATGTCCCCCCTCAACACACGTCTGTGAATGTTCGAGAAAACACTGTGAGCACAGCACACCCCCCTCTCGAGGAGGATGCATCCCCAGGCCCCCAGGAGAGGCCTGAAACCATGGATAACATCCTACCCTATATATATAACTATGATTTTTCCCTTACATACATACATATGATAAAGTTTAATTTGCAAATGAGTCATGGGACGGGATTAACAACAATGTGTAACCATAAAATAGAACAATTATAATAATATATGGTAATAAAAGTTACATGAGATGGTCTTTCTCTCCGAGTATCTTATTCTACCCTACTCAGGCTTCTCCTCGTGCCGATGTGAAATACAAAGTGCCCGCGTGATGACATGGAGTGAGGAGGATGACGTGGGCATGTGACGTGGCGCAAAGCTACCGCTGACCGTTTGCCTCCAGTCAGTGGCCAATAGCAGAAAGTGTAGCCACAGATTTGGGGGTTGCAAGTCAAGTTGAGCCAATTGGAGGATTTGCAGATATGGAATCCACAAATACTGATGGCCGGCTGTCCTCTGTTTTGTTTTTCTTTTAATTCATTTTAGTTAACATGTAGTGTATTATTCATTTCAGAGGTAGAGGTCAGTGATTCATCAGTTGCATGTAACACCCAGTGCTCATCACCTCTGGTGCCTTCCTTCAGGTCCATCCCCCAGGTACCCCATCCCCCACCCTCCTCCCCTCCAGCAGCCCTCAGTTTGTTTCCTAGGGCCCAAAGTCTCTCATGGTTTGTCTCCCTCTCTGATTTCATCTTGTTTTATTGTTTCCCCCTTTTCCCTATGATCTTCTGTCTTGTTTCTTAAATTCCACATATGAGTGAGATCGTATGATAATTGTCTTTCTCTGACTTACTTTGCTCAGCGTAATACCCTCTAGTTCCATCCACATTGTTGCAAATGGCAAAATTTCATCCTTTTCACACATGCTCTCACACACTCACACACACTCACACACATGCTCTCACGCACTCACACACACTCACACACATGCTCTCACGCACTCACACACACTCACACACATGCTCTCACGCACTCACACTTTCACACAGGCTCTCTCACACACTCTCTGGGATGGAGCTGCACAGCCTTCCACCCCTGGGCTGTTTACACACACATGCTCACATGTCCACACATGTATTTACACACACGCTCACAAACATGCTTGCACGTTCACACACGCTCAAACACACACGATCGCACACATGCTCTCACATGTGTTTACACACATGTTCCCCCTATGCGCACAGGTTGATACACATGCTCGCACACACTCTCACACATGCTCACACTCACTTCTGCATGCCCACGCATGCTTTCACATGTATTCACACACTCTCATGTTCACATGCTCACAGGTTCGCACACATGTTCGGATGCTCTTACATGTTCACAAAGGCTTGTGCTCACACATGCTTACACACATGCTCTCATTTTTCAAATGTTCACACAGACTCACAAGCTCACACACACGCTCACACACACGCTCACACATATGTCACATTCTCACACATGCTCTCATATGTATTCATACACTCACATGTTCACATGCATGCTCACAGGTTCACACACATGTTCGCATGCTCTTACATGTTCACACAGGCTCATGTGCTCACGCATGCTCACACCCATGCTCACACCCATGCTCTCATTGCTGACATGTTCATGCAGGCTCACATGCTCATACACATGCTCTCACATGCTCACAAGGCTCTCACATGTATTCACACTCACATGTTCACACACATGCTCACAGGTTCACACACATGTTCCATGCTCTCACATGCTCACACAGGCTCATGTGCTCACACATGCTCACACACATGCTCTTATTGCTCACATGTTCACACAGGCTCTCACACATGCTCTCACAGGTGTTCATACACACATGCTCATACACATGCTCACATGCTCACACATTGTTCAGAGACCTTCCGTATCTCCCCACTGGCCATGTGCATGGACTCCTAGGCCAGCCCCAAGCAGCAGACTTCTTGCACAAAGCTATCCCCATCATACAGCGATTTTCTATAAAGCCTTTTGGCTCGTCTCCAGAGCCAGCCTCATATTTTCTTCTCATATTTTAAGAAGTGAAATTAGATTAATTTCAGCATCTTT
Source organism: Callorhinus ursinus (assembly GCF_003265705.2). NCBI lineage: Eukaryota > Metazoa > Chordata > Mammalia > Carnivora > Otariidae > Callorhinus > Callorhinus ursinus. The sequence goes on from NW_027397065.1 coordinate 91,745,294, forward strand.
ATATATGGTATTATCAATTCAATATAAAGTTTATGCATGCACTCATTCATTCATCCAGTAAGACATTCAGAAGCCCTACTGTGCACCAGGCGCTGTACTAGGTGTCTGTGTGAGTGGAGGGGAGCTGGCTGAAAAGGAGAATAAATAGGCTTACCTCTGTGCTCCTTCTCCCCTCCCCTTCCTCCCCTCCTTCTTCCCTCTTTGGTTCTTAGTCATATTTTGGATACCCTACATAGTATTAGAGATAAAAAGATGAATAAGAAGTGACTCCGGTTTCTCAGGAATTCAGATTCTAGGGAAGCTGAATCCAGTGACCTGGCGCAGCTCAGTATCAGGTGTTTAATGAAGAAATGACTTTGTGGAATCCTCACCGTACAGAGTGTGTTCTCAATTCTCAGGAACATATTAAAGACTCTTGTCTACAGTAAGTAAGTACAGTGTTTCCAAATTTATTGTCCTGATAGCCCTTGGAACACCAAGCACCCCATGGGCCCACACCTGAGGAACAGACTGGAGGCCCCTGAAGTGTGGGAGGGGACCCAGGGCGTAGGCACAGACCGGCCCTGCCAGTCCTTGGGAGCAAATTCACCTGCAGAGGCTCCTTCCCACACACTGTGGCGAATCCTCCCTGGACTGAAACCAGGCTCCTGTTAGACCCTCCCCGCCTGGCTTGGGGCTGTTCTTCTGGGATCGATGTCTCAGAAGATGACCCCACCCTTCAGGAAAGAGTTGTCCTCTTGCATGCCAGGCAGTGCCATCAGTGCCCATCAGACCCATGAGCCCGATGAAGATACAGTGTCTCCCACACCGTCGTCTCCCTGACTCCTTACTAGAGGAGGAAGGAAAACAGCCTCAAAACTCAGTTTCCAGACTCAGCTTAGTGCTTTCTCTTGCTTTTTGACACTCTAGTTAGGATCAACACTTTTGCAAATCTTTATTGTTTTTAAGTTCATCTTTATGAATAATTTGCATATAACCCTTGCCTAGTATTCCACTGAGTGTTAAATGTCTTAATTTGTAAACCTGTGTCATGTTACCACCCCCTCAAAAATAAAGCCCCAACATGCATCTCCATGACCTGTATGAGCCAGAAATTCCAGACACTCCAGGTGTTATAGGAACTCCAGGTCCTACAGACACCCCAGGTGCTCTAGGTACCCCAGGTCCTATAGGCACTCTCGGCTCTCCAGGAAATCCAGGCTCCAGGTGCTATAGACACTCCGGGGAATAAAGGTGCTCCAGGCTGTTCAGGTACTACAGCTACTCCAGACACTCCAGGTGCTATAGGCGACATGGATAATATGGGCCCTGGGGGACTCTGGGTAGCAAGGGTGCTCCAGGTCTGACCACAGGCATCATGGGCACCCCAGGTGTGACAGGCCCTGTAGGCACATAAGGCACTGCTTGCTGAACTGGGGACTGTTGTGGGGGAAACAGAGCAGCCGCCCGGCAGCTGTGATGCCCCAGGACAGGTGCTCCCCCTGAGCCACCACAATGGTCTTGCCCAAGTCTGGTGACAGGAAGTCTTGAAGCTGTGACACTATGAAGGTCAAGTTCAAGAGGGTCTGGCATGAAGGGTGGCAGAGAGGATGACTGGGAAGAAAAACACTGGCTGGTTTTGGGTTCTGAAAGGCACTCCATGGGCCACTCAGCCCCCCAGAAAACTTCTCTAGGAAATGGAGGAGGGACAGAGTGCCCCAAAGCCTGACAGAGCCTCTGGTGCTTTCTGGTCTTCGGTGACGGACGTGGCAGGTCAGGGAAAGGGCAGTGAGGCAGCTGTGGGGCCAGCCCACCCCCTTCCTTCCCTGGGGCACACATGGGAGGCCCTGGATCGTCGATCCTGGACCAAGAGCGGTGGAAGAAAACCTGGGACCCTCCTGCTCCCCACTTCCCAGCACCGACCAGCATTTCCTGAACAGGACCGGGCGCCTCCCTATACCATCAACCCTGGACAGTGGGAAGGCACACCACCACATGAAGAAGGGTGCCTTACCGGAATGTTCCGCAAAGAACCTGAAATGGAAATGTTGTCTTTATGCCATGTCTCTGTATCTCTGCCATTTCCCTTCTGTTCATCATCTGCCTTTTATCTCTCTGTCTATCCATCCTCTGCCAAGTTTGACAGACTCTGACCACATTTCAGGATTTCCTTTTCCAAAGCAGAGTCTGTGGTCCAAAGGCGCTGAGCAGCTTCAGGTTCTTGTGCAAGGCGGCTGGAGTGTTATGGTGCACTCTGGGCAAGATACTGCTCAAAGGAAGGCAGGGGCTGTCTTCCTGATGGTGTTAGAAGTTCAGCGACCTGTACCTCTGAAACTAATAATACATTATATGCTTAAAAAAAAAGATAGTAGGAAGGGAAGAATGAGGGGGGATATCAGAGGGAGAGACGAACCATGAGAGACGATGGACTCTGAGAAACAAACCGAGGGTTCTAGAGGGGAGGGGGTAGGGGGATGGGTTAGCCTGGTGATGGGTATTGAGGAGGGCACGTTCTGCGTGGAGCACTGGGTGTTATGCACAAACAATGAATCATGGAACACTGCATCAAAAAATTATCATGTAATATATGGTGATTAACATAACATAATAAAATAAAATTGATTAAAAGAAAAGAAAAAAAAAGAAGTTCAGCAACTTACACTGAATATGAACCCGGCATTGTGTTGGACATTCCTTGTTCCTACAACCAAATGTCCCCCTGCCCATTTCAGCATAATATGTTGGGAGAACGCACCCACAACAGTCTCCTGGCATTTGTCAAAGTCTTTGTTGAATACCATCCCACATGCATTTCTGCTTCTTTCTGTGTGGCCATAGCTCCGTGTCACACACATGAAAATACAGTTGGCGGGGGCAGGGGAGTGGGCGGAGGGAAGGGGAAGGCGGGCAGAGGTCTGTGGGCAGAGCCTGGCGACAACACGATACTCTCCAGGTGTATGGAGCTGTCAGTGACGGGGGACGGCGGGGTGTGCCCAGACGGCCTGGCCCCAGGAGACCCCAGGGGACCCGCAGAGCCATGTCACCCCGGTGGGGTGGGCTCTCAGCTCTGACCCACTCTGGAGTCATGCTAATAAGGCCCCGCTTGCGGATTTCGCCGGTAATCTTCCTCTCAAGTCCCCAGCTCCAGCTTGTCATGAGAATCTCACCGACAATGATCTCTCTCCTCCCGAAAACGGTGTGAATTGCATTAGAACCATCAGTGACTCTGAAGGGACAATCCTACATGAGCTGGCCTTTTTGGAAGATGTATTGGACTTTAATAAAACTTGATCAATGCATTTCAGTCAAATTGAATTATATGTAAGTGGATAGGGTTGACATATGTTTCAATATCTGCGAGTGATACATTATTCTCCAGTGAGCATAAAATTTAATGAAATATAAATACCCATTAATCCTCATGTTTCAACCAATCAGTCACTGTGGCTCCTGCCTGCTGTGAGCAGAAGCAGGCCCGGAAAGTCATCTGTTTCATCTGAGCAGGAGCTCCAACCTGGAAAGACATCAGAAGACAAGGCAAGAGAGGAGGCCCAGGCCGGGGAGCCTGCGGGCACGGCGGCGGGCGCTCATGCGGATCGTGCGTCCCCAGTCTGCGGAGGGGCCGGCTGCCTCCAAAACCGTCAAGGGGAGGGAGAATTTCCTCAAACATATTCTTCCCATTCTCGTCTCCTAGTGGATTGGCCATGAGACGTGGCGCCAAGTGCCAGGCGCGCCGGCTCCTGAGCCACCAGACACGCACAGGGGCTTCAGGCTGCACAGTGGCGTCTACACAGTCCCAGCAAAAAAGAAAAAAATAGGAAGGAGAAGCGTTGAAGCAGGAGGTTCATTTTCCGTCAGTATGTGTCTGATCAGATCGGTGGAAACAGCTCGTGCCTTCGCTTCGAGGAAGCAGTCCCGCTCGGCGAAGTGTGGGCGATGCAGGGCCCACGCAGCAGGGCTCTCAGCCCCCAAGCCCCAGCCCTGGGCCACGGGACCTCCCACACGCCACTCTGCACCCTAAAGTCGCAGGAGCTGAGGACGTACTTAGCTAAGTCCCAACCGTGCACTAGGATGGCTGTCTGCGGAGCATGGAGAGAAAATCGACCCCCGGGAGCAGAGGAGTGAGCCGTGCATCTGGGGTCCCGCCTGCATCACCCCCATGCGCGGGGCTGTTCGCGGTACAGACTCCCGCACGGGCGGGTCATGAATCACTTGTTGCTGCGTGACCAATCTTGAAGCTTAATGTCTTTGGGGGGTCACTGTGCACCTAGCCCAGTGTCCCAGCAGGGGCACAGTGTGTTCAAAGTGAGACCCACCAGCCAGTCACCTCGCAGCTTCAGCTCAGACCAAGACCACTGCCTGCCTGCAGCACCAGCTCAGACGGGGGCGCCCGCGGGCACAGGGTCAGGTGGGTGCCAGCTCCGGGGCCGGGGCTGCTGGCTGTGGAGACTTGGCAAACTGCTCCTTAAGAAGCCTCATCACCTGTCAGAGGCATAAGACAGCACACACAAAGGATTTCAGGGGAGGGGAGTCCAGAGGGTAGGAAGATGGGTCCCGCTCGCGGGAGGACGGGTCCGCATCCCCAGAGAGGAGCAGGGGCCCTGGGGACCTGGGGAACAGCCAGGGCAGGGAGGGGGGCACCCGGCCTGCTGCCACGGTGGGGGGCGGGCAAGGGAAGAAACAGCATGAGCGCCAGGTGGTTCCGTTTCCTGACACCCCGAGAGCCCCCGGCCGGGCCAGCCCTGGAGTCGAGCACGTGAAACCAGTTGAAGGTGACACCCCAGTCAAAACTCGTGTCACCCCAAACTACATGAAGGCACACAACACTCTCAAAAAACATCAACACCCACTGCTGCAACTGGAAAGAGAGAGGAGCAAGCCACCTGGTGCAAGGAAGTACACTGGGGCACCGGCAGGCAACATGCGCTCTCCACGCTCTCCACTCCCCGGGGGCAGAGCCTCCATCTGGGGGGGGGGCAGACGGTAGGCTCAACGGGGAGACTGAGCCCGAGACCCCCCTACCGAGCCCGCGGAGACCAGACCCCGGGGGCAGAAGCCTGTTCTCTTCCCCTGCTGACCGCTGGGATGCGGAGGTGTTCACGGCAGAGTTCGATCTAAACACAAGGAGGAAACACCCCCAGAAAGCCCCGCAAACTGGTGAGGGAGCCTAGACCCTCCCCCTGAAGACGGAACTCTTGGTAATTGATGGAGATGTTTGACGCCACTGTGTATTTATTTACATTTTAATTTTCCCGTAACTTAACTCCTAGCTAGTTAATTCACATAACATCCCACTGAAGAAAGGTGCTCTTCTCATTTTTATTTCACAGATGAGAGCCATAAAAGCAGCTAAATTTAAATGGCCCACGTGAGAGGGGGCTCACGTGTCCACCTGCCATCCATAGTGAAGGCAACATACGTCAGAAACCTACATGCCGACTGCCTGCACAGATGAGGGCCCTGCAGCATACTGTACCTCCTGGCACATCTTGGCATCTGAATTGTATGTCATCACACACGCCAACTCGCTTTCAAGAGCCGTTCCCCGGTGGAGAAGGTGAGGGGGACAACCGATCCGGGAACCGTGAGGAGGCAGTAGGAGTCGGCTCGGGAGGATTTCCGGCCCTGGCTGGCTCTGCGGCTCGTGGTTGACGTGTGCATTTCAACCCGGGCTGCTTTCACTTCACTCCGGATGCTAATGGTGCAGGAGTGACCCTGGGCATGACCTCCTGCAGCACGAAGCAGAATTTGAGTTGCCTGATGTAAGGCTTACACCTGTCCCTGGCTTCGGGATGAAAGCTGCCGTGATCCAAACCTGCTGGGTCCTCGGCGGGACATGCCTGTTGGCCGTCACCCGACCCAGGCTGGATCACCTTCACCCAACACAGATTTCCACACGTGACACCCACTCCGGAGCCCCTGCCTGGGCCCATCGGAGGCCATCTGCGCCCACCGTGTCGGGGAGACCTTTGGCGTGGGTTGTCCCCATCGGGCGAACTCCCGGGCAGGCAATCATGCCTCACGGAGGGTGAGCACTCCCCCCCGAGACTGCTTCGCCTGCGCACAGAAACACAAACGAAAGCCCCGGTCCCAGAGGACGCATGCCCTTGGCCTTCAGGGGAGGGGGTCCCCGTTGGCGAGGGGTCTGCCCAGGCACCCCCGCCCCACTGCACAAAGGAGGACACACTCTCTGAAAGGGGGGCCATGCAGAACCACATGAGGGCCCCGTGTTTCTCCAGCGACTCGCACAACTGCGGGATGGGAGGGCTTCTTGTGGTTAGGAACTCCTCCGTCAGCAGCAACGTCTTCGAGCCCCACACGCGGACCCACGAAACGCTCGGTGAGGATGGGTCTGCACGTGAGCCGTCTCATCGACTGGTGGCAGAGACGGGACGGGGCTCGCATCCGGGACAGCTTAACCCCGGCATCTCTGCTCTTGCTGCTTCTTTCCCACCGGGGTCCCGTGGACCAGCCCGGGAGACAGGCTGGGCTGGGTGTTTTCTAGTGACTTCTGTTCTTCCATTCCCCTGGTTCCTTGTGTCCAAAATGGAACAATCCTCCCTTACTTTCCTGTGCACGAACATCCTGGGTGAGACTGTGCTCTGAGTCATGTGTTGCCGCGTGGGCTCTGTCGTCGAGGCATTCTATTCTATAAAAACATCGCTGATGTGAAAAACACGTAAAGACAGCAGAACTGACCTGCACGGATGTGGCTCCAGCCCTAGCAAGGCAGACAACACTCCCCACAGCCGCGCGGCCGGGGGTCCCCACACCCACTTCGCTGTGTGGCAACAGAAGGTGGGCGCAGCATGAGGTCACTCGTGTCTGCTGCATTTCATAGCTGCCTTTGCTAAATGCGCCTGAGAATGTTTTGTTAGAGTAACTAATAAACATGAGAATTAGCTGGACGTCAGATCAGCTTTTCCTCAAATAGTTCAGATAAATGGTGGGAAAGAGTTGACGTGCTTGTCGGTAGCACGGTAAGCGCCACACCAACAGTGTCCAAAACTGACCGCCACCTGTCGTCATGTTCCTCCTTAGATGAGGCATCCACGTGAAGGAGAGTCGTGCCGGGCAGCCCCTGAGCGGGTCCCCCTGAGCACGCAGCTCCAAGAAGGCAGGCAGGCCAGGCGTCACTGCCATTCAAAAGGGATGGACGGCCGGGACCAAGATGTGCACTGTCAGATTCAAGGGAGTCTCATTTCAATGTTTAAGGATCCTGTTTCCCACACGGCTTCCCGCCAGCAGGGGAAGAAGGCCAGATTCTGCACCTTTCCTCTCAGGTGGCTGCTGCCACGCCTCCGCTTTGGGGACAGCGTGCTATGTCAAGGAAACCCACTTATGTAGCCCGGTTTCCAGTGGCACCTGAAGCAAAATGATGGAGAATTTGTCGGCAGGAGTTTGAAGTTAAGAGGCCTTGTGCAACCAGACCTGTCAGTCCAGCAATGAGAGGGGCCCAGGGCGGGGCCCTGGGTGGTCGAGAGGCTGCAAGTGCATCCCGGGGTGTGTGACTGCTCCAGACTGTTGGCACCGTGACCTCCGGTCCAGCTATCTCCGGGTCAGGGAGACAATCACAGTGAGCTCACTTATAACCCCAGTCAGGCCTCCTGCTCGATTAGCAGCTGTGGGGTCTCAACCCAGACTCGCCCTCCTGCGCTGAAGTTGGCCTGGCCGTGCTGGGGTCTGGATGTGCGGGGGGCAGCTCTCCTCCGCCACCCGCACGTTGGGAGGCTCCCACCCCGGGGCACCCTTAGGAGGCTGCAGGGCTGGGGCGGGGAGGCCCTCCCTCCGACTGTGTGGCTCCTGTCCTCCACGGCATCACCCTGACAATGGCCTTTGGTTGGGCCCAGGTCCTGCTTGTGAGCTCCCCACGCGCCCAGAGGCAGCCTCCCCTGAAGACACCACAATGGGCAGGCCTCACCCCTTCCTCCCGAGGTCTGGGCACCAGCCCCAGCACCGTCCTGCAGGCCTTCAGCCTCTTCCCTCCCTGGCGTGAGGGTGGGAGCCGCTCATGACCTCATGAGGTTGGTCATCTCAGGGCCCCCCCATATGCCACTTTCAACTCCCCGGTATCTGCTTAAGCAACTTCTTATACTAAATTATTTCTGTTATAATAATGAACGTCATTTCTCTATTCTAGCCTGGACTTTTGTCTAATCACTCACAAATCCACAACACCAAAAAGAGCTAGAAAGTGAGAAAAAAATATATTCCGAGCCGCCAAAGTGGACATCACCGGGTCTGTGTACCCACAGGTGTATCGGTCTCATGGTGTGAAGGTCCTTGGCATGAAACGCCGTGTGCCAACGTGCTGTGGCACCGAAGTTGAGCGAGTCATGCCCACACAGGGGGGGTCAGCTCAGATGGCCACGTGCTGCCCCAGTGGCCCCTACGAGACTGGGTTTGCCCAGAGAAGCTGCACCATTCCACAGGGCTCATCAGAGAGAACCATCAACTCCAGAGCTGTTGATTTCACAGGGGAGGCGAAAGCTGCGTTGGACTTTGAAGAATGAGGGGTTTGGCCAGGCCAGGGGCGGGGGGAGACTCTGCAGTGAGGACACAGCATGAAGCAAAACTCCCATTCCTGGAAGGAGCCCTCCAGACCTCGACCAGAGCCTTCAGACTCCCTCGATGAGAACAAGTGCAGGAAGGTGGGAAGTGGACGTTCAGGAAAACGCTGAGGACCACCCCCATGGTCCTAGAGATAGTCATACCGAGAGGAGTGAGCGCAGATGCTCTACTAGCAAAGTGGACACTGAATAAGGCAGAAGTAAACCTCATTAAAGAGTTCAGGGCTGCCCTCTCCACACACCTTGGTCAATTTTGAGGCACTGCTGGGCAAGACAAGATTGCAAAGTGATGACGGCATCCTCCAGAGCTAGTTGAGTTGTATTAGGTAGAGTAGGAGAAGGGTGAGCATATGTCATGATTTCAGGAATATAGGAAGGTAAAATGATGTAAGCGCATCACAGAAAGGGGCACATTCGGCTGAGAACCACGAAGCAGGATAACCCCCTCCGTCCCTCCGCTGGGGGGAGACCTCCCTGGGTGACTCAGGCCTGCCCTGGACCCCTGTGTTTGGGGGATGGTAGTTGTCCCTGTTACAGTAGCTGCCTTGGGGCCACAGTAGTTGTCCCTGTTACAGTAGCTGCCTTGGGGCCACAGCTCGGCCACAGTACTGCCCTGAAGTCACAGTGTCCGCATGAGGCATGTTCCCACTGACCACAGCCTCTGCAGCCTGCACCGCGGGTCAGAAGCAAAGGGCCCATCTCCCCTGCCCAGATTCGGTTTGAGGTTCCCTCCCTCCAGGGCTGCTGTCCTGCCCCGCTCTGCCCTGCCTCCATGATGCTGGTCCTGCACCATCAGATACTGTTCTGTTCTCCCGATTCCCCACCTGCAGACTCACCTGTGGTGTGCAGGCAGAGGCTTCATCTGGGATTGCCTTCCAGTTAACCTCACAGAGGATGGAGGCCAGTTTCAAGGTGCACAAGGGGGCTCCCCAGACAGAAGCACCGCAAGGTTGCGGAGTTCAGTTTATGAGCGCCGTGATCGCGAAATCCCACAGAATGGAAAGAACAAGGGAAATAGCACAAAGCAAAGAGCACATGCTGAACAGAACTGAAGCATTCCCGGCTTTGTAGAGAGGATCAGGACCGGCAGCGCGGCAGGACGGGGCAACCGTCCCCTGGGAGCGTGAGCGGGTGCCGGTGGCCAGTGCATGGGGCAGCAGGTGTGTGGGGCACCTGCAGGCTCTGACCGTCAGTGTGCTCCTGCTTTATTTCCTTCTGAGACCAGCCACCTAGAATGTGGGCCAACCTGCATACTTTACAAACAACCCAGCTAAACACACACTTTACAGAGAACAGTTAATCTCCTTTTTTTTGGTCCTGAGAGTCCATAATCAATGAACAAACCTCACTCTGGCTTTCAGGTTCTTACAGAAGACAGGAGGCGACCCTCGGTAATGCCAGGAATGCAAGTATTCCGAAAGTAGTGTGTGTGTGTGTGTGTGTGTGTGTGTGTGTGTGTGTGTGTGTGTAGGGGGGCAATGCAAGAGGATGCTTCACTAGGAATTATTTTAATTTATTTTAAATATATATCATTATAACCACTTATGTTACATTTAATATTACATATTAATTTTCTCAGTCTTAAATCGATTCTGAGTTTGGATTGGAAATATGAGTTTGAACTCATGATGATATTATCTTTAAAACTCACAAAATATTAGGGCACCTGGCTGGCTCAGTCAGTAGGGCATGAGACCCTTGATCTCAAGTTTGTGAGTTCAAGCCCCATGTTGGGTATAGAGCTTGGTAAAAATAAAATAAAGTAAAATAAAATAAAACAAAATTCACAAAGTGTCCCAGCTCTGAAAGGTAGCAAGGAACACCTTGGCACCTGCAAGGTGGTCTTGGAGAACCATGGGCCACCAAGAGGAACAAGTGGAGGAGCTCAGCTCCCACGGAGGCTGGGAGGGTTCATCGGTACCAAAGACATGAAGACCAAAGGACAGGCCCAGAAGCAGATGTGGAGCACACCCCATGGGAGCACCTGGCCCGCAAGCAAGGCCACCTGCTGAGAGCCAGGGGAATGAACGGGTGAGGGAGGGAAGCTATGAAATAGTTCTCTAGTTCCTGTGGTCTGGGGGAGTGGAGAGACAGTGGATCAGGTCATCGGAGGGCACCGTGCTCAGAGAGCCCCTGAGGTACTCAGGGACCTGAGTGAGAGCTCAGTCATCACGGCCGTGTCCAGTGTCCGGGGTCCAAGATGCAGCATACAGAGTGGGCAGCTTTCAGCACATAGGTGACCTGGCCAAGACTGTGTGGCAGGTGAGAAAATGCTAAAGGCTGGCAGGTGGGGGTCACTGGGGGTGACAATGGTGCATGAGCATCAGTACGGTGGGTAGTGAGAGCCCCTGGTGCATGACGGGGAGACCACTGAGAGAAGACGCTTGCCAATGGCTGGCCCAGAGTTCCAGGGGGAAGACTCCCAAAGTTGGGAAGGAGTGGCATATGTGTTCACACAATGAGAATTACAGAACAATGTAGAGGTGAGTGCCCAGGAGATGGGGAGTCTGGGCTTCCTGCATGGGAACAGAGGGAGGGAAGCATGAAGTGAACCGTGGTTTCCATGATGCCGTGAGTGTGGCAAGGTGGGGGCCGGAGAGCTGGAAATCATCTAGTATGATGGACATCCTCTTGGAGAAAGAGAAAGGATGAGGAAAATCAAGGACCATGAATGCCAGGTGGTACACCAGTCTCCACTCTGCGGATCAGAACCAGAACCACCAGCCAAAGGAGATCCGTGAAGGAAAACATGACGCCATGTCAGTAGTCGCATAACTGGTGTGATAAAAAATAATGAGGAGCCCTTTTTACAAAGTTGCCATGGGATTTTAGATGTGTTAGAATGAGGACATGAAGCCTGGGTGTTCCGATGATGAGATCCCATGAGGAGGCTGACTCAGTGGTCAGTGCCAGCTCTGCTCTTGCCTCAGGTGACTGGGCAGGGCAGTCCCAGATGCCCAGTGCCCAGGAAAGCAGGAGGGAGCCCTTTGGGAAACGAGCGGAGGGGGGACGCTGCAGGCAGGGGCAGCAGCCGTGACCAGCCCCCAGTCCTGGGAGGATGTCCCCCGAGGCCGCCAGCAGGAGATGGCCCTGGTGTCCGAGCGGCCAGAGTCTGAACACAGGTGAGAACGAGGCCCTCAGCGAACTCCGCGCCGAGCGTCTGTGCTATATTTTGATGGTACTGCCCATCAGGTTTCCTGGCATCAAGGTGCTGGAAAGATCTCCAGTGAGAGTTTTGATTTCTTATGAGCCACCCTCTGTATCAAATATCAGTAGAGTGCAGGGCGCCTGGGTGGCTCAGTTGGTTAAGCGACTGCCTTCGGCTCAGGTCATGATCCTGGAGTCCCGGGATCGAGTCCCGCATCGGGCTCCCTGCTCGGGCAGGAGTCTGCTTCTCCCTCTGAACCTCCCCCATTCTCATGCTCTCTCTCTCTCTCAAATAAATAAATAAAATCTTAAAAAAAAATATCAGTAGAGTGTAGCCTGGATTCAACTTTTATCAAAACAAACTGAATTATAAGGAAAAAAAAACACCTAGCCTTCACTTAGAGATTTATACTCACTTACATAAGACAGTGATTAATACATTGCAATCTCTTGTCCCCTGGGCAAAGATTATACATTTTTCATTCATTGTTCTTATTCTCTTTCTGATTGAAAGCCTGAGTTTTTCTACAAATCACAGTTCTAATGCATATTGTTAGAAAGGGATTATTGTTGATTTTGCAAAGTTCTCCATGTCCTTAATCTTTCATCTCCTGTGTTAATTTATGATTCAGCCGGTCATTTATTAAACCCGTTGAATTCTCTGTTCCAGCAGGGGAGAGCCACAGAGCCACACAATGTCTTCATGAAGTTGTTGAAGAGAAGCACAGAGCTGCATGGGCACCTGTGATGTTGGGTCTCCTGGGGCCAGCCCCCAGCAGGATTTAGAGTGGTCCTCCTAAGCATTTTGGAGTCAGCGAATGGTGCCAACCCCCTACTTCCCCAGCACTTTCTGCAGGGAGGAGGATTGTAGCAGGGTGGGAAGGGCCAGGGAAGGGCCACTCTGAAAGCACAATTCCAAACGCCTGCCCCAGAGTCAAAGAACCCCAACTGTATCCAGACATTGTATAGTCAGAGTCCATAGTTACAAAGGAAAGACCCCATTCCAACCTGTGAGAGCGGAAAGGAGTTTAGTAAAGCCTGCTAGCAGCCCCAACATCTTCAGCGCAAGCAAGCACCAGACTTAGGTCCAGGAACTGCATAGTTGGAGGCAATCCCCAGCCACTGGGCAAGATTCTTCCGGTGTCAACAGCCCTGTTGCCACACCACCCTTGAGTTGGATGCAGGAAGCTCCAGGGGCCATTCCAGAAACACCAGAAGCAGGGCCATTGCCTTATAGACGGTAGGAAGCCAGCACATGGGCTCATGTGCTCCTCCAGGAATAGAAGAGTCTAAGAAATGTGGAATTTTTCGTCTATTAAATACTGATATAACAGAACTCATATGGGGGAAGTTGTCAAAATGTCAACAGAGTGTCCAAATGATTTGGGGGCAGCTACCAGGAACAAGTGTGTGGAGTAAGGCTCACCTGGTAAGTTGGAGTTGCTCGAGCTGACCATTATTAGCCAGAATTTAACACTTGAAAAGAAGAAAGACTGGGCACCTGGGTGGCTCAGTCGTTAAGGGTCTGCCTTCGGCTCAGGTCATGATCCCAGGGTACTGGGATCGAGGCCCGCATCGGGCTCCCTGCTCCGCGGGAAGCCTGCTTCTCCCTCTCCCACTCCCCCTGCTTGTGTTCCCTCTCTCGCTGTGTCTCTCTCTGTCAAATAAATAAATTAAAAAAAAAAAAAGAAAGAAAAGAAGAAAAACACAATCTTTTGAAAGTTCTCAAGATAGATTATGCATGATCGGAAAAAGTAATGCACAGGTTGTGTCTTTATAAAATGTCACTTATGAAGTAATGGCCAGAAGAATGGGCACAGGATATCTGTAGGGAAGCACCATAAAATCAAATTCTTAATTTTTCTTAGAAATGGTCAGTGGCTGTTGTCACATGCAGCAAATACAGAGCAGAGTAGGGTGTGGATACATGCTTAGGATGCAATGACCTTTACCAGACTTAGAAATAACTGCCATCACCTTTGAAAATGTGATGTGCACAGATGTTATTATTTTAAGTTTCTCAGGGTTTGAAAAATATTCCACCCCAACTCAACACCCCATGCTTTCCAAAATCTTTTTTCTCCCCTTTAGTATCTTGGTAAAGGTGGTACAGACTCTAAAGCTGGCCTGAGATACTCAAATTGGGCATGTGGAAGCAACATGAACCCATGAGCCCCTCCGAGGCAGTCCCAGTAGCTGCAGGTTGAGACTGTGGTCAAGGACATCTGAGGCAGCTTCGTCCACCTTCCAGCAGGGGCTGGTGGGCTGTCCAGCCATGTCCCCACCCTCTAGCCCGCATGTCAACTCCGCTGCAGAAAGAAAGGGCTCTGCAGCACACCGGGTCACCTCGGACATGCTGCCCGCGAGCTCGGATCATGGCAGGGGAGGCAGGTGGTCAGCACTTCACTGTTCCAACACAGCACCCGGGACTTCATGAATTTCATTTCTCACTGACTGGCTGAAAAATGCTCTCCTTACTTTAGAAGTTTCCTCATGGTTAACGTAACCCGACAGTGAGCAATAATAATGGAAGGGCATGGAGAGATATGGAATTTGCTGCTTAATATAGCAAAACTCGGCATTAATGTAGTCAGGAGGCGAGGGAATCATAAGGGAGGTGTTTTTTTTCTTTAAATGCACTTTATCATGAGTGATTTGTATTTAACCATGGGTCCTTTTTAAGCCACAGCAGTGTTTTACTGCTTATATTTTGTTATCCTCCTTAATTCAGAGTATTCTTTGCTCCATGAAGAACTTGGTCTTTCAATGAAAGGGCCAAAGTGGAAGAGACCTGGGCTCTGAGGAGTGAGTATAAATGTCGATGAATATGTTTGCGGCTCTAAGTACGTAAGAGCAATGAAATGGGCATTTCTGAATTTGTTTCCAAATAAAGTACATACAATGCCATTTTCTTTTGCACAAAATTTCACGATAATCTCATTACCTTTTCTCCTATCATAAATACGCTGGAATCGGCAAGGTGACTCACAAGGAGGAAGGCGCTCTGGAGGGCTTGGTCCGAGCACTTTCACGAGATGCTCATACTTCAAGCCCTCGCTGCCCTCCTCGATGATTTGCATGGTAATAGTTACACTCCAAGTACACATTTTTCTCTGTCACTATGATATAGAGGATTTAATACCACAGTGAGCGTGACATATCTCAGATTGTGAAAGAAGACTCTGAAAATCGTTGTTTCTGAAGGTTTTATAAATGCCTTCTAATTCATTTATTTGAATATTGTCAATATGAGAGCAGAAGCTCATGTGGCAAAGTTTCACTTTATCGCCTCGTTTGCCTTCATCATTTTTTATCTCGAAGTAAGTCGTGGCCATTCTTTGTGAGGAGCGGGAATATTGCTTGCCGCTAACCCTGTTTCCCATGTTCACAATAACCAGGCTAAGCACGGTTGGAGCCCCACAAAAATCCTCCTGCCTGGAGGTGAGGGGCAAGAGCAGCGGGACTCCACCGTCTGAGCACTCACACACCTGCGTCCATGAAATGCCCCCTCCTGTTCCGCCTCCTCTGTGATTGGCCGAAAGCAACGTCACAGAAGCCAACATTCCAGCATTCCGGGCAAGCTCAGGTGCCACACACGGTCGGCTCATGGCATGCGCCTCATTAGTCTTCCAGAATCTATCTGGTACCCAGTTGAAGTTAAGAACAGATGAAAAGGATGCACACAAAATGATCAGCTATTAATCCTGTTGTTCTGGGATGCCCACCTGCAGGATAATGTGGAGCCTCCATAGATTATCTGTCAGAGTAGTCCCATTAATTGGGAGGTCGGGGGGGGGGGAGCTTTCACTCACATATATTTGTCCCAGTGGAAATCAGAGATGCCTCCTTCCTGGGTATTTCACTGTGTTGTTTCCACTTTATTTACATGATGCTTGGAAGCACTGTTCCTATTAATATGAGTCAGAAAGTGTTAGAGCACCAGAACATTTGATGGAGGGAATATTTGATTTTCTATTAGGAATGCATACAGAAATCATTGTAACTCTAGTATCGTCATTCAGACAGGGCTTAATTTCTTCCATATACAGTTTGAATTCATGTTATTCAAACATATCAGTGAAGCCTATGTGGCTGGTTTCCTAATTTTCCTCCACACTTATCAACCATCTCCTACATACCAGACACTCTACCAGGTAACTGGAATACAAAAGTAAATATGATAACAAGTCTAGAAATTTGCCATCTGACAAGGAAATTTTTACGTCCTGAAACAAGACAGACTGCAGCAGGCATCCCCAAAGCGCGCATGAGGCACCACCACTCAGCCTTACGTATGTTACTTCTTTTGATCCTCGCAGAATCCTTCCTGGTAGTGTATCAGTCAGGATCAGCTAGGCTTTGCTGTAGTAATAAACAAGCCCCAATCATCGGAGGTTTGCACAGCCAAGGTTTATTCTCTGCTTATGCAATGCGGTTTGTGGGCCACAGACCCCCAGCACAGCTCCCTCTGTGTGCTGGCCCACGGCTCCAGGCTGCTTGGTCTGTGGGCACCTTCTGCTCACACATCCTTCTGCAAAGTAAAGGGTGGGGAAAGAGCAGGTTGCAAGGCACCTTCGCTGGCCTTTTATTGGGCAAAGAAGTCTCATGATCATGACTGTCTTCCTGCGGTTGGGGAGGTGCTGTCCCTCCTCTCAGGGACGGAGACCCTCCTTAGTGCTCACATGCAGTGGTGAAGACCCCAGGGATGACCTACCCATGGTCCCACTCTACGGATGAATAAAACAACTTACAGCAGGTCAGACGGTCAGCAGGTGGTTTTGCCCAGTCGGAGACTCAGGCAGCCCCGCTATGGGCAGGACCATTACACAAGGTGCTCCACGGCAGTGTGGCATTGCATCTGGAACCCCTGTGCTGGAGCAACCACAGTGTGCGCCACCCTGGGGAGTGGGGCCCAGGGTCTTCTCAGACTCCAGCCAGGTCTGGGGCTGGACAAGTGTGGCTTCTGAGTCAGGCTGGAGAGGAGTGAGAAGGTGCCGGAGGGCTGGGTCCAGCACGCCACAGCAATGATGAGGATGGGGTGGGGGTGTGATGTCAGGTTTCTGTGTGGCCAGGTCCGAGGGAGCCCTTGGCCACACCATGATCCATGTGTGGGAGGCCCTCCTCCGACCACGGGCCTCCCACGCACTGTGGAAGCAGCCTTGCTGAGCGGAACATGGGGTCGTATTTTCCATTTCTATTTATGGCTATTTACTCTAGGAGATTGTGACCTGTTGGCTTTCTCAGCCTCGTTGATCACTATCCCAGAGATGCCAGAAAACGTGTATAATTTTTATTAGGTTGGAATTTTTATCTGACTAAAAGAATTTCAATAATTATATGTCTATTTTCCCTCTATTGGTTTTATGGTTAAAAAAACTAATGCTTAAAATTGCAATGTAAAATCTGTTAGCTGTGTTTCTTGAATCTGAGTAATTCTTAAACTCCTTGCAAGTTCCTGCAGACCCCCAGTGTTCACTTAAATTGACTTTTTAGTTCTTAAATACATGTAAGTCCAAAGGTGGGTATAAGTGCCTTATGCTTATGTCAGCCATACAACTATAAAACTAAAAAAAGAATTTAAATTAAATACAAACAAAATTTTCAGTCTGATATAATTCCAATTGCAACACAAATTCAATGTGACAGATGAGATTGTTTTGTTGAAACACAAGTGCAGAAGGACGGAAGGTCAGCCTGCTCATGATCTTGTATTACTGTCCACAGTGCCTGTAATCACATATTAGAGAGTAATTCAACTAACATTCAAATATCCCAGGAGGGGGAATATGTGAACTCATTTTCATCAATCACTGTCTCTGCTCTGCGGTTCTGAGAAAACCAGGGTTCTCTGCTTCTACAAAGGTTTGATCCTGATTTCACCATCATGTTTTTAAATTAGAAGTTTGAAATAAGGCACCAACCGATGCATTGCAAACCAGCTGGACCCAGGGAGGGCCCTGACCGGTGAAAAGTAGCTCTGGTCACCTGGCTTTTGTGGAATGTAGCCTTTTCTTTGGCGGGTGCACATACATTTTGGTGTGTCTGCTTCATCAGGCCACTTAAAACTCAAAGGCTGCATATCTCTGCTGATAGAAAGACACATGTGACTCTGTGTCGCCTAACAGTTGTACAAAAACCGTTTATATATAGCACATCCCACACAGGACAGCATCCATCACTTTCTGAAAGCTTTAATAACTCTAACCTGACCTCTAATAAGCTGCAACACCTAGTTGCACAACTCGGGGTCAAAATATTATAGTACTTAGTGGCACCTGGGTGGCTCAGTCCATTAAGCGTCTGCCTTCGGCTCAGGTCATGATCCCAGGGTCCTGGGATCGAGCCCCGTATTGGGCTCCCTGCTCCCCGCTTCTCCCTCTCCCCCCTGCTCTCTCTCTCTCTCTCCGTCTCAAATAAATAAAATCTTTAAAAAAATATTATAGTGATTAGACACAAGCACCAGGCCAGGGAAGAAATGGAGATTTTAAGAAACAAACATAAACCGGATCTGGTTGCTTTGAAACCCTGAGTAGACACCTGCTTCAAGTCAACGCTGAGCATCTGAGATAGGAAAGCGCTGTTGGATCCATTTGACTGCATCTGATGAACACTTCCACGAAAGAGGGAGCCTGAGGCTGACAGTGGGCGCGTCACATTTCTGGAAGCATGAGAAGTTGTCTGTGCGGTGAAGGGTCCTCAATGATCAATATCTAGGCAGCAATCTCTCCCCACCCAAACTTCTGTGTTGGTTCAAACAAGGCACAACGTGACTTTGCAAGTCGAAAACTGAGAAAAGTTGCCAAGAGCTGTCCTGCTTGTTTGGAAGTCAGGAGGTTCCTGACACTGGGCAAGCTGCAGAAATTACCGTAAGAATGAGCAGTAAGGTGAATGTGAGTATAATGAATAACCCTCATTAAAAATTTGTATTCACTAAAATATCTCCATTTTCTGATTGATTGATTTTTGCTAAATGTTAATATAAACGTCCACATATCCAATTAATTTGTAGGACTCAAGAACCACTTTTCTCTCTTCTTTATATCCTGAAGCTTTAAGAAAAAAAATAATTTTAAGAAAGAACTATGCTAAAAAAAAGAAAAAAAGGCTTTCATATGCTGAAATAACTTTCCCTTGAAAAGCAGGGGCAGAAATATGGGAAATAATGTTTCGAATGTAAACATTAAGCCACTTTGATTAGTGAGAAGGAAAACAGGCATGGGATGTGAGGAAGAGAGAAAGTGTAAGAAGTCCTCAGGGTCCCCATGCTGGCTGGGACCCCGGGCGGGGCTGGAGAGGGGCCGGGGCTCCGAATGACATTCCACTGCTTCCTGAGGGACAGGGGGTCCTGATGCACATCATCAGTTAGGCTACCACATGCAAGCTTAGTGCAGGATTAAAGCTTAAATGTTCTGTTGCTTTAGCCAGCTCAAAATTAATGGAATTTAAATTTACTTTACACAGTTTGAGGTTAATAACACATTATTGAGAGTACGCTAGATCTAGATTGACTTCACTAAATTGTGAATTCAGTGGTGTTTAACATTAGAAAAAGTGTTAAAATAAGTCCTCACATCCACAAGTCGAAAGAAGACAAAAACAAATAGATGATAAAAAGACATTTAAAAGTGAAATACTAATTACTAATCAAAAATTATCTTAGTGATCCACAAATAGGAATTAAAAATTGTTAATATAGTTTCTAAAGACCTCCATCTCAAACACATAGCTAAGGTCAGACTTAAGGTTAAAACGAGAGAAATTTATATTAACTTGGAGCAGCAGAAATGATGATATCATTTATTTTTTTCCTGTCAGTTCAAGACAAGGCAACAGGAAAGAAAAATGTATCATGCATGAGTTATGGAAACAAGAAGACAACATTGCCCATATTTGCAGAAGATAAAAATGTCTACCTGGAAATTCAGAAGACTCAGTGAAACACCTGCCAGAACTAAGTGGTGGCTTGTTAGGGTAAATAGGGATGTGACTTCCTTGCTGAGCTATATATGGGCAGACACACGGGACAGAGAAGGAATACAGTATGCACAGGGGTGGCTGGGCGTGTGTGTGTGGGTGCGGGAAGAGTCAGATCGGGACAGAAAGTGATACAACCTTACTAAGGCACATGAACAGAGGCCTGGTTAGTAGTGACCACAAGTGAGCTTATGTACAGAACTCTCAGTATTATCAGTAAGTCAGAGTTTGTAAAATAATTGCAATTTAAGTGCTGCTCCAACATAACTTTTTTTTTTCTAAATTTACTTAGAATATTAAAAAATTCTTCTAAGGCTTATTTGGGAGCATAAATGTACAGCACACTGTCACTTTAAAATGGCAAGCAATAAAGCGTCTTACTAAGGCATAATAATTAAAACACCTGAGGTACACTGAGAAACCCAGACACAGACCCAGCTACAAACAAGTCAGCATTTCTAATCATCAGAAAGAACCCATGATTCAGAAATACGTTTTGAACTATTGAGTAGCCTTTTTTAAAAAAATTAAATAACACCAGAATAAATTTCTGAATGTGTACATATAATTATACATACATATGTACATATGATTATAAATGTAAAATAAATACACCAAAAGAGTGCTATATAAAAGAAATATGGTACATGCTACATATATAATTATAAATTTTCTAACAGCCATATCTAAAAAGGTAAAAGGGAAAAGGTGAAATTAATTTTAATAATATATTTTGTTCAATCCAATATATCAAAAATTATCATTTCAAAATGTACTCAATATAAAGATCATTTTAAAATACTTCTATTTTTTTTCATACTAAGGCTTTGCAATCTAGTGTGTATTTTAGACTTGAAGTGCACCTCATTTTGGACTGGCCGCATGAGGTGCTCAGCGATTAAGTGACACTGGGCGGTGGGGCACCAGGAGGTAAAAACCAGGGAGCATTTACATGTACAATCTCCTGTAAGAAAAGTCCTCCCAAGCATAATATCAAAAGCAAAAACACAAAGTAAAACATTAGCATGTACCCATATTCGATTAACATTTTCTCTGTGTACAAGTAGTTATTAAAATAACACTGAAGTGTTTATAAGAACAAGATAACACTGTAATACACAAGTGAGCAAAGGTCATTGAGTAATTCATAAAAGTAAAATACAAGAAGTCCATCAGCACATAGAATTTTTTAAAAACTATAAAGATCATACCAGTTCAACCAATGGACAGTTCAAGAAAATCTCCTGGATCCTCTGTTGTTTCATTTGTAAAATTAGAACAAAAATGAAATCTACATCTCCGGTTACCCTGAAGATTAAACAGGAGAGCTCATGTATAAAATCTGGAACACGGTAGACTAGCAATAAACTTTAATTCAAACCACAGATATTTTTTGGATCATAAACATCCGCTGTGAATAAACATTTGTAAATTAGAACTATTTAGCCACTTAAAACAATCTCCTTTTCATAGCACACTGATCATTTTCTGTAGGTAAGAGAAACATAATTTAATTTAACAAATAAGTGTGTATTGCTGCTTCTTATCTCTCTGCAGGTTCTTTTCAGTCATTACTTGTAAATAAACATGACTTCACAATTGTAGAGTGTTCAAATTTACCATCATGAACCAATGCATTTACAGAGCTGGGTTTCATCAAATCCCCAGCACCTGGGAGCCTTACTCCGTATGAGTTCACCTATTGGCTAAAGACCAATTATAGATGGCTGGCTCTGGTTCAGAAGGAGGATCAATATAAAGACTTTGTGGAAGCTTGTTTATATTTGTATTTATATCCATTTCTGTGCTGTTTTCATTCCTGTCCTCAATGAACTGTCAGCAGCTGTCCATGAATGATAATGCACTAGAATTTTAAACACGTTTGAATTCCAGACACTGTGTAATTAACTGTAAAAATTGCAATTACTATTTTCTCATCACGTATTCTTAGAACCTGGAGACACTTACAAAATATTTAATCTAAAAATACTTTTTAAACGCAAATTTGGAAGTGAGGGCTGGAAGTAAATTGTTGGAGGCAGAGAATGGACAACCCAGGGCTCCTTGCACCCACGTAGTGATTTTGCGAGGCGCCTCTTTGTGTAGAATTTCTTAAAGTTAACAAACCGCAAAACTTCATAAAGGAGATTTAATTTTAATGGATGCTTAGTAAGTTGTGCCTTTCTGACAGAAGCGTTTGCCCCTGGGGTCTTAGGCTATCACACATGCACGTGCACACACGTGCGGTCCCACAGTCACACACACCCCAACGCGGCAGGCGAGACCTGACTGTGCTCACCATGTCCCTCTGCAGAGTGCCGCCGAGCTCTGCAAGCTTCCTTGCTCCCGAATCACTAGACCCCACCCCGATAGTGGATGGAAAGCGAAATTACTACCTTGCGGGCATCCACATTTGGTTAAGTCTCCGAATGAACTTCTTCAACTAAGAACTTAATTTACACTTAATAGGACAGCTAGTGTATATGCTAATGGAAGACACAGTGACCCTTTAAAAGACTTTTACTGAGGTTTAACATCTATACCCTGAGCTCGCTAAGCTTCCATAACCAGGTTTGTATCCATCAGTCGGGGTTTAATCATCAGGAAAGGCCTATCTTGGTAAATCTCAATCATTGCACAGAATAGAATTTCTGGCCGCTGCAGGC
Organism: Callorhinus ursinus; assembly: GCF_003265705.2. Lineage (NCBI taxonomy): Eukaryota > Metazoa > Chordata > Mammalia > Carnivora > Otariidae > Callorhinus > Callorhinus ursinus. The sequence continues at coordinate 91,767,630 of NW_027397065.1, forward strand.
GAAGGTTTAGGGCTGGATGGTGTGGCCCTGTACTGCTGTCATCCATGAGAGCCTCAGCCGCCAGGCATCCCTCAGGCCTTCCTCTTCTTCGTCCTGTTTTCCTAATGTAATCTCAGGTTTCAAAGTGTTCACTGATACCATTCAGACGTTCTTGTTACTTGATATTGACTTATATATGCATATTTAGTTTATAGGGAAAAAATTGAAATCAAAACAATAGTTTAGTTCTTTCGTGATAGGTATATTTTTATCCATTGCACAAAAAAAACCCCACACTGAGGAAAACAGAGGCATCATTTAAAATATATTTCAGTGATTAAACACTTCTGATCTAATACAAAATTATTGAGTAAATAAATCAGAATGTATCTGTCTCCCTCAGCTCAGGCCACCATGGCAAAACAGCCGGGGGCTGGAACGACAGAGGTTTTGTGGGCTGGCACCCCGAGGTCGGGGTGCCGGTGGGCTAGGTCTCCCTGAGACCCCTCCTCCTGCCTGCAGCCAGCACTTTGTAGCCGCGTCTTCACATTGCCTTCCTCCGAGCATAGGCACAGGGGCATCTGTGCTCCCTCTGCCTGTAAGTACAATAATCCCATCAGAGGAAGACCCCATCCGTATGACTTCATTTAACCTCATTACCTCCTAGAGGCCCCGTCTCCAAACACGCTCATATTGGGGGCTGGGGCTTTTAATGTGGGCATGGGGGCGGGGGGGATGGGCCCAGTTCAGTCCACAGCCAAAGTTCACGGCAGAAAACAAAAAGTCTGTTTCTAATGGAAAATAAGGGGTCCAGGGAAAATGTACATACAGCATCATCATCATCCTGTAATCTGTGCGAATTCTCCTTCTGCACTGAGTTTCCTACAATATTAATAAAATGTCTTCCCTCCCTGGTCCTGGAAATGTATAAAATGCTGGACCGGCTACCTTCTGTACGGATGTTTGAAGTAATAGCAAATATATGGAGTTGTTGAATATATGGTGACTATACCCAATCCTTCAGCCTCATATAGGTAGAGAGAAATGGTCAGCAGCGACTCCCGACTCACAGCCCTTTGCTCCTGGTGGAAAGAGCCCCAGGTACCGCATCCCTCCTTCCCATGGAAGCCTTGCCCTGAGGGGTCCACGTTTTGCAGTCCTTCCTTCCAGGGGCCACAGGCTGACTCTGACTGCTACCTGGAGAGCGGACCACACCCCAGGGAGGGCCTGCACAAGCCCCCCGGGCTGGGGGCGCCTGAGCTTTGTCAGAGGCCCCACCGCCCCTCCCAGCCAGACCATCACCTCCCAGCCCTCTGGTCTGAGACTCCCCCCAGCCTCATTTCCCACTGCCATGGGGGGGCTCTATTTTCCCAGTGACCTCCCTGGGCACTGGAGGTCTGGCTGGTGGTGCAGCCCAAGGCGGGCTGTCAGCCTGAAGAGAGGATGTTCGTGGCCCTGGAAGGACAGAGAGGGAAGTCTCAGAGCCTCGAGTCTCCTGGAAAGATGGGCAGGCGGGAGGAGGGGCCAGGTGAAGGTGCTCATCCAAAGCTCTTCCGAGAGCCCCGCTTGGCCTCCGTTGGGTTGTCCCAAGAAGAACACAGAGGAGAGAGGCCCACGTTCATTTTCCTCCGGGCTAGACTGGGTGTGCCATTAGCGTGTTCAGGAAATACCTGGAGAATAAGTGATTTATCCCAAACATTTGGGAGTCATCTGAGACACCGAAGAACTCTTTCTCTTCCAGCGGAGCATGAATGCGCTTGGACAACATGCACAAACCCCGGGTGTTGAGTGGGGGCCACGGGAGCTACTTTCCACTGTACTGATAAGCAGAGGAGACAGTTTCTTCACAGTTTGTTTTACCTTATAGAGGCTTCCAGGTCAGACTCATCTGGGAAGTGGGAGTTGACACCCAACCTGAGACCTCGCTGCTCTGTGTTTGGCATCGCTTCGAACTTTGTTTGCTCCTCTGTATAATACGAGGGAAGGGGTGAGCTACTCATCCTGGACCAGATTTCCAGTCGGGTGGGATGGCTTCTCCTCCACAGAAACAAGCCTCCGTGACAGCGCTGATCATAAAGTTATTAAATTCTAATTATAATGGCATGTTTAGACTAGATGTCCTTCAAAATAAATGCTTTGGAAGAAGCTTAATTGTTCGCTTTTCTGAATGGCACGTGCATCTTGGCAAACTTGTATAAATGCAATCCTATGTATAGAATTTTTTAATTCCATGGGAATTTTTTAAATGGCTTTTAAATATTTTTAAAAATAATTAAATAGGAATGTTAGTGCAGATTTGTTCTTTAGAAAGAATTACATCACTCCGCATCTTTCCCTTCATTACTAATTGCACCTAACAAATCATGATAGGGTGAGGGTGGAATTTTAATTTTAACTGTACACATCTCTGACTTTGTATGCTCCAAACTTCATCATGATTATGTCACGTATCATCGGGGTTTCAATAATGCAGCACGTTTGATGGCTGCCGGGGAAAGCAGATGCCGGTGCCAGGCGGAGCAAAAGAGGTAAGCGTTTAGTCTCTCTCTCAAATTCAATAAAAGGGGATGAGGACTTACAAGGAAACAATGATTTCAAAACCCTTCCACCTAAATGGGGAAAATATGTGATTTATGATCTCCATGTAGTGAGCCAGACACTGATACACATGCCAGGACAACAGGAGCAAAGAGGGACTGCCCCAGGCGACTTCAGAAAACTCGACCACATTGTCAAGATCATGATAATAGTAATAAGTATGTCCAGCACACCCTTTCTGCCAGGCACATCGCTAGTCACCTGGCACAAGCTGATGTCTAATTCTCAGTGACCCCAAGAAGAAGGTTTGGTTATAAGTATCCCCTGTTTACCGATGGGGAAACTGAGGCTCAGCAGGCCTAAGTAACTCATGCAAACCTCACGGTGATGGTGCGGTAAACCCAGGTTCAGGCTCAGCCACCAGCCTGAGAATAATTGTCCACGTTTGCTCTGTGCAAAGCGTCTCCAATAACACGTGTGAGCATATGCACACGTGTATAAAAACAAGCACACACGTGCGCATGCAAGTAAAAATGCACACATTCACAAGGCACTTGCACACACGCGTAGCCAAGCCTTACCTCATACACATGCATGGGTTCTCGCTAGGATGTGCACACATGTATGTGAAAACACCAGGCAGGTACGGATGCATGGATACACATGTGTAAAACACACACAATGCATACCTGCACACACGAACCATGTACAAAGAACACGTGTGCACACATGAACACAATATAGCACCAGTACTCACACACGTACATATGCTCACAGTGGCCCTCACACATTCGTGCACCTATGTACACACACATATGCAACAGGCATTTGCACAACTCATTCACACACGAAACTTCATATGAACATTTCTTTCCACATGTGCACACATGTATATTCACATGCACATCCACACACAAACACACAGAGATGTTTATCTGAACATAAGCATTCACACATTCTCATATGATATTCACGCACATGTGTGTATGCACAGATAGGCACTCACACACATGTGCGCACATTCATTCAGGTATCTGTGTACATACGCTTACATGCATTTACAGGTATATACACTTTCACTTGTGAGTCTCACATGCAAGTGCACACACGTGTGAATAGATATGCATGGCATGTGCACACATTAATGGAGGCACTCATGTACACACAAATGCACACACACTCACCCACACATACGTGCACACCTCACCCCCATCTGCACCCATTAACACTGACACACACACACACGTGCACACCTGTGCTCACACTCAGAGGCATGTGCACAAAACCTCACATGCAAACATTCACACTGTGCACACCTAAGACACTCACACACATATGCCAACACGCACACACACACAAAGCACCCATGCTCCTGCATATACATGCATGTGGCCACTTGCACACATGCATACAGACACACAGACATGCATTCACTGAAAACATGAAGGTCAGCTCTGCGGATGTGACCAGGGACGGTGAACATTCCAGGCCAGGAAGACCTACAGACTGTGGCATATTATTTCACTTTGAAACTGAATTCTGGGGATGTAGGCACCCACCAAGGGTGGCACCCACCTAATCACTGCCATCACATAATGTGAACCCCATGAAACACACACCACCTCTCCAACAGCGGACCATCACACTTCCCAGGAGAGCAGGAACAACAACCAGACCCTGCATCCACTCTGGCCTTCCTCCAGCCACAGGAAGCACAGCAGCTTGGAACAGAGGTGCCCGTAGAGACACCCTTGGGTGGACCGGCTCAGAGAAGCAGAATTCCCACTTTCAGCCGTTCTGCCTCCCTCTGTGGTAGCTGAGCTCATGATCCTGGGATACACCTGCTCCTCAGGACACAAATCCCAGCCAGGAATACCCTGAGCAGACTGCACTTGCCTTGGACACCCAAGGTCGGGTCCCATGGGAGTTCTCCAACGTGAGCACGTGCCCTGGAGCCTGACTGGGCCTCCACATCTCCCATCAGCCCACCTGCCTGGGTGGACAAGATTAGCTCAACACGACCGAGCACATACATGGCACCAGCAATGGGCAGACCATTTACGAGCCTGAGCCACAGCAGAGACCCACTCTCCCGACTGTGTGATGTGCCTACAGCTGCTGGCAGGGTGGGCACCCTGTGCACAGAAGGGCTGTCCGTCCGAGTGCCCATCCTCTGGCCACCCCTTTGCAGCTCCCCTAAGTCTCTGCACCTGTTCCCAGAGAGGGCTGTAGGTCCAGCCTCCACACCCACACTTCCCACCTGCCCTCAGCCAGGTCATCACATCACCATCCTCTGGGCTGGGCAAGGGCCATCACTTCAGTCCCCTGTGGCTGGCAGAGCAGTTACCGCCTCCATCGGTTCAGGCTTTGAGGTGCGGCTCCTTCTCCACCAGGTATCCTCTGTCTGGAGCTCTCATGTTCCCTCAGCGCCTCCAAGATGCCACTTCAGCTCCCCACACCGACCCTCCCAAGTCATCTTTGTCCCACGCGCAGCCACTCCAGGAGCTGCCGGCTTATCCAACAGCTGTTGCCCGACTGCCAGTGTGTGGCCGGCACTGGCCAAGCTTGGTGCCCGGCGGGGAAACCATGCCCGCATCCAACCAGACCCTGATGAAGATGAGGCTCTGTCCTAGGGGACCGCCCTGAGCCTCATGTGCCATCCCCCCCCTCAGCACGGCTGCCCGCGCAGACTCTTGCTTCCGCCTGCATCCCACCCCTGCCCTAGCCGTGCGGGGCCAGGCCCCTCTGCCGTCTTGGTGTCCTGGCCCGATGCTCACCCCATTGGCTGGAGTTTCTGTACCTCTATCTTGATACTCATCTCTGACATATCTTTGGTTTGGAGCATCTCTCCCCCACCCCAGAGGCCAGTGCCTGCATTTCTGGACCTGCTGCTGAAGTTCCTGCCCAGCCAGCAGCATGAGCATGCTTCATGGAAAAGGCCTCCGTTTTCAGCTTAATTGGGTGGGTTTTTCAAGTGGGTGATTGAAGTGTGAGTGTTTGCTTCACCATCTCCCCGGCCCTGCCTCACAGAGCAGGTTGGGATCCCACAGTTGAAGATCTCTCCTGTCCTGACAACTGTCCCCTTCATGACTGGGCACCTGCCCCTAAGCTCAATGCAACCAGTGACCAATCCACAAGTGATTAGATGTGGGGGGTGGGGGCGCGTTGGCACAGGAGAGAAGGGTCGGGGGTGGGTTTTAACCGTGCCCTGGTTATCCTGCTGAAATATGCAAATAAGCCAACAAGGATGTGGACATTTTTTGCTTCTGTGTTTGTAGCTAAACGAAACCAATTTGGTTCATGAAGCAGTTCTGCTATTTTTTTCTCAAGTTGAGTGAAGGTTTTAAATGCTGATATATTTTATTTCATCATTAAAAATGATAACGGAGGGAATAATAATAAAGGGATTTGTTAACTCACTTGTCTTTGGATCTTTGCAGCTGAATTAAATTATTTAAAAATCAAGTTGCACCCTATTTTATGGCATGAAGTGACCTCCACCGCATTCTGATAACTAACATGTCCCTTTGTCCGGCTGGAAGAGGTGCTTCACATGCAAAGGGCAGGTGTGGCTCTGCTCCCAGCTTCCTCTTGCTGCAGGCCCTCGGGTCTGTGCCTGGCCACTCCTCAGGGCCTGGGAGCCACAGCTCCCCACCAAAGCTGCTGTGGCCCCAGCCAGCGCGTGGAGTTCCAGACCCGTCTACCCTCTCAAAGATCAGGTAGTACCTCATTCTTAATTTCTGTTCAATGATCTCTTGCTTTATCTTCATCTCATAAAGAGTGACTTTTGAATGAGGGACTTGAGTTTCATGGGAGGAACAACCTTCAGTTAAGGCAAAAGTGCGACCTTCTTGCATCTCATCACTTGCCCTGTTGGGAAGGGCTTTTCTGTGCATGATTCGGTGAGAAACGTGTGGAACGTTTGTAAGAAGAAACGTAATGTAAGAAGACAAGTTTACATTTGGGTGAGCAAAGCATCTATTCCTTTTGGGGGCAGCAAGGGAATCAGCGATCACCATGGACGTTGAGGGGCTGCCACCAGCCAGCCAGTCACCCTCAGTGTGGGAGACAGGCTAACGAGGACACTCCCCAGGGACGGGGACCCACAGGAGATTTAAAAGAAAGGCATCACCTGGCAATTGTTGGAGTCAAAGCTGATTGAAGTTTTCCTTCTGTTTCTTACCAGAGACACATCCTGAGAGCCCACTGCCCATGTCTGCCTTTGTTTTCAACATGAGGAATCCAGTTCTGTTCGCTTTTTCCTGCTTCTGACTCAGAAGCTGAGGGTCCTGCAGGAGCACCCCGCCTGGACCTGCCCTGCATTTGAGGAAGGAGCTGGGCTGCGCAGCTGGGGCCCAACATTAGCCCCTCAATAATTAATAACACAGCCATGAAAGTTTAATGGCACCTTCATAAGTAATGGCTTGGCTGCCATGTCTCTGGACTGTTCACAGAGCAAGTTGCCTGGAAATGTTCTGGATGTTCTATTTGCACCCAACCTAATGGAGGGACAGCAGGAAGGAATGGAAGGGTTTGGGGAAACCAGGGCCCCACGCTTGCTTGGGGGAAGAAAGGTACACTGGAAAAGGTCAGGATTCATGACAACATAGCTTGAATGGCCTCAACTCACTCCACGGCCACCCATCCAGCCCACGTTAAAAATAAGCACCATGGTATCTCTATCACATGGAAGCTGTGACTGTGCTATAGTCAAGGTGAGAAACCAAGTCGTGCAGTTTCTGGCTGGTCTAGAGTTTCTTGGAGCTGCTCATTGGGTGTCTTCACAGACGAGGGGCTCCTCTGGGCCCGTCTGCATCACCTGCATCACCTGCCAAACCTGCATCACCTGCTGCGCCTGCATCACCTGCTGAGCCTGCTGCACCTGTACCTGCTTGGCAGGCGATGCCCTGCGTGGGACACAGCAGCAGTGGTGCAGGTGACCCAGAGACCATGGCTGCGCCTCAGGCAGGGTGGGAACTACACGAGAGGCCATCATCTCCACAGCATGCTGACGGCTCCCTGTGGGTGTGCAGGGACAAGTTTTCACTTCAGGTCAAAGACAATGTTTTAACAGAGGGTCTTGATACATTTATTTTATACCAGCTCAGCTGCAGCACATCACGGGGTGGAGGAAAGTGGGTGTGAAGGCTCCAGGGCTGCTTGCCAGGTCTGCACCACAGCTTGTCTGCCTGGATGGTGCTGGGTTACTACCCACTATTCTTCAGCTCTCTGTGCATTCCTCACTTCTCCCTGAAAATGGTGTTAGGTAAGCAGTGGGTTCTGGGTTCCAATGACCCGCCATGTGGCCTCTCAGAGACCTCAACCTGGTTGGTCCAAAACGGAAGGAAAATCACTTGTTAAATTTTATGTTTCTGATAATCACATCAATTACTCCACAGTCAGTAAGTGTCTGACATGATGGAGGAAGAATTTTGCTAAGAGCACTGGATGAGCCCTTTCCAGCTCCACAGGTGCTCCCTGTCCACCTCCCTCTCTTCCCCCTACAAGTGGAGGTCCCAGTGGATAAGGGGTGGGGGCCTGAGACCCTCTGGCAGCCACCTGCCACACTAGTAGTGCCTGCCCGGTTATCCCAGAGCGCTCAACTAGTAATGCCTGCCTGGTTATCCCAGCGTGCTCAACTAGTAACGTCTACCTGCTTATCTCAATGTACTCTACTGGTAATGTGCGCTGTGGGACCCCAACATGCTCTCCTGGTAATGTCTGCCCTGGGATGTGGCTCACTCCTCCCCATTTTTCAATAAAGCGATGAGCCCCCTGCACAGGGTATTTACTGCCAGCATGTATTTACCAGAACTCTCTTTCTGTGCACACAGCTGAGATGGTGGGAGAGCAGAGGCCTCGCTGGGGTCCCAGGCTGCCCGCCCCCCTGCGCACCTGCCGTAGCTTCTAGAACAGTTGTAGGCTCACAGTGCATGAGGGAAGAGAGCGAGTTTTGCGCTCTGAGCCTCCTTTGCTGCGCTCCCCAGGCTGCGTTTCGCAGACCGGCACGTGTGTCGGCAGCATTTTCCTTCCAGCGCGGGATCCGTGTGTGCGGTCGGATGCCGCTCCGTGCCCGGCTGCAGTTCACTCTGCTCGGTCGCATGCCTCTGTCTGTTCGGTCACCAACACCACGCTGACTCCATCACTGCGCTTTAATACAAGTCTTGAGGTCGGCAAGTGTGAGTTCTGGACTTCGTTCCTCTCCTTCCGCGTCGTGTTGGCTGTTCTGGGCGTTTTGCTGCTTCTCCAAGTGAACCTTAAAACCAGTTGGCTGAGATCCACAAAATAACCTCCTGGGATTTTGATCACACTGCATCTATGGACCGAGTTGGAAAGAACGGACAACGTCGAGTCTTCTATCCATGAACATGGAATGTCTCTCCACGTATTTAGTTCTTTGATATTCTTTGTCAGAGTTTTATAGTTTTCCTCACTTAGATCTTGTACATATTTTGTTAGATTTACATCTCAGTGTTTCATTTTGGGGGATGCTAACATAATGTATTTTTATTTCAAGCTTACTTGCTTATTTCCGTTATATAGGAAACTGACTTTTGTGGATTGGCATTGTGTCTTGCTACCTTGCCAAAATCACCTTATTCATCCTAGGAGTTTTTCGTCTGTTTTGGGGGTTTTTTTGAGTATTGTTTTTCAACTTTTTACATAAATAATCATGTCATCTGTGAACAAAGATAATTTTATTTCTTCCTTCCCAAACTGTGTGCCTTTCATTTCCTCTTCTTGTCATATTGCATTGGTGACAATTGCCAGTAGATGTTGAAAAAGACTGGTGGGGGGGCATCCTTGCCTGGTACCTGAACTTAGTGGGAAAGCTTTGAATTTCTCACCATGAAGTATTTTGTTAGCTATAGGGTTGTTGGTGTTTTTTGTTTGTTTGTTTGTTTATAGATATTCTTTATTAACTTAAGGATGTTCCACTCTACTCTTAGCTTATTGAGAATTTTGATTATGAGTGGGAGTTGGATTTTGTCAAATGCCTTTTCAACGTTATCGTTATGGTCATGTGATTTTTTTTTCTTCGTTAGCCTGCTGATATGACAGGTTACATTATTTGATTTTTAAAAGTTGACCCAGACTTTCATTCCTGAGATAAACCACACTTAGTCATGTTGTATAGTTATCTGTATACATTGTTGGATTTGCTGTATTAACATTTTGTTGAGAATTGTTCCATCTATGTTCATGAGAGATACTGGTCTGCAGTTTGTCTCTGTTGGGATGTCTTTGTCTGGCTTTGGTATCAGAGGGGTGCTGGCTTGCCACCCACCTTCTCTGGGTTTTCCTTGTTGCTCCTTCCTGAAGGGCTGATGCCAGATGCTGATTCCTGGCTCCCTCAGCTACTCCATCTCAGGACTCACCCAGGGCTGTCGTTTCTACCTGTCCTCATGATGGCCTCAAACAGGGCCCCCCACTCCACTCACAGCCTGAGCTGCTGGCTTTCTGTGGACGCAGGTATCCACCATTGATGATGCCTCTTTCCTCCCAAATCCCCACCTCTGTGCAAGCCCCACCATCCAGACGCCTGAATGTCATCTTCAAAAGCCCATGTCCTCAGGTCCAGCCCCAGCACTGGAGCTCAGTCCAGGTCTCCCCTTGGGCTCCGCTACAACATCACTCTTTTTATTGGTGTCCTGCTTTTAGACACATCCAGCCACTGCCCCCTCCTCACACTGCAGCCAAAGGTCTTTCTTGATGTGGAAATGTGACATCACCACACCAGAGGTGAAGCTTCTCAGCACAGGGCATAGCCTACATCCCTGCTCTGCCCTGGGCCCCATACCTGCCCACCAGGTGTGCATACACCCTGGTTTCCTCAGCTGAGAGTGCTTGCCAGCTAAGGAGAGAGCCTAAAAACTAGGCTTTCTCTCAGCAGCTAGGCCCAGAGTCCTCTCCTGCTGGGCTGAACATGAGTGCAATGTGTTTAAGATTTTTAGGCGTTTCCTTTATACTCTGGGTAGGAGCTCTTTGTTGGAAAAAATATATATTGCAAGCATCTTTCTCATTCCACTTCTCGTTTTACGAATTCCTTAACAAACTCACAACACACACACACACACGTATATATTCTATATTCTCTCTACACATTCTTTTGTCTGTTGCTGATACACTAGAATATGATTCATCTTTGTATGGTGATTTCATATATAACGACCTTGCTAAATTTACTTTTTAATTTTAATAATCTAGTTCTAGATTTTTACAGATTATTTATATACATGATCTTGTATTATTATTTCTTATTTTCCAATCCTTTTATTCTTTTCATTCTATATATAAATATACATATATGGAATAAAATATATATATACTATGTGTGTGCACTCTCGTTTTTCATGTCAGAGTAATTTAACATGTCTGATGTTAGCTATAGGGTTTTTAAAATATTATTTGTGGGTTTAAGTAAATTGCCTTCTATATCTTATTTTCTAGAATTTGTAGAACTTTTTCAAACAGATGTTGAATTTTTCACACACTGTATATCCAAACAAAGTTAGATATTTTACACATTTTCTCCTTTATTTTGTCAAAGTAGTGAAATGTGTTATTCGACTTTCAAATGTTAAATTGAATCTGCTATTCTTTTTTTTAAAAAAAGATTTATTTATTTAAGAGAAAGAGAGAGAGTGTGTGAGCAGGGGGAGGGGTAGAGAGAGAGAGAATCTCAACTAGACTCCCCGATGAGCACAGAACCCGACATGGGATTCGATCCTAGGACCCCAAGATCATGACCTGACCCAAAATCAAGGGTCAGCCACTTTACTGACTGAGCCACCCAGGCTCCCTACAAATATGTTGTTCTTGAAATAAACTAAGCTTTATTATGGCATTTTATTATTTTTTATATATTGATGGATTTACAGGCAGAAGTTTCTGGGCCTAGAGATTTCTTTGATAGAGATTTCTTTGTTTTTAAGTATAGTAAAATATTTTAATTTCATAGTAAATTCAAGGCTATTACAATGTTCTACTTCTTGTCAATTTTAGAAAAAGTTGTGTTTTTCTAGTAACTTAGCCATTTCATTTAAATTTTCAAATTCATTGCCATAAATTATTCATAATTCCCTCTTTTATTTTAATACCAGTGGGATATGTGATGCTATAACATTTGTCATTACTGGTGTATGTTTTAGGCACTCTCTCTCTTTCTGTCGCGTGTCTTTCACCCCATCCCCACCCACAACCTGGTGATGTCTTGCTAAGTCTTTATTAATGTTCTTAGTTATTCAATCCAAAGTTTGGTTTTTGATAACTAATGATATTTTAAGGTTCCACTTCATTACTTTTAGCTCATATTTTTAATATGCCTTACTTTTTTTCTTAATTTCTTGTTGCATAAATTATGGAAAATCTATTCAATGCTATAACTTTTCTCTAGAAAAAACTTTAGATGCATTACTCAAGTTTTTACATAATAACATTTTAATTTGTATTTAATTCAAACTATTTTTAATTGGCACTGTGATTTATTCCTTGACACATTAGTTATTTAGAAGTGCATTGCTTGGGGTG